>NW_004955410.1:12815717-12946066 GCF_000276665.1 Chinchilla lanigera
GGGCAGCTCTGAGTAACTCCTCTCCGGGAGGGAAAAAGCAGCGCGCCTGCGGCTTACTCCGGAAAATCCCACTGGGGGAAAGGCGGGTAACGCAAACCGTGGTGCCTTTTCATCAGCCTGTGTCATCGTAAGTTAGTAAGGACTCCCGTGGTGCGGTATTCAAAAACAACAGGCGCACTCCCTTAGAATTGCACTTCATTAAGTATGTATTATCAGGGGGTTAAGTTCCATTCTAAATTAAAACATAGGTAAGAAATAGTTCAAGGACAGTACTGAGAAGTTTGAAAGTAAGAATTAACTTCTGGAAAGTACAAAGTATTTTTTTTCCCTTCAACCTTAGTTGAGATCGTATTACTATTATTTTTTTGAGACCATGTAGTTCAGGCAGAACTTGAACTCACTGTGTAGCTCACCGTTGGTCTCGAACTCCTGCGATCCTCCTGCCTCAGCCTCTGGAGTGCAGGGAGCGCCACCAGGCCCGGCTAATAATTAGTTGTGACAAATATTGAAGACTCCATCATAAGCAAGCACGGCTGAAAAACATCCAAATAATATTTTAAATGTAGTATTTCTTTTGTTTTTTAATATTCCTTTCACAAATTCATATTCTGTAGCCAGGCTTGGTAATGCACATCTGTAAGCAGAGACTGAGGCAGGAGGATTGTTAGGAGTTCAAAGCCAGCCTGGACTGCAAAGCAAGACCCTGTTTCAAAGAACGAACAAAAATATTCTTTAAGGGCAATATATTTAGGTTAGCAGGGGAAAATACGCGTTACTTTAGTAGTCCAAGATGTCTAAATTAGTAGAAATCTTGCTTTGCTGAGACAGCACCAGTTCAGTTTTCACTTCAGTTAAACCAGATTCCAGTTACATAACCTTAATTACAAGTGTTAAGGGGAGGCTGAGGCAGGAGGATGGCTGCAAGTTCCAGGCCAGCCTAGGGTACATAGTGAGTTCAATGCTAGCCTGGACTAAATATTGAGACCCTATCTGAAAAAAAGAAAAAACAAGTACTAAGCGCTAACACTAACAATTCAATGGAATATACACAAGATATATGCTTAAATAGTTTGTTAGTGTGGAGGGTTTTTTTTTTTTTTTTTTTTTAAACTTCTGTAAAGTACAAAGTATTTATTTTTCTTTCAACCTTAGTCGAGATCGTATTGTTATTATTTTTTTGAGACCATGAAACAGGTTTTCCCGGTGTAGTTCAGGCTGATCTTGAACTTACTGTGTAGCGCAGGCTGGCCTCCACACAGTGATCTTGTCTCAGACTCCCAGTGCTAAGAGTACAGACATGCGTAACTGTGGCTGTTAACTGTGTTTTTGTAAAAGCCTCATCCTGAAGGCTTATTAGGTTTCTTTTAAAAATTATTAAAAGAAATTAGGTTTCTTTTAAAAATTACTTAACAGTAATTCTATAGGTAAACTTTTTTCTTTCTTTTAGGATATTAGAAATGGCTACTCCCCAGTCAGTCTTCATCTTTGCAATCTGCATTTTAATGATAACAGAGTTAATTCTGGCCTCAAAAAGCTACTATGATATCTTAGGCGTGCCAAAATCAGCATCAGAGCGCCAGATCAAGAAAGCCTTTCACAAACTGGCCATGAAGTATCACCCTGACAAAAATAAGAACCCCGATGCTGAAGCAAAGTTCCGAGAGATTGCAGAAGGTAAATAAATAACTCTTTCAGCGGTCTCTTGAGTATTACTAGTCAGGAGACTTAGCTGGTTTTATGGATATGGGAAGGTGCAGGATTTACTTATAGTACATAATGATATTATTTTCTTGTTTCCTGAATGAATGAACGGATCTAAAAAGGTTGAAATAGATGATTTCATCTTGTTATTAATGAAATAACCGTTGTTTCTCTATAAAAAGGAATTTAGCAATGAAAAATTATTATCAATTAACTTACAAAACTGTTTTACTAAATACAGTAAAATAGATTCTACAGTTTTCTTATTCATTTGTTCTATATTGCACACCACAAGTATGCCTTAAGGGGAAAGTGTTAAACACATTTTGACTTTAGACTACTACGGTAGTTCTGCAAAGAATTACACCTTCTAACCATTCATAACTGTAGGTGAAGGTAATTGACTAGGGAGTTGGAATTACACATTTACTTCAACTAGTAAGGAAGAGAAAAATCTTAATTCCTATTAATGGATTATACAGTGTTTGACCATTTAATTCTTTAATTCAGATAATAGTTTCACACAAATACTATGAAGGTTGAAGAACTCTGTAATTGTTTGTTTATTTGTGGTAATGGTAGCATTCATTTAACATACACTTACTCGGTGTTTACTAGAGGCATCTGTACAGTGGTGGATTAAGATGAAGTGCCTGTCTTGTTTTAGAACTTCGTAGTATTTTCCTTTTGTTTACAATGAAGCCCTTCCCTAAAATATAGAATAGAATGAAGTCAAGTGTTTTAGGAGGTTTGAATGTATGTAATTTTGAATACTTTCAGTTACTAAGATATTTTTTATCTCTTTCAGCATATGAAACACTCTCAGATGCTAGTAGGCGAAAGGAGTACGATACACTGGGACACAGTGCTTTCACTGATGGTAAAGGACAAAGAGGTAGTGGAAGTCCTTTTGAGCAGTCCTTTAATTTTAATTTTGATGACTTATTTAAAGACTTTAGTATTTTTGGTCAAAACCAAAACTCTCGATCTAAGAAGCATTTTGAAAATCACTTCCAGACACGGCAAGATGGTTCTAGTAGACAGAGGCATCATTTCCAGGAGTTTTCTTTTGGAGGTGGATTGTTTGATGACATGTTTGAAGATATGGAGAAAATGTTTTCTTTTAGTGGCTTTGACTCCACCAATCGGCACACAGTACAGACTGAAAATAGATTTCATGGATCTAGCAAGCACTGCAGGACTGTCACTCAGCGAAGAGGAAATATGGTCACTACGTACACTGACTGTTCAGGACAGTAGTTCCTTCTTTTGCTGTTCTTACTAAACCCACCTGGTTGACTCTTCCTTAGTATCTATGATGAAAGGTTTTCTCTGAAATATTTTGACAAATGCATGATTTTACTCAGAAATTTGATATTACTATTATATATTTAATTTTTTGACAGATTCAGAAACATTAAGCTAGTGATTTAGACAAAAATTAATTATTTCTTGATTAGGAAAGGTCCTTTAAAAAAAGATACTATTCGGCTGGTTTTTTTCCCCATGTGTCCTTAAAAAAAGAGAAAAAAACGATTGAGTTTGCTTGATAAGTAGATTTAACCTTAAAATTTATTGTGTGAACTTGAATGATTTTTTACAGTGAAACCTTTGCTAATTTAAAATTGCATGCCCTGGCATCTGTGATTTGGATTGCTAAATATATGTGACAGTGTGTAATTGAGTCAGCAAAGGAGAGCATTCAGTGGTTAATTGCCACAGAAAGCTTTAAAAAGGGATGGTCTGGTGTTTACCACAGAACCCTGTCTTGCCACAGAATTGGTTGCAGGAAATGATGATATTGCTGTTGGTCAACTAAGGTGAAAAAAGAAAACTTCCAAAATATTGCCAAGAGATTGTTACGTGTTTAGTCCCTGGCTAGTGATTGATTTTATAGAGTTGAAATCATAGCTACTTAACAAATCTTTTCACATTTCTGTCTTAGTTGTTGTCATTCTAGGTATTAATACGAATTTATGTGGGTTTATGTGTGTATGTGTAATTCCTCCTCTGCATTTATCTTTATCTAGAGATTGACTAATACCTCATTCTGTTTGTAAAACCAGCCAGTAATTTTTGTGCAACCTTATTATGTGCAATATTTTTAAATCCTAAGAAATGTGTGCTTTTGTTTTCAGATAAAACTTACTTAGTTCTGCACTTTCCACATTATGCTCCATATGAGTATTAATCCTAGGGATACATATTAAAACTAGTAATGTCTCATATAATGTTGTGCGTGAGGGGGAGAAATATAAGTATTTACAAGCCGATAGTCTCTGGTGTCATTTTATTAAAATTTTATTATGTACATCTGGAGGCATAGAGGATATGTATGTAGTAGGTCATATGCTGATCATAAGCTGTATTTCTTGTAAAGTTAACTTTTTTCTAATCTGAAAACCTTGATAGGATCTTGCTTTGTTTTCATTTGGTAATTTGTATTGCTGTCTCATATTCCTCCTTTCACAAATTTTGGTAGCTTGAAGATTTTTATTAAGTATAATATGTTCGCAGAGCAAGGATTCTGACACCAGTTCTTTCCTAATTAGGCCTAGTTGGGAAAACAGAGACCAGGCATAGAGCTGTAATCCTTAATCAACGTTAATTTGAGAACTTATTTTTCTTTGTTGCAGTGTTGGGGATTGAACCCAGGAACTCATGCATGCTAGGCAAATGCTGCTCTATTGAACTTACCCCAGCCTTTAATTTGAGAATTGTTAAGAAAAATGAACTTACTACATTTATGTATCTTACTTATTTCTTGAAACTTATAACCTACTACTTTTGTTTGATAATTTAAAAAAATAGCTGTAGGTTTTATTTTGGGCTAAGGATCTGTTTAATATAGTCCATTAAACAGGACAAATGAGAACCAGTCCCCTCCCCCCTGCAAAAGGGGGTCTCATTTTCAAATCAGGATTATCTTTAACGCATTCCTGCTGGCTTGAAATGCCAGTGATATGGGCATGACTGTCTCATTGAGTGGTACAGCTGCCGGATGAGACAGTCATGCATGTATGGCCCCATCATAAACATATTAAGGATTCGTTACCTTTTTTTTGGTACTGGGAATTGAACTTAGGACCTTGCACTTGCCTGGCAGACGTTGTGCCACTGAGCTTTATTCCCAGCCCAGGCCCGGATTCATTACTTTTACATTGTTATCATATGTCTTCCTTTTTCTCCAAAGCCTGTCTTATTTTCCTCTTTCCCCTGAATATATAAACTTAAGATACAATGAAATATCAAGAAATGGACTTAAGTAATAATCTTTGGGGTGTGTGTGTGTGAGTAGTTTGGCATGTTGTTGGACATTAGTAATCAACACGTTTTCTAAGTAACTTATTTGTACAGATTGAATGTCCAAAGATGGAGAACCTACATTTGAAGAAATGAACAATAAAATAGCAGACTTATACCACCTACACAAATGAAGTCTATCGAAGTCTCTTTTCTTTCTGGGTGAAATAGTAATTTCATATCAGGACTTCTTAATCTTCAACGAGGTTGTGCATGTCTTAATTGGGTGCTATCAGCAGTGGTGGGCACATTGTTTTCTTTTTTTTTAATAAAATAGACCTTGACGAGACAGATTCTATCAGGTGGTGGGGATGTGCCTGGTTGGAGCAGATTTAAAGCGGTATGACAGTAAAATTAAGTGGCCTTAGTGACATTATCTGGAAAATTTATATTGAAAACATTTGTGGCTGGGTGTGGTGGCACACACTAGCAGTCCCAGCGCTTGGGAGGCTGAGGCAGGAGCATTACTGTGAATTTAGGGCCAGCTTGGGCTACATAGTGAGTTCAAGACCATCCTGAACTACATAGTGAGGCCCTTTCTCAAACAAAAACAAAAAACCCAAAATAAAACATTTGTGAACAAAATTTTTAACAGATTTTACTAGAGTGTTAGTTATGATTCCATCTGTGTAGCAACAGCTTGTTCTTCAGAATGGTGTGCTATAGTATGTTTATATGCTGTGGGAAAAATGTTCTAAAAAATTCATACAGTAATACAGTACTGTATTAATGCAGTAATGTTTGAACCTTGTTAATGTGGTATTATAGGTGGGGAGTAAAAGCTGAATTTTCACGTCCCTCCAAAATTTTATACATTGAGATCACTCCCAAGGTGATGTCATTTATGGCCTGTGGGAGGTGATTAGGTCATAAAAAGACTTTGAATGGGTTTGGAGCCTTTATAAAAGAAGCCAGAGAGAGACCACTGGGCCTTTCCAAGTTGTGAGATTAGAGTAAAAAGACAACTGTCAGTGAACCAGGAAGCTGGCTCTCACTAGACGGCAAATCTGCTTAGGCCTTCATCTTGGACCTCTGAGCCTCCACAACTGTGAGAAGTAAAATTTTTTTTATATAAGCCATCTAGCTCATGGTATTGTGTTGTATCAGTCTGAATAGACTAAGACAATAAGTTTAGAGCTTTCAATATGCTAATTAATGTTGTGATTATCTGGTAGAGTGCCAGTGTTGTCTGCCAAGCTTACCAGGCAGTGGAACCATTTTTGCCAGTTACCCCTAATAATATCCAAGTGTGCCACAATAAAAGTTTGGCAGTTACTAGGCTAACAGTGGAAATTTATGTCATCACAAATATTTGAATCTACATAAAGCAAGGAAGATAGCACATACTATGCTAATACTTGTCCCATTAGCTATGGGCAAGCTGTGATTGGAAAAGTTCATCCTATCAGGGCCCGTTGTATTTTTCTTTAACCTGTAGTATTTCACCAACATGCTTTTCATTTGATTATTGCTCTAGCTACTTCAGTAACCTAGCGTTATTTCTTCAGGACTCATACCTATAATAACTCCAAGCAAGCAAATTATGAGAGTATAAAGTAAAATGCCTTTATTGTCCCAAGAAAAAAGTCATTATTAAAATGTTACTAAATTGAATTTCTAAAATAAGACAATATTTACAAGCAGAAGTCAAATTATTAGACCAAGGGCCATATCATTCTAATAATCATTTGCACTTTGGACTAGTATTAGTGGTGTCAAACTGGTTCTAAAGTTGACTAATGATTCAGCTATATAGAACAGATGCATACTCATATAAACCTATCTTTGTGAAATACCCACTGGCTATGTCTACAAAATAAAGAGGTGAATGGGATTAGATCAAAATACTTGAGTCTTTCTAGAATTTAAATTTTTTACTTTGCATATGTGTAAGTAAAAAAATTATTGGTCTTATTTATTATGTAAACCTTTATAATAGAGTTTCTGGTAAGTGCCAGGGAAATGGTGAGATGGTCTCCTGTTGTATGCAAAGGCAAAGGATTCTTTTCTCTCCCAACCCCCAACGACATCAAAAAATAAATCATTACAGAAGGGTGACAGGGATTCAGGTAGGGGGAACATGGCAGAGGAACTGAATACACCTGGCTTAGAAAAGCAACTTGTAGAGTTGTTCGTGATAGTAATGATGTACACGGTCCACATTGTGTCCAGTTGTTATGGGGAAGAGTTGCAGAGTAATGAGTATCGTCTGGTGGGGGGAAATGTGATCAAAAAATGTTTCCCTATGAAGAGGTGGTTAGCCAGACTTCTGAAAAATAGTACCAGGTGCTAAAATGAATGAGGAATAATTTCAAAGGTCTGGAGGAAAATGCTTCTGAACCTATAATTAAACATGTAGATTATTAATACAAGATTGAGATCAAAATAAAGGCATTTTTGAAAATGCAGAAACTCAGAATTACTACCACATATGTTTTATATGTTTAAAACTACAATGTATAAGAAAAGGTACAGCATGGGAACAAGACAAGGAGCTGACTGAAGAAGTAAAGGACCCTGCTGAAGAAATGAAGTTAGAAATTAAGCATGAACTTCAGACACTTGAAATTTTTCCCAGGAAAATTTTCTTTCATGGATCTAATTACTCAATTCATAGTGAAGCTGTTTATATTATCATAATATAAATTGTTGGACTCAGTGGATCTAATTACTCAATTTCCAAGGAGTCTACATTATAAATGTTTTCCAATGTGTAAACAAACTGCAGATGATTCAGTTATGCTACTTAATTTGAATAATTTTGTAAACCTATACTGGGAAATGGAAAGAGAAAAGAAATGGGAAGGTAAGTTGGAAAACAATGGCAGTGGATGCTATCATTTTTTTTTTTTTTTAAGAGACATGAAAAGGCCTTAGCAGAGGTAGAGATATGGGACACTCAAAAGCCAGATGTGAGTGCTTGGAGAAATAAAGCATGATACAGATAGGAACTGGGATCTTTTCTGTGTTTTGGGTGGTGGGAGTCTAGAATTTATTTTGTCTTATTTTTGTTCTGTTTTGTTTTGCTGTGTAGTTCAGGCTGGCTCTTGGTGATCCTCCTATTATAGGCAGCTAAGTTAGGTAGAAACAGACGGTAGTCAGATGGCTCGGCCCTCGCGGGAGTCAGTGCAGAGGATGAGAACACATTACAACTGTGGCTTTAAAAACATGATCAGGCCTACAGGCCTCTGCAAGGATCCTGGTCCAATAAAGTCTAGATAAACAGCAGTCACCCAGGTGGTGACCAGGACCCCATGACCCATCTCTTCCCAAAAAGGTCCTTATTCTTTCCATGTACACTTGCTATGCGACTTACTTCCCCATTGGATCAATATTACCTAAGCAGCTGTACTTGTAATCCTCTGTTGATCATAGTTTTGTCCCATGACCCACCTCATGATTTTGCTCTGTAAAACTTCCTTTGAGAAGTAGACTCATTGGCAGCCCACTTGGGCCCCCTAGTGTCACTCAGGAGCTGTCTCTCCCTCATTAAAATTTCCTACTCTTTTAAACTCTATAGTTGCTTAGAAGTCTTTGATTTTGGGAACACACAAACTCAGCTTATTGTACCTCTAGCAGGTTGGGAGTTAGAATAATTTCTCTTATATCGTCTGGAGGTCCTATGTCACTAGGACCTCAGCCTCCTCTGAGTGCTGGGATTACAGGCCTGTGCTACTGTGTCTGTGGAATTTAATCTATAATCTTAGTCTTGTCTAGTGGGTGGGAGAGAAAGGTCCACTCATAGAAAGATAGCGGTCTATTTATATGGGAAATCCCAAAGTGGAGGTTCATTCTTGGGTGAAAGAGGACTCCTTGCAAATAAAAGGGGAATGGGCAGACCTGTTTGTAGCCGAAAGGGAGGAGCCCAGTTTGCTGTTCGGAGAAAGGAAGAAAACAGCAACAACTGAGTTCGTATCCTGAAGCTAGAGTTTTCCTTTAAAAGTACAATTTTTAAAGTCTTGATTTCCTTGTCTCCTTTTTACCTAGCTTTATTTCTTCTATCCTAACACACACACACACACACACACACACACACACACACCACACACACACACGCATCATGGTCCCTTATCCTCAAGGGAGTGCAGAAGTTTCAGTAACTGGTTCAGGCTGAGGAGGGGTGTTGATCCTGCTTAGCCAGCGACCAAAAGTCTGGTCCTGACCTGAAGGGGACAGAATATCAGGTTCCATCTTTTGAAGAACCATCATCTTTTATTTTTTTTTAATTTTTTTTATTTTTTTGGTTTTTCTCCGGTACCGGGAACCGAACTCACGACCTTGCACTTGCCAGGCAGGCGCTTTGCCGCTGAGCTAAATCCCCAGCCCCTCATCATCTTTTAAAAGTCGGAAAAAGTCCATCATCATGAACAGCTTTAGTTTGGAGCTCATCAGTATGATAAGGTTTTTTTTTTTTCTTTTTGAGACAGGGTCTCGCTATGCAGTTCAGGCTGACCTTGAGCTCACTTTGTAGCCCAGGCTGGCCCCGAACTTGCAAGGATCCTCCTGCTTCAGCCTCCTGAGTTCTGGGGTTACAGGTGTGCCCCACCACACCCAGCTAGTATGATAAGATGTTTTCCTCAAGTCCTACATCTTTTTTTTTTTTTAAAGTCCTACATCTTAAAAGACCTATAAACAAACCAAAGTCGAGATCTCTGCAGTTTCCATGTCTCTTTTTTAGGTCCCCTCTGGGTTGCCAAGATAAATGTCACGGGGCTGGGTCTCAGGGTCCGCTGAAATGAGGAACCTGAGCCACCCTTTTAAAGTAAGTTTTCAGGTTGGTTGACTTCTGTTAAGAATTTTCCCAATGCATCGGTGAAAGTTGTGAGAAGAGTTTACCAGCGGTAGAAGTAGAGTGCACTGAGAGCAGAGTGGGGTGCTCAGAAATGAGGCAGCCTGTCTTTCTTGGAAGGTAATCAACTGACTAAGCCAAAAACTAGTGATTTAAGCAAATTATTTAAAAATGTAATGACAGCAGGCGCTAGTAACATAACATATAGTTATGGAACTGGAAGGCAATGTAATGACATAGGGATAATATAGGACCTCCCAATGATATAAGGAAAATATGATAACCCTCAATCTGCTAGATAGATGTCTGATACACTGAATTCACGTTCCCCAAAGTTGAATGAATTCTAAAACGCAACAGGGGTTAAGAGTAGGAAGTATTTATTGAGGGGAAGATAGCTTCTGTCTAAGAGACAAGGGAGCCCAGAAAGTGGGTTGCCCATGAGCCCACTTCTCAAAGGAAGTTTTATGCAGCAAAACCATGTGGGTACGAAATTATGAGGTAAGCTTGAAGTGGGATAAAACTGTGATCAACCAATAAGATTACAAGTGTGGTTGCTTAGGTAATATCCAATGGGAAGCAAGTCACAGCAAGCGTGCATGAAAAGAACAAGGACTTTTCTGGAAGGGGTGGGTCAGAGTCCTGGTTCCCCATCCGGGTGACTGATGCCTATTTAGAGTATCAGTCATTGCCAGGCATGGTGGGGCACACCTGTAATCCCAGCACTGGGGAGGCTGAGGCAGGAGGATCATTGTGAATTCAAGACCAGCCTGGGCTACAGAGTGAGCTCAAGGTCAGCCTGAATTGCATAGGGACACCCTGTCTCAAAAAGTAAAAAAAAAAAAAAAAAAAATAGTATATCAGTCAATATTGTTTACCCCTGGGGAAGTAGATGTAGTCACTTCATCTTAGTCTTGAGGCCTGGCCTTGAACAAATGCACCTCTACCCACAGTTATAATGTGTTCTCATCTTCTGCTCTGATGCCTTCGAAGGCCTAACCCTGTCTGACTGCCTATAATATTTCAACCTAATTTAGCTGTCTATAATAGTAAGACTGCTTTTTGCTTCAATCTGCAATGTTTAAATTTTTCTTTGTGAATGCACTTTGTCTGTGCTAGTATATTTTTAAAGGAAGAAAGAAACGAGACCCTAGTGTATTAGGATGTCTGTAGCTGCAGGTAACAGAAATTAAATTTACCAACAATAAAAGGCTTACTTGTATCTCTAACAAGAAGTCCAGAGGTCAGGCAGCCCTAGGAGTCGGTAAACCAGGAATCTAGCTTTGTTTATTTATACTTTTCTTGGCTTTGACTTCTGTGGGTATTAGCTTCATCCTCAAGTGCCTGTAATTCTAGCACTTGGGAGGCTGAGCCAGGAGGATCACCAGAAGTTTGAGGCCAGCCTGGGATACATAGTGAGTTCAAAGCCAGCCTGAATTACATCGTGGGTCCTTGTCTCAAAACAAAACAAAACAAAATCTCACTGGTCTAGAACATTTCTATTTATATTTTCTTCTTTATCATGAGATTATTTAGATTTTAAAAAGAACATTTTTAGTAGAGCATCCCTTTTAAAAGTGGATGAAGAATTCCTCTCTTTGCATTCCTGAAGAGTTGCAGAGTTTTGTTTCAGTTAGGAAGCAACTTTACCTTAAACACTATAGCATCTTGGTGTTGGCAGATTTAACATTTATGGTTTCAGCTCCTTGGGACAGAACTTAAAGTTCCATTATGTAATATTTTATGAATTTTCTAAAATACAAAATTGAATTGTATGCCTTGGAAATCTACTATTAATTCAGGTAGGAAATGAACCTACCTACCTTTTAGCATCTGTTTGTCAGAATATGTTTGAGTCATTTTGTAAATAATCTCTATACTCCTTTTAAGAGAGAAATTATAAGTGCTGTTCATTATATACAGATTGGAGTCTGTCATCAAGGTCAAGGTTATTCTGTTTTGCTTAGAGTTCGTTGGTATTTTTTTTTTTTTTTTTTTTTGGTACCGGGGAATCTGGGACCTTGCACTTGCCAGGCAGGCTCTTATGCCGCTGAGCTATATCCCCGGCCCACTATTGTTATATACAGCTAAATTAGGTAGAAATATTATAGGCAGCCAGACACGACTAGGCCTTGGAAGTCAGTGCAGATGATAACACAGCAAAATTATGGCTGGAGGCATCTGAAGATTAAATCACAACGGCCAGATTTACGTATCTCTCTAAGGGATTCATGGAAGTTTGAGATTATAGGTTCTACTCCTTTGAAATTTCCAGTATATGTAAACCTCTATCTCATTAGGGATGTGGTGGGCCAGCCTCTCCCACTAAGATTAAGACTAAAACTGAGTAAAGAGGAGATAAGACTATAGACTGTCCATCAAGGTTAATGATGCCATCCATGTACACTTGCTATGTGACCTGCTTCCCTACTGGATTAATATTACCTAAGTGTCTATACTTGTAATCTTATTGGTTAATTATAATTTTGTCCCACATTGCATCCACCTGGTGATTTTACTTTATAAAACTTCCTTTGAAAGGTGGGCTCATTGGCAACCCATTCTGGACCCCTCCTGTCTCTCAGGAGCTATTCCTATTCCCCATTCCTTCACCAATAAATTTTTCTACTCTTAACCTCTGTTGTTCCTTAGAATTCATTCTTTGATTTGGGGGAACACAAACTAGGCATATTGGATCTCTAGCCGGTGGGGAGTTATATTTATTTCCCCTATCATTGGAGGTTCTATATGACTATCATGACCCATTTATCTGATCAAATATTTTTCTGCCCATCTCTCTATTTTGCCTCATCCTATTATAGTCAAACTTAAATGTCTGGTGGTGAGGTGCCCATCTCTCTATTTTGCCTCATCCTATTATAGTCAAACTTAAATTTCCATCATTTATTTGAATGCTGGCTTTGCATTTTAAACCAGTGGCCCTTAGGAAGTCAAATCTATACCTGACTTATTTCCCTTATCCTAGGCCTTGCAAAACTTTTTGTTCTTGTGTCTTTCCCACCAGTTTATGTTACTGAGGTCCTAAAGGATGCCTCATGGTAGAGTGTTTCTGAATTATGACACATCATGCAATTACCATTCACTGAATTAGCAGTTTCCATCAGTATAGCAAACATTTAAAATTATCCCATTTTTAAACTTTATCTCCTATTATTTAAATATAATTTCACATAATAATCACATGTAAAAGCACTACATGACTCATTACATGTACATATTAGGGAAATTCATTTGAAATTGCTGACATTTTACAATTTTAGTTACAATTTAAATGTATTAATACTTAGGTGATTATTTGAAAGTCTTACATCATTTTCTTGTTTTAAATGAATTTGACCCTAGCATTTCCTAAATGACTATTAGGATTTGTCTTATGTATTTCTTAATTAGAAATACTAAGGACTAGTGTTTGCTAATGAATGTTATTTGGTTATCTGTATTCATTCTTATCATTTAGACAATGCTAATTCTTATTCCCTGATGCATACATAGATCAGTAATGTATGCTCACACATATCTGGGTATGAAATGTGGAGAAAACCATTTTTCTTTACTTCTCATGAGGGAGGAGGCTTATGATCCATTCATCTGGATTCCCTTTTCTATGTAGGCAGAGAATGATGTTAGTCAACATAGCAAAACCCCAATAGCAACCCCAAACCTTAGTCACTTAACAATACAATAGTTTATTTTTTATTAATACACAATCTGCTTGAGTCTGGGGAAACGGTTTTATAAATGAGCAGCTGTGCTGCTCTGTTAGCTTTGTATAAGTCTTTGGTTGAATAGAGAAAGAGGAAAAGGTCACATTGTCACAGGCACTGGCTTAAAAGTGATGCAAGTTCTTCAGTGCATCACTTTTGTGGCCTTAGGGTGTCATCTAAGAAGGGATCTCTGGAAGTATAATTTTTTATACATTATATGATCATAAGGTAGAATACAGTTGAAAATGGTCAGTATTAGCAATATCAACTTCAGGGAGGCGCTTTGGTGGACATAACAAATTCTTCAGGAGACCTGTTCTCTAATTTTGTAGCATTCATTGCACATCTCACAGCAGTTGTGTGAAAGGTAATAGTGGAACACCAATATAATGTTTGTATTTTCCAGGTACAAATAAAATATGTAAGGGAAATAGAACATGCTGAAATATATTTCATATTCAACATCTTAAATATTAGGATAATATCAAAATATTTCAAATTTTTATGTAATACTGTATTTTTGCAAAAGAATAGCTGCAAGTCAATCCTTTCCAGAATATATTGTGTTCAATTTGAATAAGAGTTCTTTAGTAAAGTATAGGACATACTGGGTTTCAAAAGTTTCATGATTATCTGAAGATTTCTCAGAATCCTTAATATCTAATTCACATTGGACATCTCCAAGAAGGAGACAGAGTTTAAGGTATTTCTAAAATCCATGATCAAGAAACCCTATTCCAAGGCACATCTTTCTGGACCAGTTAAGTAAAGGGAGGATGCTATGTAATGCTTGTTAGAAGTCTGGACTGGACATACCTTCAAAACATATTAAAGAACAAACTTATGTGAAAGCAAACTTCAACTTTATTGTAAAAGCTTGTCATGAACAAGGGCTGCATTAATGTCCCTCACAGGGCTATGATGAACACTGATGCAGATTTACTGGAAGAGTGACTTGAAGACCATCATGGCCGTAAGGATGCAAAGTAAATGTGTAGAGTATTAGCTTCTTCTTGTTATTAACATTGGGAAACTCCAGATTAAACTTGGACGTTGGTCATAAAGATTAAATACCTATGATTTAAGAGCTATAACAGTCATGTGTCTCAGTGAAGAGTCTAAAGGTCTTCTTCAAAGTTAATGAGAGTGCTCAGTAACTTCTGTGTTTGCCCTTTGCCAAACATGTAAAAATTATGAATACCAAAGTGGAGAAAATTAATAAGATTTCTCTACATGGAAAAAAAAGTGCAAAGATAATTGCATCCATGCATCCATACTCTGTCCTCTTTTTCTTCATTAAGAAAATAGATATAATCGGACATGGGCCCAGGTTCTCCCACCATCCTCCTCTCTCAGCCTTCCTGTGGGCCTACTGCCATCAACAAACTGCTCATATGTTTATCTATAGCTAACCGCAGCCTAAATCACATCACTCAGGGTGTTTGAAGGTATTGCTCCAGAAAGTTGTCCCCTCTCTTGTTATCTATTTTCTTTCCCTTCACTAATTCACACCAGCAACCAAACCTGTTCCTATTTCTGCCACTGTAAAACAAATTCTTGTTTTGGCTGCAGGTCTCCAACCAATGATTACTATCTCACTTTTGTTCACCTTTGCAGCAAAGCTTCTCTGTAGAGTTTTCATTCTCCCAACTTCACCCAAGCTTCTCTTGTTAGGGTTATTCATGAGCTGCACATTATGAAATCAGTATCAACTAACAGATGATTTCTCACACGTTTTACACACAGTTCAATAGTTTCCTCCTTGGTAGTGTTCCTGCACTTCACTTCCCAAACACCGAACACTCGGCTTTTCTTGCTTTCCATTGGTTGCTTTTTTGCAGTGTCCTTTGTTGATTCTTTCTTCTCTCTTTTGTGTCCTCTCAGTCCTGGTCCTTCTCGTCCTCTCTCCCTTCCAGTTTTTTCTTCTTCCTTTCCTTCCCCTTTTGGTATAATGCTGAGTTAGCCGTCCAGCAAAACATCTTTTTTTTTTTTTTTTTTTGTCTTTTTGAGACAGGGTCTTGCTATGCAGTTCAGGCTGGCCTTGAGCTTGCTTTGTAGCTCAGGGTGGTCTTGAACTCACAAAAGATCCTTCTGCCTCAGCCTCCCAAGTGCTGGGATTACAGGTGTGTGCTACCACACCTGCCTTTTTTTTTGTCTCAAAACATGTTTTGATATTAACTTTTCCATCATTTTTCTCTAAGATATTTTATTGTGAGAAGATAATTTTGTGTTTAAGCACCATTGTTCAAACCATCAGAGCTACTATCTTATGGGGCATTATGCTTAGAAAATAAGATACAGTCTGCCAGTTATAGGAAGACAAAAGGGACACTTATTTATTTAGAAGAGAACTCTTTATAGGTACCCTTTTCCTGAATAGGGATGCATGAGTTTATCTTTTAAAAATCTTTAAAAGAATAATACCTCCTTTAGCTGTTTATATTTGCACAAGGACTTAAACATGCTGTTTAAATTTTACATTCAAACCATAGTAAGTAGTAGGGTGACATTTTCCTCTATTTTTCATTACAAACAAAATAATTCTATTTTTTCTAGCACTTCTACAATATTTTCAAACTGATCTTTAGTAGGTCTAAAGAAATCCCTAAGGATTCATATTTAGAGAAATTTATAAAGTATGTTCCAGCTGGTTCTACTAAGGGAAAAGATGAAGTAACCTTGATATATTCAGGACCTGAAAAAGAAGTTTAGAGCCAGTTAGCCTTGGACCCAGCTATTACTGAAACCAACCAATGCTTCTCTCGAACCAAAAGAAACCAAACAAAGAAAAACTTTTTCCTTTGCTCAAGCCAACTTGAGTTGAGTTCTAGCACTTTCCACTTGGCTGGACTCTTAATCAAGTGTCACGAGCAAGGAGGAGTTCCGCCCGGTGGCTCCTGAGAAAGAGGAAACTGGGAACACAAGGCAGCTAGAGCTTGGCTAAGAGGGAAATACACTGGGCTGCGGGAGGGAGCACTGTGGAGACGTATGGAAGTCGGCGTGACTGATTAATGAATAACAGATCTTTCCCTCCCTGCAGCTGCCCCAGATCCCGTTGTCCCAGTACATTCTGAAAGTATTTCTATTTTTATAATATTCCCTGCAGTTAAAAAAAAGCCTGGGGATCCGTAGAAGATGACTGACACATGGACCTCTGTCGTACAGATTGTGGTAGGCAAATCGCCCACCCGCCAAAGACGTCCACATCCTAATCCCCAGAAGCTATGACTATGTTCAATCAAACAAAGGGATAATAAAGGCCGGCTTTGAAACAAGGAGAATATCCTGGATTACCCAGCGTGATCACAAGTGTCTGTCTGTGGGGAGGAGGCAGGAGAGTCAGAACCTGAGCAACAGTGTCATTGTGAGAAAGATGTGTGCCTGTTCTTGCTGGCTTTAAAGATGGGGGAAAGCCGGCTGTGGTGGTGCACACCTGTAATTCCACCACCTTGGAGGCTGAGGCAGGAGGATTGCCTTGAGGTTGAGGCCATCCTGGGATACATAGCAAGACCTTGTCTTAAAAAAGAAAAACAAAAGCAAAAAGGAAAAAGATGGAGGAAGTTGTTGCTGACTAGGGAAAGCAGGCAGCCTCTAGAAGGTGGAAAGTTCTCTCCTGTGGTTTCTAGAAAGACACACAGCCATGCTGATACCTGGGTTGGAGATCAGTAAGGCCCATTTGGATTTCTGACCTCCTGAACTGATGTGTCTTGCTTTTAGGCCACCACGACTGGTCATTTGTCATAGCTGCAATTTGAAATGAAGACTGTGTTCCAAGGAGGGCAGAGTTTCAATGCTTGATGGCAAACCTGGGCAGGGAGGGTCAGTAATGACAGTGGCACCCGTGGGGTGAGGCTGGGCCTTCCAGGATGCGTGTACCTACCGTCGCCATTTAGTTCCAGAATGCTGGTCCACTTCTCAGAGGGAGAGCACGTGTACCCAGGGTGATGACATTGTCCATCCATTTGGCAGGCAGGTGGGAGGTGCAAGCCAGATTCTTCTGCTTTGTTTTTGATTTGTTTTATTTTGTTTGCAGGGCTGGGATTCAATCCAGGGCTTTGTGCACACAGGGAAAGGGATTTACCCCTGAGCGGCAACCTCAGCCCCAAATCAGTCTTGGTCTGAGTTGGAAAATCACCAGGGTATTTATGGAACACATTGACGTCCAATAAGTTTCCTTATTGATACCTTGACAGTCTCTCCTCCCTCTGTGACTGTAACGAGGCCCAACCCCCCTCACCTCGCCTTTCATCCTCATTTTCAAGGGCAGCCTGTCGCTCTGCTATCTTCAAGCACAGGTCATCTTAAAAGACTATTCCTCTGTCCTCATTGGCGTTCTAGCAAGTCTCCTTACTCCAAACCCTGCGGGTCGCAGTTTGTTGAAAGCCTTCTTTTGATTCTGTTCTCAGATTTATAGCTTCTTCTATTTTCCCACTGAACTCTCAGTACTACATTATTAAAAAATAATTATTGTTTATCAACTGCCCCAAACTTTTAATTAGAAGTTGATTTGTAACAGTTTCTGTAGGTTCTGTCATATAATAAAAATACGGAAACGTTAAATTCAATTTTATTTCAAATGGAAGCACACTACTAATTAGGCTAAAAGTCTCTCCGGTTAGTGGTACCTCGTCACATTTTTGCCGGTTGTTTCTCCTTTTACAGCTACCTCAGTAGCCATAGGAAGCTTAGATTAAACTTTCAGACACTGAGTTTTATTTGGTGACTGTGATTCGGTGGATCAAATGCATTTTTTTCACATATCTGGAAGCATTTTCCATAATAAACCACAACATAAAGAGTGTCTTTGCAGTCTTCAGTGACACCATATTTTTAATAAAAATCAGTCAGTATATATTGGGTGAGTTGAAGTTTTAACACAGCATTTGTTTTAATCAGATGAATTCACAAATATATTACCCCAGGGTGAAAATGTTTTCTCAGAATGGTCAGATTCTTCATGTACTCCACGATTACTAGGACAGAAGATAAAATCACCCTTATTCTATTTAGCCAACTGCCTGAGGGACAGATTTTTTTATTTAGTTGCACTGATGCATTAGCGTTTGTGACACAGTGGAAGCTGGAACATTACAAATGGCTGTAATTGTTTGCACTGCTGCAGGGAATATGATGTTGTTAATATCTATTACTGGACTAAATGAATGAATTAAGTAGCCAGAAACAAATATGATTGTCAAGCATGATTTAGTTGGCGTATAGCTTTAAAACAGCTGCCAACTTTAATGTGGAGGGTGGGAGAGGGTTTTATAACACTGCAAGTATCGACGTTGGACACCTCCGCTTCCCCACTAGATGGAGGCCTTGCTTTGCTTTAAAGCTATGTACAGCCTGGACACTGCAGGGAGACAGAAATTAATGAGATTCTGGTGATCCCCCGCTTCTTTCTACGCTCAGTTGCTCTGTTTCTGTTGTTACTTTGTGCTTGCTTTTGCTCTTTGGAGTGGACCATAAAAGTAAGAGGGGGCAAATCACAGGAGGGTGGGCGGGGTGATCAGAGAGAGGGTGAGTTATTAACACAAACTCCGTGATGTGGGAGGTGGAGTTTTACTTAATGTCTCAGTCTCCCCATTAGTGGCCCCTGGCCAGCTCTGGGGCTCACAGCTGTACCTGGCTGCCGAGGGCCTCTCTTCCTCGGGCATTCCTGATTCGTACCAAAACGCACCTGTATAGGCTGCAGTTTGCTCACACAGACGCAGATTCGTGGTTGTGGTCGTCTAGCACTATCCTTACTGAGCGGCTTTTCGTCATTAGGCATAGCGCCAAGTTCTGTACATCAACTATCTCATTCTCACAATTGCAGGGAGTGGAAATTATGATCCATCTCTCAGCCAGGTGGCAGTTAGCTATTCTGGGAAGGTAATCTGATAAAAATGTATTCCAGGCTGACATGCTGTGAACATTTTCACAATGTTTCAATATTGTGAGTCCATTAAATTTAGAGCGCGTAGTGATAGACATTACTACCAAGGTCTATATATTGTCAGATTTCCCTGAGTGTTCAACAGTGACTTCCAGTTATGGGCAGTTCTCACCCCCTCACTCATCAATGATATTTTCACTACCAAAGGATGTAAAATCTTTCCTTCAGTGTCTGTAGTATGAGATATTAATAAACAATCTTTTGGTAAAGCAAATATTTATTTCTCAGGAGGGGTGAGATACATGGGGAAAATGAAGGTGTGAATTTCCCAATTCTCCAAACTCAAGGATCTTTGGTTGTCTGCCTCAAGAAATGCTGAAGTCACCGAGATCACAACCTCAATGATTACCTAACTGAATGCTGGGCTTACTTCATTGGTTCTTCTCTTCTCTCTTGGTAATTTTGTTTTGTTTTGTTTCTTGAGTCAAGGTCTTGCTCTGTAGTCCAGGCTGGCCTTGAACTCACTATGTAGCCCAGGCTGGCCTCAAACTCCCAATGATCCTCCTGCCTTGGCCTCCTGAGTGCTGAGATTACAGGCGTGCACCACCACATGGCTCTTGGTAATTTTTTTTTTTTTAATGAAAGGAGCCTTTTGACTTTTTCTGCCCCAGGACCTTGGGCAGTGCCAAGACAGTACACAGATTTCCATGACTGAATGTTAAGACAAAGGGTTGGAGTTTAATTTCTGTTTTCCCAGAAGGCCTCTGAGCTACTTATGCAAATTGGTTACACCCTCCAGCAACCTTCTATAGTTTCTCTTGCTGTCTTGGCCTTGACCCCATACTGTATGTGTATATTATTTGTTATATTTTTGCATCATTAGACATATCAAAAGCCTAAAGCAAGCAAAATAAATGAACAAGCAAAAACAAACAAAAGCAACAACAATAAAAACCTTTTGCAATAGGGTTGGTGCTAACTGCAAAGCCTCTCTAGCTGTTTCAGAAGAAGACAAAACCCTCACAGGCAGAGAATAATTCACTGGTGCCAAGTCAGCCCACACTCTAAAGAAACGGCTAGATAAGAAAAGTCATTATGAAGTCTGATTCTACCATGGTCAAGGTTCACAGTACTCACCTCTGGCGTCCAGGGCTCCGCATATCCCTACTCAGTTTACCTTTCTGAGTTTCAATATTGCCCAAGTCCCTGCTCTCCCTACCCCCCATCAACAAAGTGTGCTTTAGGAACACTGCCAGGATGGCTTGATGGGTGCCATCTAGCGCGTGAGCACCGTAGGGCCCAAATCTGATGCACATTGGAAGGTTGCAGTGGGAGGCTATGGTTAGGGCTGCTCCAGAAGCCTGTGGGGAAAGCACCAGGGCTGTGCTGGGAACAACCTCATTCTTCCAGGGCACTGGAGCAGTGTCCGTCACTAGTTGGCAAGGTGTGGGTGCTCTGGAGGAAGGCGGCCGGATGGGGTTGTCTCAAGAGGATCTCCATCCTGGAGAACACCTCTAAGTCAGTGACCCCATCGATAACAGCAGATAGACCTAGGGACCGGTGACTGAGCAGAAGGTTGCGCAACCCTGGCCAGAGAAGGGTCCAGCATGAAGGGCGCAAGAAGAACTCTGAGCCTGTGTCTCTCCCGGGGAACATCTCTTCAGCCTGCCAAGGTCCACACATGCTCTCCTTGGCCATCCACTGAGCCCCGTGGACCAGAAGCAAGATGACAATGGTGTCCAGGGGATGAGAGCATTTGTGCCCTTCCCACTCTTCTTTCTCCTCTCATTTGGGCCCAACCTCCAGACCTTGGACGCTCCTAGTAAGTAGAACAAGGAAGAGAAAGGAGAGGACCAGGTCCTGTTCTTCCTCCCTGCATGTTTCTGGCCCAAGGGAGGAAGTGGGTATAAAACAGGATAAAAACTGAAGATTTAATGCTAATTTTGGTCAGATATCTGATTGCCTAAAATGCTCATGACCTGAGACTGACCAGGAAATGAATAGGAGCTTCCCAGGGTTTCCTTCGAAGGCACAGAAGAGCTAGCTATAAGAGTGTGGCAGATTGACAACTGGTGGTCAGCTTATATCACCCAGCTGAACTGAATTATTACGATTCTGGGTGTGGGAGGCCCATATGAGGATTGTTGCCAGCAACATAAAAAGGAGAACTGGAAAAGAAGAAGAGGTACTGCTCAGGGGCTGTTGATTCTCTGGGGCTGTTGGTTCTCTGGAGGAACTTGTCATACTGGCTTTCCTGACATGAACTCACCTGTTCTCATCATCAAAGAAGCTCAGGACCTTGTTGTCAGTGAGAATGGCTGCGGTTCACTTTGGGGGAGCTCTGGGCCTTACTTTGAGCATTGCTTTCTGGCTTTGGAGAGGAAGATGGTGCATTGTTTAGTCTTCTGGAGAAGCCTGTTGAGTTGGCTTTCGTGATATGAACTCGGTTGTTTTCATTGTCAGAGGAGCTCGGGACCTTGCTGTCACTGAGGATTGCTGTGGTACTTTTTGGGGGAGCTCTGCTTCTTACTTTGACTGTTGCTTTCTGGCTCCAGTGCAGATCCCTCAGCCTGCTAACACAGATCCTTCATCCCTCTGGCACGGACTTTCTAGCTTCCACCACTGACATTTGGGTCTTCCCAGAACAGATCTGTGAAACAGACTGGCATGAGACATTGTTGTGAGGTCTACGCCTCCAGTTATACTTGTGGAGGGCATTGTGATGGGCTCTAGGTCTTTTACTGGACTCATGTAGGTCATTGCTGTGGGATACAGACCCTCAGCTAGATTCTTTGGGTCTTTAGTGTGTGGACAGATCTCCTGCACTCTTTGTATTTGACTCTTTGGGTGACTACAGTAAAATAAAATTATGTGTCCCGTATTACATCATTTCCTTTGTAAACCCTGACTACAATGGAGAACCAGCATTCAGGTTGAGGGGAAGGAGGGCAGCTCTCTCCTGCTTGCACGCTCCACCCTATGGGTTCCATTTGCCAATGCACGGGTTCCACTGGGAGGACCTGCTCTGGTGGCAGTGACTGCTAGGAAGTGGCTGAGGCCAGTCCAGCTTCCTCAGTCCAAAATGTCCTGAGGAAAATCGGGAGGCAGTGGGTATGCCCAGCACCTTGACTGTCCTGATGGTGCCGCATGGATTCACATGTGTGCAAATTCATCACATTGTACACATTCAGCAGGCACAGCTCTTTGTATCAATTGTACCTCAATAAAATTCTTTCTAGAAGTAAGCAAATCAACAAAGTTCTGAGCAGTGGGTCTTCCTGCTTAAGAAGGAAGAGCTGGGGGCCCCAGAGCACTGCATCATGCTGTACTTTATTATCTTCCACACCGGTGGTGGGCAGAGTAAATCCAAGGCCTAGAAAGGAATTTTACAAATTTTTATATAGCTTTGCCCTTCTCACTCATATCTAGACAGAACTGCAGAGATGCTCTCCACAACTCTGAGTTTATCAAACCTCTTTTTGAATCAGGCGCTTCCCTCTCTCCCTCGTTACAGTATTGCTTATTTTGAGATCAAAACAAATAGTACTGATACCTTCAACTTAAAGAAATGCTTAAGATTTCTTTCCCTTTCATCATCCAGACTTTCCTGGTTTCCCTTTGAATACGCCATGTGACAGGAGCTCCATCTCTTATTTCCTTAGCTTTCTCAGTCGTGGAAATTAGTTCTCATTGAGCCCTTTTTATGAACTCAACTCATTTGTTCATAAAGTGTGTTCATAAACCTCTTCCGTCCTGGTCCACACTGAAGCAATTAAAGGTAGCTTAAATGAACATTTTGTCCCCCTGGCTCTTAATGACTGGAAGAAGCAGCCCAGGGCTGAGGGTGAAACCGAGGCTCCCCACCCAGGGTTTACCAGCAGTGCTAATGACAACTCTAAGCCGTTATCCACAGTGCTCTGCAAGCATTAAACCTCGCAGCGCTCTCATGAGGCCTCTGCTTTACACCGATGAGGAAACTCTTTTAAAAAGTCAAGAAGCAAAGTGCTAAGGGAGTAGCTGCCAGTCACTGTCACATAGTCGGGAGGCTGGGGACAACACCATCTCTCCTGTCTTCCCCTTTTTTCTCCCAACTAAAAGGCTGCTTGGAATTTTAACGACATATTTGAAACAATATTACCTAGCTCCCTTTTTTTGCCTGGATGTTTGAAGATTTTGGAAATCAAGAAACAACTAGCGCCACAATTAAAACGTGAAAACAAAAGCTATTTGTAACAGAAAACCATCCCATTCATGTGATTTCCTTGTGGCGGACTGACAGGTTCAAAGCGGTAATGCGTGTTGCCATGGGCACCAGATTCTGTTTGCTCTGCCGGTTCACTTAGCTGCTGAAGGAGGAGTCAGTGAGCCAGGAGTCGCTGAGCACTGTTGGAATAGATTTGTAATTTTTATGTAATACCTTCTCTTTATAAATCCATGCAGATAACAGCCGCAAACAGTCTGCAGGTGCTCCAGGGGCAGGATTCTCAGACTCTCTTAGGACTATGGACTGCAGCAGGGGATAAAGAAGAGCGCCTCTTTCCTTCCTCAGCGCTCTCATCCATCACAGGCTATTCATAAATATTTGTCCAGGAGATGGAGGATGGATGAGTGGATAGCTCATTATCATGCACTGGCTGCTGGAATTAGATTTTGGGCTTTAGGGGAGGAGGGCTGGGACAGAAACTGCAATGAAGAAGAGAGGGCGGAGGAGGAGGGGATGGCCGAAAGAGAAGCAAGCGGACATTCTGGAGTGCTTATAGTTATTCAGACACGGGGGTGCGGAATTAAATCTGTCCTTTTACAGAGCCAGGAGAGATAGCAAGGAGCAAAACAGTACTACTTTTCTTGAGACACAAAAAGCATCAAACAGTGCTGTTCCCATCCTCATCTCCCTATCTTCCTTCCTTAGGTGCTCAGAGCCTCTAATAGGAAGTGGGAAACGCAGGACTCTCCGGAGGGATAGGAGTGGTTCCCTGGCGCTGAAGCAAAGAATGAATGAAGTTTTCCTTCATTTGTTCAAGTTATCAGGGCCAGGTGACTTTTGTTTTCAATTCTGCCTTTTCCTTCTCTGACAGACGAAGCCTCCTGCCAATGCCTTCGAATCAGAAAGGGCTCCTGCTCCTCGCGCGCAGCCTTGAGCATTTCACAATTTAAAAGGATGGCTCCAGCATCCGCGGCGATATTTCATAGCGATGTTCTCTTCCCGTCTCTCCCCTACTCCCGTGTTCAGTGTTGTCTAAGCAAATTCTGGTAGTGTCTTTTGTATCTGCATGATGCCTAAGTAAGCGAAAGGCAGGATAAAGCAAATGTCTTGCAAATCTCCATTTATCATGAACATAAATCGTAGTTTCAGCTCTTTTGCTTGATGCAAATAAGCTGACAGATGTATATCACTGGCAGCAAATCTTGTGACTGACACGGCCCTGTCTGCTGCTGAATACGTATTTGTATTTCTCCGGGGAAGGAATAAAATTATGAAATGTAATTAATCCACGTAGTATTCCTCGAACTACTCCTGCCGCTCACCCCCCCTTCCGCCCCACATCTTTACAGATCTCCCCTTCCCAGGGGGTTAGTGGCTTGGCAGTTCCCACCATTGACTTCGCCTTTTAGAATATTCTTTCTCTCCCTCAGGAACTTCCTTCTCAGCTCCCCCAGTCTGCAACAGTTATCTGTTATCTTTTTCTCAGTAATTCTTTGGTTCTTGTAGGAAAGGTTTGGTGATGACTTCTGGTAATCTGGTAAATATGCTCATAGTGAATATTAAAACAATAACACAGGGAGCCTGGCATGGTGGCACATGCCTGTAATCCCAGTACTCGGGAGGCTGAGGCAGGAGGATCATTGAGAGTTCAAGACCAGCCTGGGCTACAAAGTGAGCTCAAGGCTAGCCTGAACTGCACAGTGAGACCCTGTTTCAAAAAGACAAAAAACAAAAACAAAAGCAAAAACAACCAAAATAATAGCACAGGGCATAAATCCTGACTACTCCCATAAAACCCTTGCATGATGGGAAAAACTGAGACTATCTAAAGAGGCAGAGATGCAGGATGAGAGGTAAGGGACAAGGGTTAAGGAAAAGTACCTAAAATCTGTTTTAAATTGCTTACCGTGTAAGTTTCTCAATGCCTCAACCCAGGGATGGCAAACCTTTTAGAGCTTTCAATAGTACAGTCTATTGTAGCACACACGCTGTAGGTTTATCACCCCTGCCTTAACCCTTCAAAAGTTTCATGCAAAATTTACTCTAGAAAGATAGGTTTTAGCCAGGTATGGTGGCACACTCCTGTAATCCCACAACTTGGGAGGCTGAGGCAGGAGGATAGCCATGAGTACCAGGCTAGCCTGGGCTACATAAACGAGTTCAAGGCCAGCCTATACTACATAGTGAGATCTTGTCTCAAAAAAAAAAGTCAAAAAAAGAAAAAATACAAACAAAAAACTCAACCAAAGAACAAAAAAAAAAAAAAAAGAAAAGAAATTTAAAAAAAAGCAAGAAAGATAGATCTTGTTTATCCTCTACTTCTGCAAACTCCCTGATATTTTACGACGTATGTCTGAAGGTAAGCAGATGTAAATCTTTAAAATTTATTTTATCCTTCAAAAGCTTTACTACTGTAAATACAGTATGTATTACAAAGGTAATCTTTGCCTTTGTAAACTCTTCAGGTGACACAGAAGTGTGTGAAGAAAAATGTCACCTCTTCCCATTTCCAATTTGTTTTGAGAGGTCCTTGCTATGTAGTTCAGGTTGGCCTTCAACTCACTATGTAGCCCAGGCTGGCCTCAAACTTGCAGAGATCCTGCTGCCTCAGACTCCTAAGTGCTGGGATTGCAGACATGTGCCACCATGCCCAGATTAGTGACACTAATATAATACAAGATTAATTGCTGTGCCTAAAGGAACAGAGAACTGGGACTTCTCTGAACTGAGGGTATTATAGGCAGCTAAATTAGATAGAAATTAATAAGCAATCAGACCAGGATGGGTTCTTAAGGAAGTCAGTGTACAAATGAGAACATATCACAACTGTGGCTGGAGGCACATCTGAAGAAGGCATCACCTCAGGATGAAGTCACAGTGGCCAGGCTTGCATATCTCTCTAAAGGAGAAGCAGAAACTTGCGGTTGTACTGTAATCATGCGACCCGTTTCAGGAAAGCCAGATAGGTGTCAGACGTCCAGGTGGGTGACCAGAACACCTGGACCCATCCCTTCCCAAAAAGGTTTCTGTTTTAGAAGTCATAGATAAGCCTAGGTTAGTGATGCTAGCCATATACCCTTGCTATGCTCTGGTCTCTCTTTCCTGTTGGGTCGATATTAACTAAGTGTCTATACTTGTAATCTTTTTGGTTGATTATAGTTTGGTTGATTATAGTTTGACCTATGTTGTACTTACCTCATTATTTTGCTCCATAAAACATTCTTGGAGAAATGGCCTCTGTGAAAACCCACTTTTGGGATCCTTCCTGTGTCTTAGGTGCTATTTCTCAATAAACCTCTCCTGCTCTTAACTTCCATTGTTCCTTGGAATTCATTCTTCAATATTCAGGGGACATGAACTGGGCACATTTGACATCTAGCAGGTTCGGAATTATATTTCCCCTATGTCAAGGGAAGAGATCGCTACCATGCCTGTGAATAAATATCTTCTCTCAAAAGTTCCTTAGAGACTTGTATTCTTTGTATCCCCTCCTGACTCAATTGTAGGAAAAGAGACCATAACTACCACCTACTTCCAATCGTTAGAGGTCACAGCTGTCTATCAAAAAGAACAAGATTGTGAACAAATTGTTTTTGGTCTGTTCCCAGCACACATATATAACATGGGTACGTAACAAACAAATAGATATTAAAAACACGCTCATTTAAAAAACAGTGAAAAGAGGACTATACAAACTATACTGCTTGTTCAAAATATATTCTGGGGTAAATCTCCAAGTATAGGAATTTTGGGTACTTACAATGTACTAGTGGAAGAGATTGGGTAAAAGTGTTTTTTACATCTTAAATTTCTATCACATAAGTGAATGTTGTGCTGATGAGTGAATTATCTCTTCCTAGCAGAACTGGCATTTAAAAATATTTATTTTCTGGCTTTAATAGTAAAACACATGCATTGTGGAAGGCTTGAGAAAATACAGAAGGAATTAAAATCACCACTAACTTTCCCATTAGGGGATAAGTTATTGACAATTTAACGTGAGAGTGTGAGTAGAAACAGGTAGAGCTTAATATCCTGATTCTTTCATGGACCATTGCGTAGTGAGTGTTTCTGCAAATCATTAGGATGATTTAGCAACATCATTCTGTAGTTGTCTAATAATTCTTCCATGTATCTATAGCTAAGCATTTTTCCTGTCATTGGACGTTTAGGTATCTAGTGTTTTGTTTTCACATGTTCATATTGTGACATATCTTAGTACTGAAAGCTTTGCTCTCATCTCTAATGCAGAAATCCTGGAGAGCATAGTTCATAAATGCTCCATTTTAACCTGTTCATTCATCTGTCATCCTCTGAAGGAAACAAACCAGATCACTCTGTGACCTCATGCTCTGCTGTTTAAAAATATTTGAAAAGTTCATAGAAAAAAAGCGCGAAATGTTCTGAATAAGAGTGCTGTTAGTGCTAAACGCCATGCTTGCTTTTGTTTCAAAAAAATAAAACCTTTTCTTCTGCTTTTTTTTTTTTGTCTTTTTGAGACAGGGTCTCATTATGCAGTTCAGACTGGCCTTGAGCTCACTTTGCAGCCAAGGCTGGTCTCAGACTCACAATGATCCTCCTGCCTCAGCCTGCCGAGTGCTGGGATTACAGGCATGAGCCACCATGCCTGGCTGTTCTGTTTGAAAGTTAGTTTTATTACATGTGGGTTTCGGGTTCCAGTTTGACTTCACCACCACAGGAGCTCATGGTCAAGTTTCTCTTCCAATTCCATCCTCTGCCAGAGCATCTGCCTTGTTCTGTCATTTTAATGCCACTTGTGGGAGCACCATCTCTTCATCAGAAGGACTCCCAGTCAGTCCTTCTTCATTCTTGTTTTCTGAAGGGGAAAGAAGCATTTGAAACTTGTGTGTGGTACCCAGCGGATGCTGGTGGTAACCATGGAGCGCCCTAGTCTCAAGTGCTACAAAGCAGGAGTGAGGTGGAGCTGACTATTATGCTTCACAGGGAGACAGAGAAAATTCACAGCTGCTCTCTGCAGCCCTCTCCTCTCATGAATCTGTGAAGTGACAGTTTCGGTGGGCTAGGAGTAGATGTTGGGAAGCCTTCTAGAGTCCTCTGACCCTGGAAGCTGCTAATTAAGTGTCACCAAGATGCTTCCGGGCACTCTGAGGTAGGTGGACATGTTAACGTGCTGACCTTGCCCCTTCCTAGCTCTGGCACCCCACTGGGAGTGCTCTGGGTAGGCAGCAAATAATAACAGATAATAACCCTCGCCTGTTCTTTGCAGCCACGACAGAAATGCAAATCACTGCCTTCAGAAGGAAGCACACAGGCGTATGAATTTTAGATCAGCAGAGATTGCCAGTGAGTCATGCTCGAGGTTGTACAAACTACTCAGGTAGGATAGTGAGTGCCACAAGAAGAAAATGTGGTGGGGAGGGATTCTCCATCTCGAAATTTCAATTACAGAGGAGCACAAAACATACAGCCTTTCACACACCCCACACAAACAGACAATTATATAAAATATTCCTCAAAATCACCGCAGGAAGGAAAACTGAACTCTTCAGAATCAACATGGTTATCACAGTGCCAAAGAGACTCACTCTGTAAGGTGGTGAGCAGTGTTAACGCCCGGGTGAGCGCCAGAACTCTTGCAGATGTGCTGTGCTTAGGCCCTTCACTGTCCCTTCGGTAGATGTCTGTCAGCCCTTACACACGACCTAAGTACTGTAAAATAACAGATGGCACTCATCCAGGGAACAATGGGGAGTCCATATAGGCAGCAGTGGAAACCTGACTCCCTTAGATACCACGGAGAGGAAAAGTACGCCAAAACAGATGAGCCCTTGGTTGTAATTTATAAGACAAATGATCTTATTTGAATATGTTCAGTAGTGATTTTGTACCTGTGTGAATACACTGGGAGAAAAAAGGCACGTTGTAATAACAAAGCCTGTTTCAGTAATAAAATTTCCCTTCACTCTCAAAAGGACAAAGAAAAGGGAGGAGGGGGAGGGAAAGGAAAAGGAGAAGAAAGGGAGGCGAGGAGAGAGAGTGAGAGAGAGACTGAGAGAGAGAGAGAGAGACAGAGAGACAGAGAGACAGAGAGAGAGGGGGAGAGAGAGACAAAATAAAAAAGGGAGAGAACCAGCTGGTGACATTTCCTAGAGAAGGGTATGGGAGATGCCAGAATGACCGAGAGAAGACTAGGATGTGAATGTTCCCGCACCCTGGGTGATCTGGCAGGAGAAGGTGCACCATTGGGACTTAGTCTAGCACCAAATGGTGGTGAGGAGGACACTACAGACTGAGCTAGCTTATACAAGACTTGGGAGAGCTCAGAGATTCGAGCAGAAAAAAAAAATGAACAAAACAAGATTCAACTGAGAAAAGCAAACACAAACACATCTGGAGAAAATAATCTTAAATAAAGATACCCAGCTGGAGAAAAAAATATGCAAAGCCTGGATCTGGAGTGAAAGCAGATAGTAAATTCTATCTGAATTGCAAGGTATTACAGCAGCTCAGAAAGGTGAGAATTCCCTTTTGGGATTTTAAACGCAGAGCCGGCTCATTATGAAGCATAGACAAAGGAATTCGTGTCTCTCTTTACAAACAGAATGAGGTCCTCATTACATATCTGAATAGATGAACCTGGTTCGCAGCGAAGAGCACATTTGGAGGTGTGTGAATATGTACATGCTGCCAGCACTGTTCTAACTCCAGCTCTTATTTCCAGTTGAACAACCTTACAAAAGCTTACCTATTCCAAACTGCAACCTTTAGATTTTACAGAGCAGTTGGATAATAAAAGCATCTACTATGTGCCAGACACTGTTGTAAGCTCTTTACAAACTTATGTTGTTAAATTCTCATATCAAACCTTCTAAATAGATGCCACTTTCTTCCCCCTAAAGAGACAATGAAACCAAGCTATGGAGAGCTCCAGGACCTTCCCAAGGTCACACGCTGAATCCCTAGTGATTCTGGGATTCAGACCCAGGCAGACTATCTCCTGAGTTCATGCCCTTTGGTATTACCCTAGACTTCCTGTCTGTGGGCGGACAAGGAAGCTAACTAGGTAGTATAAATTTGGTCCCTGAGTGAGACCAGAAGTGTTGATGTCACATCCCCAGCCTCTGCCATTCATCCTGGTATATCTTGTCCTGTCTCTGCTGTCGCAAACATCTGGTTACCCTCCAAAGGTAAACTCGTGGCCTGCAGGACATGGGAACACAGGTTGTGCTTTCTGGCACCAGCCCAGAGACATTCATTGTGTTTGGCCTTTTAAGTTGCAGAGGTCTCAGAGATACATGGGTGTGTTGAAGGCTATGAAAAGGCCGTGGAGATCTCCAGATCCTTTACAACTTCTGTCATTGAGCTGAGAATAAGAACAGCTCAGAAAGGTGAGAACAGCGAGGAGATGTAGGAGATGAGACAGATGGGCAGGTGATAATTATAAAATAAGTGTGAAGTATGCTTCTAGTTCCAGGGGTAAACTGCTATCATTTGTCACTTAGTTGAGAGTAATAACTGTAGTTAATTTTGGGAGACTGTTTACAATAATCAATGGATAATTTTTGAAAGTTACTCTGTGGAAGCATGCATGCTATTTACAAACCATTGATTCCTCTGGGGACTCCCCAGGCTCTTAAAGCATAGGTGGTTGTCCCCTTACTGTGTTTTGGAGGAATCCCTAAGGTCATGACTGCGCAATTTATCTCCCGCTGCACTGCCATGGTGGTTGGTGGGATTTTGTGTTACCATAATTGTGGGAACATGTTATCAGAACACAGACATCTTCTCCAAATCCTTAAAAAGCACAACATCTTGAACACTTCCTGATTCCGCCCGTGCCTTACCTTGAGGCATTTCCAAGCTACTGTGGAGAGGGAGAAATAGTGTCAATCAAGAGAAGAGGCCAAGATTCATCTGGCTGCACAGCAAGTCCTGTTCCTTTGGGGAGAAGCCCCTGGAAAGTGTGTTCAAACGGCATTTAGCTAACACTTCATCATCTCTTAGCGCTCTGTAGCCCCAGGAGAGGGCTTAAGCACATCTTTATTCTTTTACAATTCTACAAAGAGCTGAATCAGTCAATATACACTTAGAGTTGAAGAAAGGAAAGAAATTTACCCAGGAGCATTTGCAGGTAAACAATGAACTAATCAAAAGCAATAATTATGCTTTCAACTTTATATCACACCCTTCACCCTAGTTTATTAAATTCAGTTGATGAACAATTATTGAGCACCTGTTATGTGCTAGGCACTATGCTACATATTGAAGAATATAATAGATTAAGATGTGGTGCCTCTCTTTAAGAAGTCAGAATGGAGGGGATGAGACAGATGGGCATAAGGTTGTTATAAAGTAGTGTGTGAAATGTGCTTCTACTTCTAGCAATAAACTACTACTATATCATTGAGGCCAGAAGAATTAATTCTGTATGATTTAGAGACACTGACATTTGAGCTCAGCCTTAAAGGGCAAGATGATTTCTTGGTATCTAATTAGCTTGGCATCCTGAATACAGCAAACATTTCATAAATGCCATTGCCTAATAATCTCAGTCATAGAGGAAAATATAATTCCTCAAAGGTTAAGTCAATTGTCCCTCCCAGTTTTCTGCATGGATTGATAAGACCCTGGCATGATTCTCACATGTTATCATTTGACCCATATGAATTGTGTTCCTGAGATAATCATACCCACACTGTAGAGGAAAGAGCTTGGCGTATTATGAATTTGAAAGTTGTTGCTGAAATTTTCATCTTGCCTATTTTTCTCTCTTGAAGGTTTTATGGTTTTAAGTTTCTGGCCTTGACTCCACATCCATGACTTCAGTAATTCAGCCCAACATACGTTCTGATAAATGATTGAAATTTATTGCTGGGGTGACACTTAGTTTGGCATCAATAAGAAGTCAACTGTAAGTTTTAGATCTTATAATGAAATTTTGATTAAATGGCTTTTCCTCTAATGATATTTACTCTGTGAACTAGCATAGTAGGTAAAAAATAAATGGTGAAAAGGCTACCACAAATTCTTCTGTGTAGCCATTAGCAACTCTGCATTCAACACTAATGATTGCAATATTTGCTGTATTTAGTGTCTGTTGTCAAGCACCCTGTAAAAACAAGTTAGTGTTTGAAAAAAAATTGACTAGCTTCTCACACTGGTTGTTTGGATGGTATCATATACCTGGATGAACGGAACAAATTCTATAAGTCTTGAAGCATTTTAAAAATACCTGAATTTGGATGATATAGAGAAATTAAGGAAATGATCAGCTGAATTTGTCTATTTTAAACTCCTTACTGCTTATAAAGCCTTGGCTTTTTAGTTCAGAAATGGTGACATTCTAATTTTCACCACAAGAGGGAAGTAGAATACTAAAAGTGTTATGAAATGGACCCAAATGAAAAGGTATAGCATACTGATATATATTATTTATGTTAAGAGAAACTGTACTTTGAAGCAAGAAATAAGAAAATTATAGAAAATGTCAACAAAAATTTCATAATCCTTGTGGCCCTGTAATGTTAATTTCAGTCTCTTTATAGTTTGTAAATTTCCTATGAAATTTTCCTTCAAACTAAATATATATTTAAAAAATGGACAAAGAAAGGAATAACAGTTTTCAGTGAAGGGAAATATTATATATATTTAATTTGGAATGACAGTATGTGAAATCTTGAGGATTTGGGGGCTCGTTACCAATTTTCTCAAGAGGATTGGCTGGCTAGCTAGGGAGTGTGTTTTACTTTATTTATTTTAAATGAGGTCTCACTATGGTGCTCAGGCTGGCCTTGAACTCATAATCCTCCTATCTCAGCATCCTGGGTAGCTGCAATTACAGGTTTGTGCCCTGTGTCTGGCTAGGAGTTTCATTATGCATTTCAGGCTGGCCTTGAACTCATGGCGATCTTCCTTCCTCCTGAGTGCTGGGATCACAGGCGTGTGTCCCCACACCCAGCCAGGAGTCTATATTTTTGAGGCTGTGATATCAGTGGAAACTGGATTGGCCAAACTTATTTTATGGAATGTGTTAATATTTTTTGTGTGTGTTTTAAAGAAATTATTGGTACATTTTAGATATAAATAATGATAACATTCATCATAGGGAATTTGTACCTGTACATGATGTATCTTGGTTCTTTGGGAATTTGTATCTTGCTTCTTTGGTTCTTTGCTTTATTATTTTTTTCTTTGCTTTAATATTTAGACAGATCCTGAACTTATTTGGTTCTTCTAGTCTTGCTTATTGAGTCTTTTATCAGGAGAGAAGATTAGGCAAGCCTTCTATTTCTTGTCAAGTCTTACTCAAGAATTTCTTCCTTCAGGAAATATTCTTGATCTCATCCTGCCTGAAACAGATGCTGGTTCTTTCATGTATATGGGAAAACTCTGAAGAAATTGTGAAGATGCGTGGCCCCCCACTTAGAGTTTCGGATTCCTTAGGTCTGGAGGAGGGGCCTGAGATGTTCCATCTACTTCCCTAGTGCCGCTGGGACTGCTGGCCTGGGACTTCACTCTGAGAACCATTGTTACCAAGCACTGATGAAGCTCATGCTATTATCCGCCATCACAGCAGAGTCTGGAGAATGTTCCTTGTGTGTTTGTTATCCTGGAGTTTAATTTGACTAAATATTGTTTAATACTAGGTAGCAGTTGAGTGGAACTCAGAAGGGTTTCCCTTCCTTGGTCTGCAGTTGATTTATTAGAATTCGGCCTGAACATTGTCTTGCATTTGTGAGAACATTGGTTTCTCAGGAGGCTTTATGGGTGTTTGTTGTGTCCTTTGAAGCACAGGGTCACCAGGAGCCTTTGTTCCTCTGCTGGTCTTCTCCCCTACTGAGCTAGCGCAGCGCTGAGTCTACAGAACATATGTACTCAATTCTCAGTAGTCACAGACACACTCATCTTTCAGTATATGTGTTATGAGTCATTCTTGCCAGGAATATGAGCACTGACGAAAATGAGAACTAGAGAAGGACTTCACCTAAATAATTCAACATACATGTCTATATAGTCACAGTTGTCCAGAGAAACACAATCAATAACAGTCAGCAAGCTGGAGACCCAAGAGAGCCAATATAAGCTCTGATCCAAAAACTTTCAAGATCCAAGAAGAGCTGATGTTTCAGGCTGAGTCCAAAAGTAGGAAAAAACTGATGCCTCTGCTCAAGCATCAGGAAAGAGTTCTCTCTTACTCATCTAAGGGAGTGTCAAGCTTTTGGTTTTCTTCAGGACTTCCACTCAATGGATGAGGGCAGCACAATTTAGGGAGGGCAGTCTGCTTTACTCAGGCCACTTGCTTAAATGTTAATTTCATCCGAAAACATCCACCTACGCACATCCAGAGTAATGCTTATCCAAATATCTGGGCATTCCAATGGCCCAGTCAAGTTGACACATAAATTAACCGCAACATTATATATCTATTGCCAGTTAAGAGGGAATTGGCTCACTCACCGTATTTCTTTACTTTTTTTCCTCAGTGTAAGAAAGAATGGGCCAAGGCTGTTGTGGGTGTCAGTGTATGACTTCTAACTGTTTGGGTCACTAGTTTAGGTAGGTAAGTGGGAGGAAAGTGATCTTCACCCCTTGGAAACAGGATGGAAATGGACATGCCTATCTAATCACACCCACTGAGCAATCACCAAAAAAAAAAAAAGAGAAAAAGGAAAAGAAACTCTGTCATAAACATACAGTGCTATACTGTTATACGAGTGTTTATTAATGACAATCATTTGCATTTTATGGGTCTTACTGGTCACATATATTTCCTTATAAACCACTCTTCTATAAATACAAGATGCGTAGGCAGGAATACAGGATCCACTGAGGACAATATAAAATAATGGAAACTGTTTAAAGATGCTGAAGATTAAACCTGGTTATTTACCAGCATGGCAGAATGGGTGGAAGACTTTATATGATTCTGTTCTAATTCCTTAGCAAATCCACTCAGGCAAAGCAATCCAGTAGGCTCCACAGACTCTGCCACTGGTTCCCTGACTCACAGCAAGCGATACAAACATACACTTTCTTCAGAGCTTCTGAAGTATGTGTGATCTCTACAAGACAGCCTGTGAAATTCCAGTTTCGAAATCACCATTGTCTTCCCTCTACAATGCACGGGAGTGCAGAATATCCCAGAGGGACATAGATACTGGATTCTTCTCTAATAACTCCAACCCTAGCTTTAGGGCACCAGATAATAAGGGTTCTTCTGAGAGGCCACCGCGAGAGTGTTTATGAAATGTTTTGAGCTCCTCAGATAAAAGACATGATATCGGTACACTCTTCTCCAGTGAGATTTTCAAACAGATTCCAAAATAATATATATTTTTTTAAAGTGAAGAGAGTAGAATTCTTTTTGTCCTGCAGAATTTGCTTTTTGAGTTATACATGCTTACCAAGATGACTATTTCTAGTTATATGAGCCTGATGGTGTCTTAGAACTGCAGATGCTTAAAGAGAAACAGGTCACAGGCTTCAAAAGCGTTATCACACTCCCCTTTCTGTCTGTCCTGGCTGTGAAGCTATGTCCCCGGAGTGTTTCCGTACCTGACTGTATTTACCCATCCCTTTCTGCTTGCTTGATTCATTTAAATTTCCTTCTCATTTGGGTGATTTCCTCACTTTTAGAGGCTTTGACAAAAGCACGAATTGTGGAGTCAGATTGCCCGGGTATAATCCCTCTTCCACTTGCTATTCTCTGACTCTCTGTTCTCTTCTTCCTACAATAGAGACAGAACCTGTTTCAAAGGCTGTTGTCAAGATTTGCTGAGATAAATATAGTTCCTGACAAATATTCATGCCCTGTTACAGGCCAGCTGTGTGTCAGCTATCTTTGCTTTTTGCTTCACTTTACTTGCCTTTGATTCCATGGCCTGGTGCCTCTTTGTCCTGCTTGATTCTGTGACACTGATGTTTGGCATTCCTGAAGCTGACAGCACCCCCTGCTTCTCCTTCAGGCCCTCACTTCCTCCCCTGGGAGAGGGTTCTTGGGTGGAGGGAGCTCCTGCTTCTCCATTAGTGCGAAGGTCATGACATTTCAGTCTCAGGTAACAGCAGCTTTCAGGGGCAGGTCAGTGGCAGAACTGGCCCACTGGTTTTGTTATCTGTGTCAACACTACAGAACACCTGCTCAGTGACTGAGCTTTAGAGTCAGTATTCATCCCTGGGGTGGCCAAAGTGACTGACTCCCTCAATGATGGCTCCACTTCTTAGTCACTGGTTGTGGGCATGGCTTTGGAATCTTCATTCATTGGCAATTTCTCCAATATCAGCAGTATAGATATTCTACTTCTGTTGTCCTAGTCAAGTCTGAGGCATAATCACTACTGATTTAACTCTGTATGCCCTTTCTTAGTCACCCTCATTCAGGTATTACCTTGAAATATGTACTGTCACCCAAAAGCCAGGTGTTTTTGTTGTTCTCTAGGTTAGAGGTCAGGTTTAAGGGCCTGAGGGAGGCTGCTGAACTCCTAGAAATTTGTTTCCTACTCATATAGTGTCTGAGTTACTTTTCTTGTTGCTGAGACAAAATACCCAACACCCAAAGTTAAAGGAGGAAAGGTTTATTTAGATCACAGTTTCAGTCCATAATCAGCTGGCTCCAAGGCAGGGTGACACATGGCAGAGGGCAGCAGTTCATGACAGCCGAAGACAGCAAACACAGCAAGAGCAAAAATGGAGACAAACCTCTTTCTGTCCTTTATGCTGTATACAAACGGCTGGGATTAGGGTGGTGCCAATCCAATCAGTGGACTGATCCAGCAATCCCACCCTTAAATACCACGACATAGGGGAAAGAAACTCACAACCTGATAGATGTCTGGGACGAGTTTGTGTTCTCTAAAATCGAAGTCTGAGTTTCAGGAACAACAGAGGTTAAGAGCACAGTATATTTATTGGGGGGAAGGAAAGCTTCTGTCTGAGAGAGACAGAAGGGGTCCTGAGCAGAAAAGGACCCTGCCTTTTCTAGGGATTTTTATAGAGCAAATCCATGATCTGAGGCAGGTCCAAGGTGGAAAAATTGGGAAATCACAAGGTGGGAATGAGGTGGGACAAAACTATGGTCAATCAATAAGATTACGAGCGTAGTTGCTCAGGTAAAATTGATTAAATCAGGATCAAATAGGGAAGCAAGTCACATAGCAAATAGGCATGAATACAGAACAGGGGCTTTTCCTGTAGGTGGTTGGGTGAGGGGCTCTTCCTGGCTTTCTCAAGGTGCTAGAAATCTATTTAGAATAGCAGTCCCTGATGTTTATCCTTAGGAAGTGTATGGGTGCATTTTTTTAATCTTTCGTCCTGAGGACCGGCCCACACGGGAGGTGCCTGTCTCTGCCACAGTTGCAAGGTATCTCTTCTTCCACACTGGCTCCTTTGAGAGCCCAGCCCTATCTGACTGCCTGTAACATTTTATCTAACTCAGTTGCCTACAACACCAGCATTGCACTATGAATCACACACCCTAGATTCAGCCATCTCTGAAAAAAGCCCGCCTCTTCTGACTGCATGAGACTTTGGGGGGACATCTAAACAAAAATCATAACATACAGAAGCAAATTCTATACGATGGGTGTGGATGGAGGGTTTCTTTCCCCATAAGATTTATATGATACCAATTTCTGAAGAGGTAGTTGGGGAAAAAATGGGGTTAAATAATCCAGAAAATTGCACGCTATGAACAAAAAAGCTTCAAAAAGGTTTTTACCTATGGATACAGGCATAGCAGAGCAGCTATATTTTTAGATGAATCAATCTCAGCCTGTCCCTTAACAATAAATAAATGAGGAGCCTAAATCTCCATTAATTTTGAACACCTGTGGTACGTTACTGTAATCAATGGTTTGTTCTTTTGTCCCATGAGGCAGCTGAAGACAGGGCCTTACTTTAATATGAAATACACGGGTTCTGTTGGATTCCATTGCATTCTCATGCTGCTAAAAAGTCTTTTCATGTACAAATTCCACTGTGCTTTCAATGTCAGGTTTTTTTCTTTCAAAAGGAAAAGGGTCCCCTGTGGAAGTTTATGAAAGCTGACATATTTTCTTGTAAAATATCCTTCTGAGACCATATGGTTTATCGTTAAGCACATATTTTTGGACCTTTTAAAATGAGTATTATGAAATTAACGTGAGATGTTTTTAGAAAAGTGAAGGCTATTGACTCAGTAAGGCAGAATGCCTTTCTCCTTTGTAGCTGTTAGTCTTTCTAATTCCCTGCCAAAGACATTTTCAGATAATTAAAAAAGGTATTTTGGTCTGTGGAGCAAAAATACTTATCAAAAGAAGTTATATAACACACGCATGGCAGCTACATATCAAAGTTAAATATACCCATTTCTTTCCCCCTAAAGCCATTAGATCTATTACCACCTAATTGCTTGGAAAATTCATTTTCTTTTTCTCAAATCACAGCCTTAATTGAGGTCTGAAGGCTCACCAAATGCCTCTTAAATCAGTAACCTACATTTTTTTTCCTTTTAATTCTTCTATAATTTAACTTTGTGGCAGAGGCCATATTTTTTTCTTTGCGACAGTTACGGCAGTCAGTATTAGTGGGAAAATTTCTTTGAGAAATGAGGGAGCTCAGGAGCATGTCTCACCGTTTCTGATCATGCACACTGGGGCCAAAAGTTCACAGCAAAGTGAATAGATATTAATGCAAGCGTGTTATTCAATCATGCTGAAATCAGATTTTTTTTTTTTTAACCAACTTACGTGGGTGCTTTATTCTAAATGTCAGAATGAGAAACACAAATCTCTTCTTTGTTCTAGCTTGGAAATCTTGCCTTCATGTGGTCCTCTGCAGGAGTGCCAGATGTGTCATGAACACAACCTTACGCCTTATTAGACACATCCTAAAGAATTTACATAACAGGAAACAATTTCCAACTTTGGTTAATGACAGATCTGGATGCTTTCAAGCATAAATGATGATTAAACTATCTAAACTAACATCTGAAATCAGAATTAATTTTAAATATATAAGAGAAATGAAAATAAATGTCATGTAAAGAATGAGTGTACATGCAATCATTTGGGTTAGGGGTGCTGTTTTAAGGAGTCACCTTGGGAAGCTATGAATTAGTTTGAGAGATTTGATCATTCCTCAAAGTGTTTTCTTTTGTTTTGTTGTTTTTTTCTGTTTTTCTTCCGGTACCAGGAATCGAACTCATGACCTTGCGCTTGTCAGGCAGGCACTTTGCTGCTGAGCTAAATCACCAGCCCCCTCAAGATGTTTTTGAGATTCCTCTATTAGAATTGCTTCAGAGTTAGTTTTTGGTAAGCATCTTTTCTTTGCTTTAGAGTTACATTTTCTTGTTACCCATTATATCCTTTTAAGGCATTTTATTCATCAAACTTGAATTAAGAATGAATTTTTGTCTGCTTAGAAATTTACAAGGATGTGGTACAAGTGATTCCAAAAAATTCTGTGTAGCACTATCCTCTCTGGAATGGTTATATATACGTTTTCCCACCCTACCATAATGTAAATTTCAAACTGAAAAGTAGTGAGCTGGACAACTACTATACATTACTCTTGTTTAATCTTCATAAAGGTCATGAAAGCGGTTATTATTCCTGCTATCCGGGTGAGGCAACAGACTACTTAAATAATTTAAGATCCCTTAGAACTGGTGAAGAATTGGAGTTTATCTGGGACTAAGTTCCTGTTTTTTCCCCTCATACCATTTATTTTCTCCTTCTGAGGTGACAGAATCATTTAGAAATAACAAGTCCTCCTGAGTTGTTGTCACTCTTAATTATACTGTATGTGTGCGTACCTCTTCGTGTGGGCCAGTGCATCAGAGATAATTTTAATATCCTGTTAGTGATTATATAGTTTTAAGAGATGAAGAAAGGCGAACAAATGTCATTTGCTTATGCATAGACAGCATTGTGATAGGAAAGCCAAACGCTATTGGGTACCATTGACAGTAATAATGTTTTACCTCCCAGTGTTACAAAAATTTGCCTCATTAAACAAGCTCAAGCAAATGAGCCAATAAGAAGAAGCCCTATGTCTAACCAGCACATCTTAAGGGTAAATAAAACAATGCAACATGAGCCTGTGATTTCACAGCAACAACACTGGGCAGGATGGGCCAGAGATGATTTGGGCCTCTACTTCGGATGGGATATTAAAGTAGAACAAGAGCCCATAATCATATTAAACCCTTGCTCTAGGAGATTATACTTGCCCAGAAGATTTGATTTTGAAAAATGATGGAAATTGGAGATAGGTAACAATTTAGCTGTTGTTCAGAGGACGTTAGCCTCTCTCGGTGTACTATATCAATCAAAAAGAGCTAATGTAGCTCTACTGTTTACCATGCTGCCGGTGGAGTGCCCATATCATTCTGCTTTGCCTGGAACTTTCTTGGTTTTAGCACCCAAAGCCTTAGCTCCTTGGGAGCCCCTATGTCCTGGCCAAACCTGGATGATTGGTTTTTGATGGCAGGTTTTCTTCTAATGCTTTATGTTTATTAACACATTTAATTCTCACCACAATTTATGGATGAGGAAATACTTGCCTAGAAGGGTGGAGCAACTTACCAACGGTCCCATAAGCTGGAGATGACAGAATCACAATGTGAAAGCAGGCAGTGTGGTGCGGAGTCAGATGGCCTTTTAGCAGACTGCCGCCATGAAGACTGTCTTTAGGAGTGTCCTGTTTTGCATGTAAGCGAGGAAGAGGAACTGTTAGGGATAGAATGATGGCTAAAAAGTATTTCCACTCTCACTGTGTATATGTAGGATAGATGGTCAAGAAAACAGGCAATCACTAAGAGAACCACTCTTGTAAGAAACTAGGAAGAATGATTTATTTGTGTGTGCGTCGGAAGGTTAATGAATTCAACCTGAATGGTGTTGGATAGCACAAAACAATATGTAAAGGGTCTAGCCTCTGCTTGATGTCTAGGGGTTGGCTAATACACATAAATGCCTCATTAGCCTTCAGTACTGGGAGTTTGTAAAAATAACAACAATGAAAATGGTTGAGGAAAGTAAAAATAGTTCTTAAGGACTGTGAGCCCTGGCCCCTTCTGCTCCTTCTCTTTGGTCCTAGGACAGCATAAAGTTAACAGCTCCTCCAATACATGCTCCCACCATGATGCACCACGCCACTAGAGCCCCAAAGCAACAGTGCTAATGGACTAAACCCTCTGAAGTGATGAGTCAAAATAAGCCTTTACCCTTAGTGCATTAATTTTCTCAGGTATTGAGTGACGGTGTCAGATAATTAAGACACCTCCTTGGTGTATTAAGATGACTCTATCAGTGACTTTTGATGGTCATCAAATATTTTTGTTTCATTATTTGGGTACATGATAGGATTAATATGAGGGTGATCATGTGACACCTTTGGCTAATGAAATGGAGTATTAACATGTGTTACATCCCCATGGATATGCTAATGGGTTAGCTAACCCAGAACAAGCACTCAGTGGGGTCTGGTACCATCTTTCTAAGGGTAACCCAGGTCAAAATGTACCCAGTAAACTCTTGAGGAATTTCAAATGTTGACATCATCAGAGGATGTGGTTTCCTTAAGAAAGACGAGATCATGTCTCAGTAGGCATGCCTTGCTGAGGGAAATTCTCCACTTTCATAAGAAGGTCATCTTGATCTATAAGGGCTATGTCCACAGACCCCTTAGGAGGTGACCCCTGTCTTCTGCTACTTTGGCTTCACCTGTAGCTGACCTCAGCTCTCTGACTGTCTCAACTATTCATTGTGGTTTTGATGGTGCCATCGCCCAACTGATGTGCATACAGTTGCACAGGCTCCGGGATTTTATTTCCGCCTCTCTCCTCATTTGTCCTAATGAATCTCCTTCCATGGTTTGGGTCCTCTGATCCTGCCTGCTGGTGGGCACAGGGAGCCGGGGTGCCTGCGCTGGGAGTGCCATCCCTTTGCTTCTCTTTGCTGCTTTACCCACCTGGAATGTTTCTATTTTTCAGTGCAACCTGCAGCTCCTGCCCACCCCGGCTCTGTGGAGGCCAGATGAAGGCACGGTCCCTCTGTGCAGCTTTTGCTGCCCCCCTGGTCCTTTGATACCTATAAACTGACAGAGAGCTGCCTCATTCCAGGACCGAGCCTTTGCTTCTCTCTGATTCCCTACCTCTGCCACCTTCTTTGAAGGTTTAAATAGATCATAAGCAGAAGTTAATTGGAGATAAAAGTTTATAGTGAAGCAGGCAGGTTGTAGCACAATATCCATATAATCTAAAGTAACTGGGGCTCTCTCAGGGTCATTGAAATGTATAAAGGTATTCTTCCAATGCATTTTTAAAACCTGGATAAATTGTGTGTCATATAAAATGCATTATAAAAGGTTCCAATTGAGTCATTGGATTAAATGAACCTTTCAATACCTTGCAAAAGAAAGGAGATGGTATTTGGTATGATGGAGGAGTCAGTGCCTGGCTCCATCCTTGTGCGGTGCTGTAATCTTCTGAGCAGACTTTATTTAAAAAGAGAAATAAAAAGAAATAAACCAATGAACTCCTGACTCTACTAGATATAAAGTTTTCTTTCTTTTCTTTTTAAATCAAGACTACCGGGTTCTACTCACAGGATATGATATCTAAAACTCCTACCTTCCTATGCCTCACTGCTAAAGTGATACCTAACCCTCCCCTCCCCTGCCCAGCATCCTCTACTGCCAATTACATGACTGATTGCTCATTTGCTAAAAGCTGTCTGGATTATGCTCTCCTTTCCCTTAAATAGCAAATGTTACATTCTCCTAATGTCACAATTAACAGGAAGCTGGAAGCCAATCTCTGACCAGTGAGCGATACAGGCAAATGAGAACAAATGCAATCAACATATTAAAAGGGTTTAATCTTCTTTATTCTAAGCCTGATTTCAGAAAATTGTTTAAAAGATTCAATTTGGAATCCATTTAGGTAGCTTTATATTTGCAGAAGAGTTTAAGGTCATCCTTAGGGATACTTGCTTTCATCTGAATAACGTATGTAGTACTGTTACCTTTATGGAGAATAACTAATGAGAGCAAATTTCTGATCCTACATTGCCTAAATCCCAAAGTCCTCCTCCCTTATGCCCTCCCTCCCCTCATGTCACTTTTGGTCTCTTTCTTTTAGCTCTCCCACTGATTTGTCTATGATGTCCTCAGTTTGTTTTCTAATTTGAAGGTAACATTTTCTTCAACTATTCTTGTCTGCTTGTTCTTCGTGTCTCTATAGCATGATAATTTTTTTTTTTATAATTTAATTATCTGAAGGTAGAGGGCTTGCTGTCTTTGGCCTGATGCTCTGGATAAAGAATAAGGAAGAAGTAAAATTTTTATCACATTAAAATCGTTATAGGCAATGTTGAGATCCTTGGATAGAATTTGTTATCATTTATAGCAGAACTTGAAAGCAATATAGACACTGATAAAATTAAAATTTAAAAACTTTTTTCCTGCAGCCCTGCATTCACATTTTTATTGAGTAACTAGCTTGTGCCTCATACTGACTTTAATTCTCTCAGTCTGTTCTTCACTCCACTCCACTCCCACTTGGACAGAATCCTAGACTTTTTTGCAGGTCCTGCAGGGGCATGAGGAAGAGGAAATCAGCTGAGATTCTGGCACTTGGAGCATTGCCATGGCAGAGTAGAGGTGGCCCTTTAGCCAGGAGTGACAGATGAACCACCTGAGCCAGGGTCACCCTCTTCGATGGGAGAGAAGATGGTCTTAAATCAGACTATGGGTCCTTAGCAGAAGTGAGAGGTGAGTTCATGAATCTGGTGAATTTAGCAGATGCCACCCTCAGCCCAGTGGCATCACCATGGGTGCCAGTCCAGAGAAGCTTAACACTGGAGAATGTGAGCCCTGGATCTCCTCTTCCTGCTCCCAGGACACAGGAGACGCACTTTATATTCTCAGGTGTCCTCTTGGGGAGCAGATGGCAGAGAGCGGGCATCTGAAACACAGGAGATTTATCCAAAAAAGACAGAGTTCTCCAGAGAGAATCCGATTCATTTAAAGGCAAGAATTCACTCAGTTTTTATTGCCACCCAGCATGTGGGTGCTAATGAGGAAGATTAGACTGTTACAGATGAAATAAAGGAGCTGAATGTTTTTGTTTGCACATTTGTGTGGAATGAGGAAAACTGGGAACTTGTGCTGTGTGCGTGTATGAGATGTATGGGAGAAGATTTACCTCAGAACTCAGAGAGAAGTAGTGACAAAGGAGGAAATATTTGGATGGTTCTGAGTGGTTTGGGTAAGCGGTGACTTGTGTTTCCCACTGCCAGCTTAACCCCATTACATCTCAGGACTGTCAGCTATTAGAAACAAAGGAATGAAAAAAGGGCTAACTTTAGAAATAAACGTAATACAGGAAGAGCATGCAGAAAAGCCATTAACAGTTTAGGGAATCATTGGAGACTTTATTGAAGAAGTGGTCTTCGAGGTGGACCTTGAAAAATGAGTAGGAGACAAGTAAAGATTTAAAAGGAGTTTGTTCAAGAGGTCAGACACAGGGCATGTAAAGCATGGAGAGGGAACAATGAAATATTGAGATTGTCTAGGTGTGTAGAAGGGGGAGTGTCGTGGTTTGGGGTTTTGCAAAGGAGAACAATATGACACAGGACATATTTTATCAGATTATTTATAGTAGTCACCCAAAGAATCATATACGAGAGAGCAGGAAATCTGTCCACACACTAAACCAAGGATCCAGCTGAGGGCCTGGATCCTGCAATAAAGTCCTGCATGAGTCCAGCTGAAGACCTAGAGCCCATAGCAATGCCTCCCACGAGTCCAGCTGGAGGCCCAGAGCCCATAACAATGTCTCATGCAGGCCTGTTTCACGGATCTGCCCTGGGAAGGCCCAAAGGTCAGTGGTGGAATCTAGAAAGTCCGTGCCAGTGAAATGAAGGATCTGTGCTAGCAGGCTGAGGGATCTGCACTGGAGGCAGCAACGTGCAAAGTAAGAACCCGAGCTCCCCCGAAAAGTACCACAGCCATCCTCAGCAACAGCGAGGGTTGAGCTCCTCTGATGGTGAAGACAGCTGAGTTCCCATCGGGAAAGCCAATGCAACAAGCTTCTCCAGGAGACTGAGCAGTGCACCATCTTCCCCTCTGGAGCCAGGAAGCGATGCTCAGAGTGAGGACCAGAGCTTCCCCAACATGAACCAAAGCCGTTCTCAGTGCCAACAAGGTCCCGAGCTCCTCGAAGGATGTAAACAGCTGAGTTGATCAGGAAAACCTGCATGACAAGCTCCTCCAAAAGAACCAACAGTTCTTTACAGCTTCCATCAGCTCCCTATAGCCTCTCTAAGTTCCCAGCAGCCTAACTTCTTCTCTAGTTCTGCCTTCTATGCCTCTGGCAACAATCCCCAGGTGGGCCTCCCACACCCAGCACCACATTTACTCAGTTCAGCTGGGGGTTGTAAGTTGTCCACAAGTTGTCAATCCACTACAGGGAGGGATAAGACTACAGGTGGGGTTGAAAAGTAGGATGGGGTCAAGCTGGCAGGGAAAGGCAGAGGGTTTACATTATGCCTTACTTTTCATGTGCTGAGACAAAATATCCAATATCCAATGTTAAGGAGGAAACATTGATTTGGCTCATAATTTGTAGAGGTTTCAGTCCATAGTTGGCTAGTTCCAAGGCAGGGCGACATGGCAGAGGGGCAGAGGAGAGGAGAAACAGTTCATGGCAAAGCAGGACAGACAAAAGCTATTCGACAGTGAAGTAGCAAGCAGCAGGGATACAAGTGACCACACTAGCCCTCTTTCTGTCCCTTATATTTTATCCAGGTAACACTCACACCCAGGTAGTGGCACCCTTAATCCTACCCAGAAGTATCCCAAACTAATCAGTAGACTAATTTAGCATTCACACACCCTTGGTCCCAGCATTACAGTCTTAATCCCAGCATCACACACTCTAGATCCAGCCATGTCTGATCCATCTATGACTTTATGAGGCTTTATGTGTATGTGTGTGGGGATCTAGACAGAAGCCGTAGCACACTGTGTCCTAGAGGACCTTGGGACCCACAAGTGGATTTTCTTTTAGCCTCATGCTGCTGCTGAAACTGCTCAGTGACTCCTCTTAGACAGTGACTTCACATCCTGGATTGGTTTAATAGCCTTCTCAGGTGTTCCGATGTGGAGAGGTTTCAAGTAACTGGAAAATGCCCTATGCTGTGGTTCATAGTCTGAGGTCCCACATGGTCCACTGTGACTAAAGGTTGGATCCCCAGGGTGATGGTATGGAGCATGGTGGGGTCTTTGCTGAGTGGGGCCCCGTGAAAGAGCTGGGGTCATTGGGGTCTTGCTCTTGGCTTATAGTTCTCGTGTGACCTTTGAGCTTTTGAGAGAGGATTGTTATAAAAGGAGGAAGGTAGGCCCTCACTGTCCTCCCTGCTGCTTTAAGCAAGATGTAATCACCTACTTGCTCCTGAGTGCCCTCCACTGTCAGCTGTTCACTGTGAGGTCCACACCAGGGCTGAGCAGATGCAGTACTGTGTCCCTGAACCTCTAAAACTATGAACCCAAGCATCTTCTTTCTCTCTGTGCATAGCATGTGTGAGAGCTTGTGATAGTGATGAAAAGTGAATACACTCTACATCAACTTCTCCATCATCCATTTCCGAGGAAGTCACCTACATATTTGCGTGTTGAAAGTTGCAAGAAATCCTACCATAGGAGCTGGTTGATCATTATTTATTTTAGCGTAGAATTTCCTAGGCCAATAGACTATGGAATACTTTTTTTTTGAGACAGTAGCGCAGGCTGGGGTTGGCCTTAAACTCATGGTGGTCCTCCTGCTTCAGCCTCAGAAGTGCTAGGATTACAGGCGTGCATCACCATGCCTGTCTGTTTTTTGTTTGTTTTGTTAACCCCTATTTACAATCCTTAAAAGTAAAATTTTGTTGCTTTGACTTACTATGCTCTGATTCCTTTTATGAGAGTTAAACTCTTCATGACCTAGTTCTCTTTGTTAAATGAACTTCTTCAGCATTTTATGACCTGTTATATTCTTTTGTTTGTTTGTTTGTTTTGAGACAGGGTCTCACTATGCAGTTCAGGCTGCCCTTGGACCCACTATGTAGCCCAGGCTGGCCTCGAACTTGCAATGGTCTTCCTGCCTCACCTTCCAGAGTGCTGGGTTCACAGGTGTGTACCTCCACACCTGATTGATCTGTTATATTCTTAAGATTTACCTGTTACCTCCTTTTTTTTTGCAGACCAGGGATGAATCTTTCTCTCTCTCTCTCTCTCTCTCTCTGCCCCCCGCTCTGTTTCTTCCTCTCTGTCTCTCTCTCCCTCTTTCTTTCTTTCTTTTTTTTTTTTGTCTACTCGAGACAGGGTCTTGCTATGCAGTTCAGGCCGGTGTTGAGCTCACTTTGTAGCCCAGGCTGGCCTCGAACTCACCACGATCCTCCTGCCTCAGCCTCCCAAGTGCTGGGATTACAGACGTGTGCCACCACGCCCACTTGCTTTCTTTCATAGTATATATGTATGCCAATTGGTTTTTCTCCACCGTTGCATTTCTTAAGGATAGAATAGATACTCTTTTATGTATTTCCGTCATACAAGCAAGTATCTAGCTCAGATCAAGGACACACTTTATGTTACAAATGCTAAGTAAGTGAAAATTCCACTTGAGCTCTTCAAATAACTGTGGAGAAGAGTGAGAGATAAATTTGAGAACAGAAGCAGGGTGAGGAGACTTTTGGGAATCCAGTAGTTGTGAGAGTGGTTTATACTGGAGTAGAAGCAATTTGGATAACAAGGGAGGGCGCCAAGATTTATCGAGCATCTGTTTTATGCCAGGCGCTAGACAAGCAGCCATACATCTCGTCTTATCCTCACAAACACCTGCGCTGGGCAGGTCCTGTAAGTGAGCGTTTCATTACCCCATCCTTCCTGGGAAACCTAAGAACAGCCTGCCTTGTTAACACCTCTCTTTTGAAATCTCTACATTTATGTAAGTGTATTTAGTCTCACATGATCTGATCACTCTGGCCAGGCTTGAGTATATCAAGAAAAGCAGTAGTTTCCAAGGCATCCATCCAGGGGCCACAACTTGATTCTCAACCCTTACAGACCACTGGCCACTAAATCCACCTGACCTTGTCTCTTAGCTTAGTGTAAAAAATGAAAGATACAAAAAAGGGATGCCACGGGCAGTAGATGAAGAGAAACACACAGAAAGACAGCAGAAGCAGGAAGTTAGCAGGAGTCATAACGTGGAGGGTACAGAGAAGTTTGTTAATATGGAATGGAAGGAAGCAGGTGGAGAAAGAGACTTTGAACAGGTGACTTTGGCAAGGCTACCGTATCAGAGCAGCACCCAGCCTGCTGGCATCATCACCAAACAGGGTCCTGGTTATCTGGCTGGTGATAGACAGATTCTTCTTTTGTCCCTGATTTGCCTGACAACATCCTACAGAATATCATTATAATGTTTTGAGATAATTGGAACATCTCTGCTAAGCCCCAGAGAGCCTAGCACAACATTATTCTGATTTTAACAGGTGAGAAAATGAAGGTTCAGGGAGAATAGGTGTTTTGCTCAAGCTCATAAAACTAGTAAACACTGGAGTCATGAGCAGAAGCCAGGTTTGTCTGACTCAGAGCTGATATTATCTAATTCCATATAAGGCTTCCTCCAACCAGGGAACAGGGAATGGATTTGAGAAACATTACAGAATTTGCTCCATGGTGCTTGGTGCCCAAGTAATTGTTTCATTTGCATATCATTAATGAAAGGTTTTAGAATTTTGTTTTTCTCTTCTCTCCAAACATTTTTTTTTACAATCTCCTTTTGCACTGGGGGAAGGTGACACAGAATCGCAGACTTCGAGGGCTGGGATGCTGTTGAGTCCAGCTTTTTTTTGTTCTTTTAAAACATTTTCTGAGGCACTTGTGAATTTGCTTCAGCTTCACAGCAGAGACTTCTTAAATGTAATAGCTCTTGATTTTTGGTACTTGGGAGAAGAGAAAGCTTTTCTGCTGCCCACTGGTCTAGGTGAGAGGAAGAGGGCGTCCACCTCCCTGAAATTCACTGTATTCCGTGCCCCGCAGCACTGCTGGGTGCTATTGTGGTTAAAAAACCTCTGGCTTCAAAGAAGACCCCACCCACCCCGCCTCTCAGGGAACTTCCAAACAAATTTTATTACTTAGCTTCCACAGATGTAGAGATGGATGTCAGATACAAGACAGTCTGACATGTGTTCTTTGAAGGTATGTTTATATATATGTACACACAGAGTTTGCCAAAAAATGTATGCATACTTCAGGAAAAGAAGAACTTGTATAAATATTTGAATACTTTTATCTATGGTGGACCCTAAAGGATGTCATGTATTACAGAAAACCCACCATACTGCTGGCCTGTAGAGAACAGAAAATGCATGTGCAGGAATCTCAGTAGATACTTTGACCAAACTCCAAGAAGGAGTTTGCTATACTAGTAACCCCTGGAAACTAATGACCATCATTTTCCTTTTCTTGTGTGTTTTTGGTTTTTTTTTGAGGCGAGGCTGAATATGTAGTGCTGGCTAGTCTTGAACTCACTTATGTATTTAGCCCAGGCTGTCCTTGAGCTGGCAGTGATCCTCCTGCCTCAGCCTCCTGAGTGCCGGACAGGTGTGCCCCACCATGCCTGGCAAGACCATCAGTTAAAGCACCTGTTGTGATTACTGAGGTCAAAGGTAACTTGTATTAATCTCTTGCTATCTCAAAAAATTTAGTATTAAAGTACTTACACAAGTTTTTCTTTTGCTGAAGTGTGTATACTTTTTTGGACAGATTCTGCATATATATATATATATGTATATATGTGTATATATTTGAAAAAGTCATGGTATGAAGACAACTATGTAGAACACTGTGCTTTATTGAAGTAGTGTGTGTGAGAAAACATGAATGTATTTAGTGTGTTTTCTCCCTAGAATATTGTAAACTCCAGGAAGTCAAGGTCTAAGTCTTGTTTATCACTGCATTTCCAGCCCTAGTTTAGAGTCTACCATATAATAGCTACATTGTGGACTGAACTGCATCACCACAAAATTTATACGTTGAAATCTTAATCCCCAGTGTGACTATATTTGAAAGTAGGGTTTTAGAGGAGTCATTAAGGTTAAGTGGGTTCGCAGTAAGGGTCCTAATCCAATAGGACAGTGTTCTTACCAGAAGAGGGAGAGAGAGGTCATGCTGAGGAAAGTCCATGAGGATACGATAAGAAGGCCCTGACTACAAGCCAGACAGAGGGACATCATCAGAACCAACCCTGATGGTGCCTCGATTTCCAACTTTTGGTCTACAGAACTGGGTGGAAAATAAATTTCTGTTACTTAAGCCATCTGGTCTGTGGTATTTTGTTATGGTAACCTTAGCAGATTAACATTCTGCTCCAAGATATTTTTGGGATAAAGGAAAGAGTAAAGAGGCAAGTAGGAGGTTAGACTCTACTGAGTAGAGTGTGGTCTTGGGTAAATCATGCAGACACTTCTATTTGAACCTCTATTTTCTAACAGACAAAATATGTAAAAAAATAAGACCTTTATTGTATGTCTGAGCTTAGGGAAGAGCGAATGAGGGAACATATGTAAACTATAAAGTACTATTTAAGTATTAGTTGTTCTTGTTTAAGAAATGATTCCCTCTGACCCACATTAGTTACTTCAGCAAAAGCACTTAGTCAAAGACTTTATTATGAATTAATGGGGATTTCTTGCTGAAGTATGAGGTCTACAAACATCACTTCTTGAGTTCTGACTGCAGAAGTAATGAGCAAATATTATAATCTGTATTATTGGGGCTGGGGATTTAACTCAGAGGCACAGTGCCTGCCTGGCAAGCATGAGGTCATGAGTTTGATTCCCAGTACCGGAAGAAAAAAAAAAAAAAGAATAAAATCTGTATTAGATGATAAATGTACTTTAGGGAATAACAAAGTTATGATTATCATTTTACGTGGACTTCTCTAGGCAGTTTCTTTTCACGTGTTTCAAAAGTTTCATTTACATGCACATATACTCACAGAAGCTGTGACATTGCCGCGTACTTGAATTGCAAGTGTACCACACTACAATTTGTGCGGCTGTCCCGGGCTCTGTGTGCTAACTGCTACAGCGAGTAAGGGGTAGGCACAAGCCATTCTTTGTTTCTGATGTTTAGGTCTTCCTTCTGTTCCCAAATCCTTGTAAAAATATATAAAGAATTGTCAGGCAGCACAAAGTTATCAATGGAGTAGGTGAAAATTTATGAAACAATATGTGGTGGCATTCATGTATGCAAAATGGTGAAGTTCTAGAGGTCTGTGGGTCAGCCTGGTACACAGAGTTGGAAATATGGTATTGTGCATTGTAAAACACGTTGAGGATAGGATTCATGTTAACACACATGTGATCACACATTCAATAAAAGGAACATTTTGGAAGTGATGGATGTATTTCATACCCTGACAGTGGTGAGGGCATTGCTGGTATATGCATTTAAATCCAAGCTCATCAAAATTTTTCTCACCAGACCACAGAGTATTAAATATGTGCAATGATTTGTATGTCATTTGGATCTCAAGAATCCTTTGAAAAACTCCAGTAAATCCCCCAAAAGTGTTGTGTGGTAGTTGGCTTTCCTGGCTTGTCAAAGTCAATTTTTGTGTTTTTATGAATATTATGAATCCATTACTAAGCACAGCCATTGTTAAAAATTAAGAAGAGAATCAAAGTGATGGAAGAGTAAGATGCTCTAATATTGTAGGCATGGTGCATAGACTATTATATCTTTAGTATGAAGACTAAACACAAAACAATGTAAAAATAATAGTATTACTATATGTCAAGATAGGCAGTATAGAAATATATAAAATGAGATATTAGAAATTTACTTTTAGTTTTTCATTTTTTAGCGGTAACAAAATATTTATTTTATTGTTGTAAAATTAAAAATAGCACACAAGCATATATTGTTACAATTCCAAAGCAGAATACAAATATATAAATTTTTGCAGTTTCCAAAGAAAATACAACCAAATGTCTAAATAAACTGTTTGAAACAAACTTAGTTTTTATCACAGCAGTTTCATTCCCTCCCTAGATGTCTCAGCACAATTTTGTACATAAATTGCTAACACTAAAAAGAGACTAAGTTCAATGACCAAAGCACATGCTACTTATACTGAAAGCAAAGTACACGTACACTTACACACATACACAAATACTTCTTTTAGGGTCGGGTAAAACTCATTTCCTTGATTTCTTGTTTCATCTTAGTAAGCTTAAAATTGAGGGATGATTTTCAAACACTAAAATGCATTAGTAATGTATACTCTTTTAATCCAAATGTAATAGTAAAATTCTATGTTCCAAACTAGGACCTCATGGATGGTAGGCATGCAACCCCCGCCCAAGTTTCTAGTGCTAGAGACTGCTATAATGTTTTGCATCAAGGTAATGATAGCCTGAAGTTGCTTAGTAGGCCAGACTAGACCACAACAATGGCAAACGTGAAAGGATGAAGTAAAATGAAAATACTGAGACACGCAACAGAGCTTTGTAGAAATTCAAAATGTGGGGAGGAATGTAGTTTAGAGGTAGAGTTTTCTTATTAGTATATTTTCTCTTGTTCTGTTTGTGTTCATGATTATGTTAAGTTGTTATCATTTCAAAATAGTTTGTTATAATCTAAAGATGTTTTTTGTAAGCCTTATGGTAATCACAAAAAGAATCTTTATTAGATAAACCAAAAATAAGCAAGGAGTCAAAACACATTAGTAAAGTAAATCATTTACATACAAAGGAAGACTGTAAAGAAAGAAAGAAAGGGGCTGGAGATTTAGCTCAGTGGCACAATGCCTGCCTGGCAAGTGCATGGTTGTGAGTTCGATTCCCGGTACTGTAACACCCTCCAACAAAAAAAAAAAAAAAAAGAAAGAAAGAAAGGAAAGGAGCTACAACAAAATTAGAAACAAAGCTGAGGGTGTGGCTCAGTGGTAGAGTTCTTGCTTTACATACACAAGGCCCTGGGTTCAGTCCTCAGCCCCACAGAAACAAACAAACAAAATTAGAAATGAATTTACATCATGACTCTAATAAGATTTTGCCTATCAATAACTACATGAATGTTATGGTTTAAATTCCCCAGTTAAAAGATTTACAATGACTGAAGGGATAAAAATCACAGTACTCATTGCTTATGAGACTCACCTCTACTGATACACAGAAACTGAAAGTAAAAGGATGAAATAAGACAGCCCATGAGTAAGAGATCCACAGTAAAGTAAGAGTAGCTATAGTTATATCAGATAATAGGCTTTAAATAGAAACAATAAAACAGACAAGGAAAGTCAAAATATAATGACACAGGGTCAACTCAGCAAGAGAAAATAAGAATTTGAAACACATGCACCTAGTATCAAAATACCTATGTATGTAAAGCAAACATTAACAAATCTAGAGGGAGAGATAGATTCCAGTGCAATAATAGTTGAGGACTCCAACATTCCACTTTCATCAAACAACAGATCATCCAGCAGAAAATCAGCAAAAGAACAGCAGAGTTAAATTGCACAGTGGACCAAATGGACCTAATGAACACCTACAAACATTCCATCTAACAGCGGCCAGATACACATCTTTTTTCCTCATCAGACCATAGAATTGTCTCTAGGATAGATATATATGTTATGTCACAAAATAAATCTCCCCAAATTAAAAGAAAAATTGAAGTAATATAGAATATCTTTCCTGATCACAGAACAATAAAACTTGAAATTAATACATAACTGGAAATACTTCAGTAGCTATAAAAATACATGGAAATAAAACAACTTCCTTTTGAACAACCAGTGGATCAAGGAAGAAATTAAAAAACAAATTAAAAAGTTTCTTGGAGCAGTTGAAGATGGAGACACAACCTACCAAAACCTGTGGGATAAAGAAAAAGCAATATTAGAGGGAAGTTAATAGCAATTAATGCTCATATCAAAAAAGTAAAAGATCTCAAAAATTCTATCATTGCATCTCAAGCAGCTAGAGAAACAAAAACAAGTCCAACTAAAAATTAGTAGAAGGAAAGAATAACAGTGGAAGCAGAAATAAATGGAGACTGGTTCTGGTTTCACACAGTGGGCTTCTTAGATCACAGGCTTTCTGTCTCTGACTAGAATTACACCACCAGCTTTCCTGGTCCTGAGGTCTTTGGATTTCGACTTGGCCACTGTCTAAGTTACTTTTCCTTCATTGCTGAGTCAAAATACCTACACCCAAAATTAAGGAAAGAAAGGTTTATTTAGATCACAGTTTATGGAAGTTTCAGTCCATACTTGGCTGGCTCCAACGCAGGGTGGCACATGGCAGAGGGCAACGGGGAAGACACAAAAACAACAAAAGCAGAAGTGAGGAGTGGCAGAGAGAGCAAGCCTCTTTTCCTCCTTTATACTGTATGCAGGTTCCCCACCCCAGGGTGGATGTAGCACTCACACCCGTAATCCCAGCACTGACTATGAATCAACCATAAACTCTAGAAGCCCGCTCCATGACTGAATGAGGCTCTGAGGAGACCTCTAGACAGAAACCATAACAGCCACATTATCAGTATTATGGGGTCCCTGGCTTGTAGACCACCAATCATAGGGACTCCTCAACCTCCATAAACACACACTGGAATATAGCAATGTGAGGAAGAGAAAAAAGAGGGAAGTGTGTCCCAGCAAGGGTCTGAAATGAGAGTTGAAACTCATGAGGAGAATGAAGAGAGAGACTTCAGCAAAGAAGAAGGAGGTGGCAAGTGGTGCTTTCTCCCTGAGCCCTTATTCACTGCATGGGAGGGGCAGCTTGAAACTGCAGATGCATAGTGACTACTGCACCCCCAGAGGCATCCATGGAGAAGTGCACCAATGGAACAGGGCAGTGGACTCAGGGAACTGCAGTGGCTGGTGAGATATTTGGGTTCAGATGTCCCCCAGAGAGGGCAACTGGCCAGTAGCCGCCTTGGAGAGGGGCCAACTGAGCTCGGAACTCAGAGCAGGCACAGACTGGTATCAGGATGAGGTGCAGCTAAATTCAAGTCAGCAGGAGGTGAAGGAGCTGACTTCAGATTGGCAGGAGGCGCACGGAGTGTTGCAGACTGAATAAATTAGGTTCTAGCTTCATGGCCAGAATCCAATCTGAACTTCAGTGGAACTAAAAGAGCAAGCTTGCTGGGATGATCCACTACCTCACTGTAAAGGTATGGATGGTTTGGTGGGATTAATTAACAAGGATGTGGACACTGTCTGGCCACTTTGTGTACCAGTGACAGCCCAGTGACACCTTGAAGTGGACATTTATTTTCTTATTTTCTGTTCTTTTCTTGCTTTTGTTTTCTTTTTTCTCGATTGTTCTTGTTTTATATGTAAACATTGTCTCTAGTTTTTTGTTGTTATCCTGCTATGTTCTTGTTTTTAATTCTTTGGTCTCTCTTTCTTTCCTGTTTTCTCCAGCAGTTTCTCAAAGTTTTCATAGTCTTCCTTTGTCCTCCAGCCTTGCTTCTAATCTCTTTCTCTTCTTCTGTTTCTCTATTTTTTCCCCTAACTCCTTTTAAGTTTGAGAGAAAAATTGTTACATTGAGGGCATATTTACTGAATACAATTTACTGGTTTGTTTTAGATTTTGAACCACAAATCTAGTTCATAAGGTTAAAGGTGGCACAGTTTGTCATTTTCTAGGTTGTGTTTGATGCTATTGTTATTGCTGAATGTACTACACTAGCCAAAGTGACATAATTGTCACATAGTTATTTTTTCTTTCTGGTATACCAAGACTGAAATTTCTTCATGGTATACCAAGACTAAGGGTCATAAATGATACTATAGGCCAGTTCCAAAGAGCCAGGGGCTGGGTGAAATAGGCAGCAGTGTCTCATCCCCAATAAATAGAAGAGGTAGGATCTTGCAACAGACTCAAAAACTTGCCAGCTATACCTGGAAGACATCTCTGAGAAGTAGTCATATCTAAGGGTTTTAAATACTATCAATAAAGCTACTTGTCATAATAGTAATTTACAAGTATTAACAGAGGGATTACACTAAAAAAAGTAGAAAACAAGAACACACTTAAGCAAGATGCAACTCCAGACCTCCAGCTCACCAAAGGCAAACTCAGGGGGCAATGAGGTGAAAAAATTTGAAAGCTATCCACCTGGATTCTCTGAAGTGGCAACAGCAGAAGTTACAAAGCAGATGAACTAGGCTCTAGAGAAAAAACAAATCAGAAATAATTTATCAGATAACTATAGAGATGGTGACCATAATGAAAGACATGGTTAATGACTCTAGAGCAGATACAAAGAAAAAAATAGAAGAGCTTAGGAAAGTGGTGGAAGTGATGAATGCCCAACATAGGAAAGAAATGGAATCCATGAAGCAGGTTCAAACAAATATTTGGGAGATTAAAAATTCTATTGGAAATATATGCAGAAATAAGATCAGAAATTAATGCAATAGAGGCTAAGAAAAGAATACAAAGAATCAATGAATTTAAGGGTTGATTCTTTGAAAGACTGAATGAAATTGACAAACTTTAGTCAATCTTTTCAAACAATGGAAAGAAAAGCCTCAAATCCATGAAGTTAGGAATGAAATGGATGAAATCATAACAGACCCTGCAGGAAATCCAAAAGATCATCAATACCTACTTCAAGAACTTATACTCTAACAAGATGGAAAACACAGAATAAATGGATAAATTCCTAGATACATATGTATTACAAAAGCTGAATAAAAATGTATAAAAATTCAAAATAAACCAATATCAGTCAACTTAACTGAAGATGCAATAAAAGATTACCAATAAAGAAAAACTCAGGCCCTGATGGATTCTCTGGTGAGCCCTATAAGAAATTTACAGAAGACATAATTTTGCTTCTTCTCAAAATCTTTAATGAAATTGAAAGGGAAGCCATACTCCCAAAGTCATTCCTAGAAACATTACCCTGATACTAAAACCAGAGGAGGATGCATCTTAAAAAGAGAACAACAGGTCAATCTCCCTAATGAACTTAGACTCAAAAATCCTCAATAAGATATTGACAAACAGAATGCACCAAATCATCAAGAAGATTATACACCATGACCAAGTAGGATTCATCCAAGAAATGCAGAAATGATTCAACATACCATAATCAATAAATGTAATACACCATGTGAACTGAGCCAAGGACAAAAACAATATGATCATTTCAATAGATGCAGAAAAGGCATTTGACAAAGTCAAACACCCATTCATGATAAAAAACCCTACAGAAAATTGGAATACATGGTCTTTATCTCAATCTGATAAAAGCCATCTATGATAAGCCAATAGCCAACATCATACTAAATACTCAAAAATTATCTCTAAAATCAGGAAAAAGACAAAAATATCCACTGTCACCACTATTATTCAATATAGCTCTGCAAACATTAGCCAGAGTAATCAGACAAGAGATAGAAATAAGAGGAATAAGTATAGGGAAGGAAGAATTTAAATGATCATTATTTGTAGATGACATGATATTCTGCATAGCAGACCTCTAAAACTCCACCAAAAGACTTCTAGATTAATAACCAAATTAAGTAGATAGCTAAACAAAGAGTCAACACTCAAAAAATCAGTAGCATTCCTATACACAAATAACAAACTCACAGAGTGAGAAATTAGGGAAACAACAATTTTCACAATAGCATCCAAAAAAATGAAATCCCTAGAAGTCAATCTAATGAAGGAAGTAAAAGACTTCTTCCTTGAAAATACAATATTCTTAAAGTGGAGATCAAAGAGGACATCAGAAAATGGAAAGATATCCCTTGTGTTGGGTAGGAAGAATCAATACAGTGAAAGTAGCTATACTTCCAAATTGCTATACAGATTTAATGTAATCCCAATCAAAATACCACTAGTATATCTCAGAGAATTAGAGAAAACAATCCTAAAATTCATTTAAGACCAGAAGAGACCTAGAATAGCAAAAGCAACTCTGGGCAACAAAGGGAAGGCAGGGGGCATCACAATTCTTGACTTGAAATTGTACTATAAATCCACTATGATAAAAACAGCATGGTACTGGCAAACAAACAAAAACAGACCTGAGGATCAATGCAACAGTTTAGAAGATGCAGAAAGAACTCTAAACACATTCAGCCAACTTATCTTTGACAAAGGAGCCAAATACATCCACTGGAAGAAAGATAGACTCTTTAATAAATGGTGCTGGAAAAACTGGCTTTCCACATGCACAAGATTAAAACTAGACCCATATCTCTCATCATGCACTAAGATAAAATTGAAATTAAAGATCTAAATATTAAGACAGAAACACTAAATCTGCTGGAAGATAAAGCAGGCAGAACTCTTAAAGACATTGGTATAGGCAAGGACTTTATGAACAAAATCCTGTTACGCAGGAAATATCACAAAGAATCAACAGCTGGGATCTCATCTTATTAAAAAGGTACTGCACAGCAAAAGAAACCACCAACAGAGTTAAGAGACAACCAACAATGTGGGTTAAATGTTTTCCATCTGTTCTCCAGGTAAAGGACAAACACCTAGTATATATAAAGAACATACAAAAAAAGCCAAAATGTGAAAACAGGAGAAAAATAGAAGAAAATGGGAGAAATGCTTCAGGATACTGGCATAAGCAAGGATGTTTTAAATAAGGCCACAAAGCATAGGAAACAAAGACAAAAATGGACAAATAGGATTACATCAAATTAAAATGCTTCTGTAGGAAAGGAAGCAACACATGGAGAGACACCCTACAGAATGGGAGTATTTGCAAGCTATATATCTGACAAGGGTTGATATTCGAGATATAGAAGGAACTCCAAAAATCCAACAATGAAAGCCCCACATATGCTAGGTAAAAATAAGTAATAGATCTAAATAGACATTTCTCAAAAGAAAATATAAAAATGTCCAATAGATATATGAAAAAATGCTCAAAATCATCAATCATAAAAGAAATACATATCACATCACAATGAGATATCACCTTATCCCTGTAAGAATGGCTAATATAAAAAGAACTAAAGGCAAATGTTGGTGAGGATATAAAAAAAGGCAAACTTTAGACTTTGTTGGTGAGAAGGTCAATTTTGCAGTCATTATGGAAAACAGTATGGAAGTTCCTAAAAAAATTAAAAATGGACTACCATCTTGTGATTTCATTACAAGTTATACTTCCAAAGGCATGGAAATTAGTATGTGACAAAACAGCTGTACTCCAATGTCCTATTAAAATGTCCAAGAAATGGACAAACTAAGTGTCCGTCAACTGCTGAATAAATAAAGAAAATGGAATGAATATACGCAGGAGAACACTAGTCAGTTATAAAAAGGAGTGAAATCTGTCATTTGCAGCAAATGCATGGAACCAGAGATCATTATGCCAAGTAAAAGAAGCCAGGCAGAGAAAGACAAGTATCACATGGTCTCAGTCATATGTGGAATCTAAAAATAATTGATCCCTAGAGGTTGTTTTTTTTTTGTTTTTTTTGTTTTTTTTGTTTTTCTCCGGTACCGGGAACCGAACTCACGACCTTGCGCTTGCCAGGCAGGCGCTTTTGCCGCTGAGCTAAATCCCCAGCCCCGATCCCTAGAGGTTGAGAGTAGAATGAAGTTTATCAAAAGTTGGGGAGAGTGAGGTACAGGGAAAGGTTGATCAATGGATACTAAGTTACAGTTAGATAGGAGCAAGAAGAAGGGTGGCTGTGGATCATAATAATTTACTATAGCTTTCAAATGCTAGAAGGAAAGAATTTTGGAATTTTTCACCTTAAAATATGATAAATGATTGAGGAGAATGTTTAACCTGTCTTAAATATCAAGCAGTGTATACTTGTGTTGAAAGATTACATGGTACCACATCACTATGTACAATTTAGTGTTTTATGTGTAAATTAAACAATATAAACTTACAACTAAGTAAATTAAAAATGCAGGTAATACTCAAAATATCACTTTCTAATATTGTATTCCATTTTATGGTTATCTAGAACCTTGAAGTTTTTTTAACATTTATTGTTTCTATATAGAGGAACACATTACAACCTGAAAGTGTGCTCTTGTATATTTCTTGCCAAGTCTGTGCAGTTATGGCACTTTGATAGCTCAAAAATGGCCAAAGCAGGCTAATTTATAGCATGGCAATTGGACATCCTTCCTCCAGTGGGGGGATGGTAAGAACTCATGTGCCCCAGTGTTTCCAGAGACTGGGCAGCTGGCATTTCATCCTACTATTGTTGAAGGATGGTACCCAAAACACACTGCATGGGGTAGGTAGTCTGGGCACTCTCCCACTGACAAGGTTGCTTTCTCCTGTCAGCCCAGCGAAGAAGGCAGAATGACAGAGCAGGTCCCTGAGCTAGAAGGCAGACCCTCCCTGTGGGCCCAGCAGAACTCAGGCCTCAGCATGCATCCTGGAGATGTAATGGGAAAAACAGGAGGACACAGGCTCCTCTTCTTGCTGCTTCTGTTTTTTTCTCTACTCAATAAAGCCAGAAGTCAGGCCATATAACACGATGCCATTTGTCCTGAATTCTGGTGCTAAGCCCAGATGCAGGGCCAACAGCAGCAAGAAAAAAAAAAATTTGCCCAGTAACTTTCAAAGCTGTGTTAAAGGGCCTAGCCATCCATACACACAGTACCCGCTTCATTTTCAGATGGCATCCTATACAAGATCTTTGCTGATTAAATTTTCAAAATTTGTTTTACCTAATATAATGAAAAGATGGTTAGCAAAGACATGGACAAGTCATGTTGGGACTAATTAAAATTATTGAATGAACTTGGATAAAGGGAATAGGAATAATAGGAGAGGAATCCAGGAACACACAAATGAAAGTCATGCAATCCTATATCCTTGCAAGAAGCAGTTCACACATTTTCTGTAGCAGCCATGAGGAAGAAAATATATCATTACCATCATAGGATCCTTAAGGCACACAAAAATAGATTGTGTAGGAAAAGTACTACTCCTGGTTATTCTGACATTAGGACAGTTCTTGATGTAATCAGCAATGTACTCAACAGCATCCTATAGTTAATAAAACATTTAATAAGTAATGGCTTGATCTAAGCTGACATTAATTCCCATGGTCTCCATGCTAATGAAATGGCAAATGATTTAGTTAGGCTTCATTACAGGTGTCACCTCGCTCAGGTTCTTCTGTCATCACCCTGGTTCTGTGTGATCCTCTTTCATAGTCCATCATTATTTTGTGTTCCCTTCTGGCACTTGTTGTAGCAGTCACTTATATTATGCTGTTTATTATTAATTGCAGAAAATATTAACCTTCTGGTCAATAAAATGACCTGAAGTTTTAAACTCAAGATAATTAAGTTTACATCAGTTGTCTTAATAAGAAAACTTCATCTGGCCAGTATGCTCTGTGAGAGTTTTTACCAAGAACTTCTTAACTAATTAAGTTTACATCAGCTGTATTAATACGAAAACGATACATCCAATCTGCTTTGTAAAATATTTTACTTTAGCAAATGATTACTTGGGTATGGGCCTCCTCCCAGAGTTCTGGTCCTGCAGCTGCTAGCTCCTGGTCTTACTTCTATGGAAGTAGCATGCATGAGGCCCTAGGTTTGAGCCCCAGCACCCCCCAAAAAGGGCAAATCTTATAAACCTACTAAAAGTGAAAGGAGATCTGCATCACCAGGTCTGTCAGAGGAGACAATTTAAGTCTCAAAAGGTGCATATGGGTCTTAGCTCAAATGACTGGATATGCAATGGTGAAAATAAAGTAAAAAGTAAAGAAAAGAAAGGGACTTGCTACGTGGAGCAGTATCAGGGTTTTAACTAGACTCTCTTTGACTCAAAAATATGTGCTTTGAACTTTTGAGTGTATGCATTACTTTTTAAAAATGTAGCTGTATATTTTAGAGCAGTTTGTGTTCACAGCAAGACCAAATGGACAGTGTGGTGACGCCATACACCTCTGTGTCCTGCACGCACAGCTCTGCATGGTCAAGATCCCCACTAGCGGGGCACTTTGGTTGTAATGGTGGAACCTGCATTGTCTTGTCCTTATCACTCAGAGTCGATAGTTCATATGAGGGGTCACTCTCAGCACCATGCATTCTGCGGGCTTATATAAACACACCATGATGTACAAGTGTTACTTTTGCTCATTTCTCACACTTGCTAGGGCAAAATTCTTTTGCAAACTGAAGAAATTTCTACACATGAAAGGTCCAGTTCCAAGAAACGTGGTGCTATCAGTTTTTCAGCTTCTGAGGATTGACTTCAGACTAATAAGTCAGATGGACTTATTTATAAAAAGGGCTAACTTTAATATTCAGTGGGGGTTTGCCTTTCTTGTCACTAGAAAATGCTTATCTTAGACAGCCCTTTCCATTATCAGCTTTCCTTGGAATCAAGGTTGCTAACGAAGTTCTGAGGAGACCAAAATAAAATAGACCGACTAGTCTTGAAGGATGTTTCTTTTAGGTTGTAGCAGAATTATTTTTGCTTTCCCACTGAGGGCCTCATTCTAGTGACTTGTGCTATTTAGACTCCATGCCTCACTGTACAAACTCTAATGAGCAATTACTCTTCAACTGTCTATTTGCTCAGCTTCTTGCAGGTTGTCATGTCATTTTGTCTGTGTTTGTCATAAGATGTGGTATCCAGGTTCTCTGGCGACAAAGCCCAGGCTTTAGTGACTTAGTCCCGAGGAGGCCGAGAGATTCCATCTCCTGCACAACTCATTTCAAAGCTCCTGTCCTGGGCCACTCCATAGAAGGCTACCCCCACCTACTTTCATGGTAATGAGTGTAAACTTCAATCTCAGAGGGCCCCATCCCCTTTAGTGACTTCTCCTCAGGCTTTGAAGTTTTTATATACTGACTATAACACAGGTTAATCTGAGACAAGCAATACAGCAATAACCTGGGGTATATGCATGACAATCCATGTGTTTAAAGTTTATTCATTTTTACTTAGGATGTGAAATGAAGATGTCAGATGTGTTAAAGTCATATGGAGAATCACTGGACAAAATGGAAGTCTTTGAGAAAGAAAAATAGCAAATTATAAAAATATAAATCCCTCAGTTTTCCTCAAAATCCCCCTTGACCCAACCTTGCCCCTGTCCCCTACTTAGGCTGCTTATGATGCTGCCTCAGTGAATTCTGCCCTGACTCAACCTCAATTGTGCATCTTATATTTCCAGGACACTTTCATTCTCTTGGGCTTTTAAAACCAAGGCTTGCCAAATTAAGTGTCACTTTCTATTGAGTGTGGGATATGAACTACTACCTTCAAAGGGACGCTGCGAGAAGAACTCATTTCCCCAGTCTTGCAGGTGACAAGACTTTTGTTTGCCAGTATTAAATGAATAAATGCAATCCCTGAATTTAAACAAAAGAATGCAAGTCTGTCGCTAATGACTGTGGATTTAGTTCCAAGTCTTAGTGGTTTTCTTTCAGGCTATTCGTTAATTATGATGAATAGCAATAGAGATTTTTTAAAAAGAAGACATTTTAAAAACAGACTCATCTTTATTTACTGGTTAAACTTTTGGTTTAATGTTATAAAATCCACGCTTCATTTGTATTCCATAATTATAAAAATCATCATGAAAGGTCTGAGGGGTGTGTGTGTGTGTGTGAGAATATATACATTTTTGTATAATGGGACAAAAACGATCCATTCTGAAAGTCTATTTTCTAATCAGAATGATTTTGAGCAGTGAGACAAGCCAATTGAAAAAAATCAATCTACTGTATTTTCAAAGCACAAGCATATAGGTACCCTTAAATATGACCTTTTTGAAATTAATGGCAAAATTGATGCTTCCTTTTCTTTATCAGAAGTCAGACTAATAGATATAAAGGGCTCTGCCATCTGATGCCTCTTTCCTTCTCTTTGAAGTGCAGGATTGGATGAGAACTGTGAGGATGACAGTGAAGAACAAAATTACACCCTTTTCATTGCTCTTGGAAGAGGAGGGCTTGTAAATGGAGGGAGCCTAGTGCTTGCAGCTATAACAGGACAGTCCCTTGTGTATTTTCTTCTCTTTGTGCAGACATTAGTTGAGGTAAATCCAATTCCGCTCAATAACTGCCTGGATTAAGAAAGTTTTTTGAAGGGACTAATTTATATAAAGCAAACTGATTTGCATAATTGATTCTACTTTGGCTACTGAAAATAAAATTTCTACTGGTAATTTGTAAAAGAGTTTGGCTTGACTGACATTGCCTTAGGTGTTTCTTCTTACATCAATGAGGTTAAAGTTTCCTTATTATATTTATGTCAGAGTAAAAACCGCGAAAGAGAAATTTCCATACATTTAACTTCTTGTCAACTAACTCCTGGGCACTTTGCCTAAATGTCTGCACTGCCTTAAACTAGAGAAACATGAAATCAAAGTTAAAGAAAGAATTAATTCTTTTGAAACTAAGGATTTAGGTTTTACAACTGTATAATCCTGCACAATGGTTATTGATATTTAGTTCCATAAAAATTCACAAAAATCAAAAATTTCTTTATACCTTAAAGTTAGTCTTTTTATAATTGGCAAATACATTTTTAAAAAATGTATTTTAAAAATAAAAGAAGGAAAACACATTAACAAACAGACATCCATTTACAAAATAGCATAAGAACAATACAAGCAATACTGAATTACAAAGTGGTAGGAAAGGGGCTGGGGATTTAGCTCAGCAGCAAATTGCCTGCCTGGCAAGTGCAAGGTCGTGAGTTCAGTTCCCGGTACTGGAGAAAAACCAAAAAAAAAAAACCAAAGTGGTAGGAAATTAACAATGGTTGTTGTATTACATATTGATATCTTCAAAGTAGTTTCTCAGGAAAACAAATAGAGACATGCAAGATTGATCAAATAAGTAATCACTTACTGTTCCTTTCAGTAGGCAAATACATTTTAAAAAAAGTTCTTCATTTAAATTTTGAGAAAGAGCCGACATTTAATGATAACATACAGTTTCCTAGCATTCAGGAAGAAATGCTGAACTTTCTTTTCTCCAGTCGTAGCATTCATAGTGTCTAGTGAGGTTTTCAGAGTCTCTTGGCAAAAGAAATAGCTGACATATCTTCTTATTAAATAGTTAAGCCCAAACAACTTAATAATTATAATTAAAACATAGAAACCATTTAGAAAAATAATACACATGAAAAGAGAAAGTATTTCACTCTGAAACAGCTGCAGTTATTTACTAATGACATGTGTACACGTGTCAGCCACAGCACAAGTTCTCAACATTGGAAAGAGATGAACACCACCTCTACTTGTGTCATGTTTGTCGATTTTCACTTGGCACTTTAATCTAAGTATATTAAATCTTTTAATATACTTTGCTGAAGCACTGAATGAATAGGCGGTACCAATTGAAAGCCCACCGTCAATGGAAGAGAATGGACATAAAATGGCACTGTAATTTCCTGTCAGTTAAATCTGCGCAAGGCAACAAGAGAAGAGGATCTTCCACCTCTTCAAAGGTCAGAAATTGAGAAATATGAGATTTATACTGAAAATAAAAGGTAGGTAGTGTTTACTAGGAATTTTAATTTATAAACACTTCTAAATGTCTGTGACTGCTCCCATGAGGTTTGGCAGCAAGTTCTAGGTACTACTTAAGATTGAGAGGCCCGAGAGCCGCTCAAACCCGAGCGGCTGAAGCAGTGTTGCTGCTTTGGTTTGGTCTGGATGTTTCTACCTGGTTTAACAGTCTTCAGAATAACCTTGTTATCTACATTGAAAGTCCGCTCTTTCTGAATTTTCTTATCTTTATGAATAGAACTGCCATCCACATATTTGACCAGGGCAGACTGGGGGATGACCCAAAAATATCACTGTAAGCCCCTTCGCAGGCCTAGCAGCACATTGGTCACCAGTTCCTGTCGGTTCTGTTTCCAGAACATCTCTCAGATATGCCTCAATTTAATGTCGTTTCTTGTTTCTGTGTATTCTTCAACCATCAGCTTTATTCTCTAATCTATCACACAGACAGAAGAGTGAGATTTCTGAAGTGCGTATCACATTGTATCATGTTCCGGCTCAGACTGTTAAATAGATTCTATTGCCCACAGAATAGACCAAATGTGCGTTTAGTTTTACACGGTCCTAGGAGCCATGGAGCTCCTTGCCATGCCACCCAGCTAGTATCACAGAACCTCCCCACCCATTAGTAAAACCGTGATTTTGCTTTTGTCACATCCTGACTTAGCCTTATCCCTGATGCTTCTGATGTTGATTCATTCTCATAGGCATAACCTTTCTCTAAGCTTTTCACGTCATGCTCAGCACTGTGTCTCTGGCTTTGACTTTTTCCTCCTGTTCTATATGTTCTTGCTGTCATCAGCTGCCATGGGAAAATATATGGAGAATTCTGCCAGAATCAGGGCCTCAGTGCAGAGGGAAATAGAGGTAAGGCTGACTTGATACCTGTTACTACTTCTTAAAGTCACTGTAAGGACATATAGTGCTGGGGGCAGGCTACACTTGTCGGAAAGGGTTTGGTTGCCTAGGAGTCAGGATTAGGGGTTATGGCACTAGAACTAAGAAAAGCAGTCAGAGAAGTGCTGTGGGGACAAGGTTTTAATAACAGAATGCCTTCTTCACATCCCTTATCATGTACTTATTTGTTTACTCATTGATAAACAACAATTGAATATCTTTGTTGGGTACAGTGTGATGTTGAGGTGCCTTTGTACATTGTATGATGATCAACTCAGGATACTTATGCTTTTTAAAAAATTGTTTTTATAGTTTTTCTTTCTGCAGGTGAAGAAATATTTTTTCCCATTTGCTAAATTATTTGAAGTTGGGAAATGGCTTAGGATTTGAAAAAAAGCAGGCAGCCAGGCGTGGTGCACACCTGTTATCCCAGCACTCGGTAGGCTGAGGCAGGAGGATCGTTGTGAGTTCGAGCCAACCTGGGCCCCAAAGTGACCTCAAGGTCAACCTGAACTGCAGAGCGAGACCCTGTCTCAAAAAGACAAAAAACAAAAGAAAGAAAGAAAAAAGAAAAAAAGCAGGCATCATAATTTCCTGCCTTATATTTTAGCTAATAAATAAATAATGTCTGTAGTAAGCTGAACTATACTAATTTTGAATTTTTTTTAAATGCTGCTAAAATGCTATTGGTTAATGAAATGAAACAAAACATTATTAACATAACAACATTATTAATATAATTTATTAAAATACTTCTTAATGTTTCTGGTTAAAGAAAAATACCCCAAATAAAATGCATTTTAAGCAAGTAAAGTGTAGACAATGCTGTTATTCACTTCAATAACGTATGACGGAAATATTTATAGTTTACCTGTTGAGTCTGAAGTGTTTTGTTGCCATGTAATTCATAAGAATTTACTTTTGAATGAAAGTAAGATAATTTAATTTTCTTACATGCATAGAAAATGAATATAATATTGAAACAGGTCAGTGCTGTAAAAAGAGTATAGGAAGCTTTCCAGAAATCAAACTTGGTTAGGCAAGGTGGTGCACACCTGTAGTCTCAGCACTCAGGAGGCTGAGGCCATAGGATCGCTGTGAGTTTGAGGCCTGCTTGGCCTACAAAGTGAGTTAAGGCAAACCGGAACTGAATGGTGAAACTAAAAAAAAAAAAAAAAAATCAAACTTGTATTTATGTCTTTGGCATTGTTTTAAAATTATAATACATAATACTTCAGCACTGGGAAAGGCTTTTCTTGGCCTTTGCTCTTGCAGGGAACACATGAATAAGGATGGCTGAACTGGGAAGATAATTGGAGCCCCAAATGGGACCAGTCGGTCTATTTTATCAGAAAGGATTGTGGGGGCTGAGGGAACTGCTGACTGCAGAGAGAAGGACTGGTCACATAGACCCGTGTCCCAGAGTGGCCACACTAGTAGGATGCTCTCCTTTAGGTAAATTTATGTGGAAGTGTGACCTCTACTTTCACCGAGCATCAAATAAGTATTCACCAGATCCACCGTTAATAACATGCTACAGAGTAAAAGATTGGAAAGTACAAGATTCCATTTTTAGTGAAAAGAGGAAAATATTTACACTTAGGCAAATGCTGATTATCAAACATGTTGTGAACTTTTTCCAGAATGAAATAATTGTGTGTCAGTAAGAGAAGCTTTTGTGACACCCCATCTTCAGCAGTCACAAACATATTGTGAAATCCATCCAACTGATGAGTGGTTTTGGCTGTTCAGAGAGTTTTCAGTAAGAGAAAAAGACTAGAATGGGGTAGGAGGGAGCCCATCTGTTTCAGTGTTGAAATTGAATTTTCTGTTATTAATATAACAATTAGCAATTGATAATTCTTCCAGATAAAAGCTGTCTTCATTAATATTTAAAACAAGACAAGTGAACAGGGTGGTTGGATGACTTGGATGGGATTTGAATCAAGGCAACCAGAATTCAGTGGTTATATGGCTTGTATTCCTGGCTAAATTCTGGTATAGCATGGGGATATAGGACAGCATTAAATTAATTTATTTTTTCACTCTTGTTTTCATGCAATTTCCCATATTATACCTTTTGCTATAATATGTGCCATGTTCAATTAAGGTGTGCTAGTATGTTGAAGTAGTTTTCAACAACTTTGTTGAAATCTTATGAATGAGGTCAGCTCACAGGGTCAAACCAATACGCACTAAATGCTTGTATGTAATTTTTTAGCTTGAGACAGGCTCTAAGGCATTTATTTGACATACTCCTAAGAATAATTGGTTCTCTAACAATCTTGACAGAATAGGTTTTTTGAGAATAAAATAGGCCCTCTTTCATTCTTTTCCTATAGCTCGTTTTAAGTAGCGTCTTACCACAATCCCAATTTTAGTGTTACTTCTGTTCACCCAGTGAAAGTAACTTGCTCCTTTTGATCCACTTGGTTCTTAGGTCTTTAAATTGCTTAGAGCTCTTCTCTCAAACTGTCACTGTTAATCATGCACATTTGTTTTGCCTTATGTTGCTAGTAAGATGGAATTTACTAGCTTCTTTGTATGATCCTGTTATACTGATACACTTAACATCTGTCATAAATGATTTATGAAGATTTAGTGAAAATTATATTTAAAAGTATTTGAGGTACAATTTTTTTTTTTAAAACCATAAATAGTTTCCTCAGATTTCAGTTCTTTCCAACACTTTCTAGTTATAATTAAGAGATAACTTCATTTCATTATTATTTTGGAGCCTGAAGCCATCACAATTTACCTTTTATTTTATGCAGCATTTTTCCCTTTAAATGAATTCATAAGACTCTCATTTTATCCAGGTGAGTACAGGCCTTTGGGTGCAATTTATTTTTCAGATCAGATGCACGTTTCAAAGTATGGAAGAGTTTGTGATTTTTCAGAGCAATGTAAAATCCTAGGCTAGGAATGTAATTTAATAGAGGAAACACACCACACACACACACACACACACACACACACACACACACACACACACGAATTTGGTGCTTTTTTTTTTATATTGCTCATACCAAAGGTCATTTTATTCAAATGGGTCAAATCACTCGGGCCACTGAAACTAACGTAATAAATCTGGCTACTTACGTTAAAGCATTAGCTTAATGGATTAATATGCCTCTTCTAAATAAACAGCTCTCTTGAGATTATTTCAGCCCAAGAGTTCAATAAATTTACCACCCCAAAACATTAGGCTTAAATAAGAGTCCTACTCTCATGGGAGTTCAGCCTCGCCAACTCAAAAGCAAACTATGCAAGGGCTTCCAGCTGCATTTCCTTTCTCGCGCTCCCTTTCTTTCTTTGCCTGTCCTCTCACTTGTTCTGGGAGACCTCGTGATTCAGAAGACTCTTTGTGTATATGTAGCCCCCAACACCTTAAACTCTGTCACTGGTGACCAGAGCATACTGTAATACCCTAAAGTAAGGAGCACTATTTAATCTCCTTTAGGCTGAGTGGCCTCTGTCTCACCATAAAGGTGGGCCCTGTGTGTATTTATTTGTGGGCAAACTGGTTTAAAGAGACATCTCCAGAGCTGCTAGGGGTAGGTGGGTAATGGGGAAAAGTCATTGCAGCTAACCTGGAGTCAGCTGACCTGAGCTCAGTAAGTACGTAGTAAATACTAATGTTACTATTACTAAAACACCCCAAAAGATAAAAACCTTTCAACTTTCTACTTGCTAGGGTATCACAACTCTAATTGCTCCAGTTGCAGACACAGACATTAGAGGAGAGAAGCTCATATTAGAAAGAAACATCTATTTTGGGTCTGGTCTGCATATTCCTTTTTCATATATTTTATTGTTTTAGTTGATTAGCACATGTGTGCAGTACATGACTTTTCCATTCCTTGTGTGGAGTTCGCACCTGTACCTAACACATCTTCATGCCTTTTTGCATCCCTTTTGTTTCCCTCCATCCCCCCCGCCACTTGTCTCTTCTTTTCTTGGGTGGGTTTATAGAGTACGTTGGAGCAGATACCCAGAGACAGTGTTCAGTAAGTGTTTTTCAAAATATACTTACAAATCATTAATGAGACAGAGTAATCTTTGCCCTTGAGTGTATTCCTGCTTGACTCTCAGCATGGTTTAAGAGAAAAGGCATGGATGGCTTCAGGCAGGATCGGTCTCCTTCAGTGCCACAGGCTCCACTGCTCTCTAGTGTTTTGAAATCCCTGAGGTTTATATCCTTAACTATCTTTCTGGGCCTTGCTGTTGATTGAGCTGATGAACTCTGATAAATCAAGTCATTGCATAAAGTCTACCCTTTCCCTAAAGGAAAAGACTGACACTGAGCCCTAGCAGGAGGCTCCATTAAGACAGGTACAAGCATCCAGACCAAACCAAAGAGTGACCACTTTTTTAGATCTTGCTCGGTATTTCTATTCATAAGGATAAACTAGCAATTACTGCTGGAATGCCATGTGAAATATCCACAGATACTTTGAAGTTTCTTTTATAAACTAATACGATATGCAGACATTACAGTGTTCTTACTTTCTAGTATGAATGTAATATTTCTCAATTGTTGGCATTTGAAGAGGTGGAGAATTTCTCCTGCGGTTACTGTATGCAGACGTAACTGTCTTGGGTGGACCTCGCAGGTGACTAGGATGCCATTTCTGGTTTCTATTCTTGTGCACTGAGCTGGAATTTCAGTTTTTATTACCGTTCTGTGCAGTGCTTCAACAAGGTCTATCCAAAGTCTTAACATGTTTATATTCTGTGATTCAGAAATTCTGTTTGAGGAATTCTCTTCTAGAATACGATCAGAGATGTGCACCAAGATATATTTATGAGGATGTCTAGAAACCTGTTACTCAGGAGTAGAACTGAGTCTTCTAACAAAATGACCAGTGGCTAAATACATTCTAGTTTGGCAAACTGGAATTCACTCTAGCTGTGAACAATCATTATTAGAAGTTTTAGAAACATAGGGAAAATATTTACAACAAAGTATTCTGTGAAAAAGTTCATTATGAAATCGTGTACATGCTGTGACCTAATTGGGATCTTTAAAAAGTAAATATAAAATTACAGAGCACTTTAGAACTATGCCCCAAAATATTAACAGTGGCTATCTGGAAGTAGAGATGTGGTTAATTTAAACTTCTGTGTATTCTTCTATGTTTTCTAAATTTTGCACTTTTTAAATAAGAAAAATACTAAAAGTAACAGCTTTTGAGAGGCATTCGTGTGCTCTGATGGCGAACACTAAGCGGGCATCATTCCTGCTCGACTGCTCAGTGGGTCTAGTTCCGGCTCTTCTGCCTGTGTGTGCTTGAGGACTGGAGCCTCTGTTTCCCACAGGGCCTGTTCAACCAAGTGCCCTAATTCTCTGATTCTGAGATAATCGAGACTTGTAGATCTCTTGCTATGTCAAGCAATTTTTCAATTGTAGACAAGTAGAAGCTTTTTACTGTGAGAGCTAATGGTCCACACCAGCGCTGCTACCTTGTGGAATAATTATGCTCTTAAGGGAAAGATTTTCTGATACCTTGTGCTGCGTAGGTGCAGGGCAGTTTTCTTAATTTTGAGAGGAGTGGCTCTACTCTAATGCTGCTGAATGACGGTCAAGAGAATAGATATTTGTCCTCAGAAGGGTCATTGTCTTGAGGCAATGTTCCCTTGGAAACTGCTCGATGTCTGTCTGTGTAGCAGAAGAATTAAATCTTTACAAGATGGGTGCATGTGTAGGTATGTGAATTCTTTTTTTGGTTTGTTTTTTGACACAGGGTCTCCCTATGTCATTCAGGCTGGCCTTGGACTCACTTTGTAGCCCAGGCTGGCCTCAAACTCACAATGACCCTTGCACCAGCCTCAGGGAGTGCTGGGTTTACAGGCGTGTGCCACAATGCCCAGTTAATTCATATTAAAATGGCTAAAGATCAGTATAAAAAACAGTAGTGTATTTTTACCCTAAAAATTGAAAATATGTAACTGTTTTTTCAGAATAAGGACACAATGAAAAACAAAACATTTAATGCTTTCAAATGTTTATGTGATGTGAAAAATGCATATCTAAATATACAACTTCCAAACTCACAGGTTTCAAATTATTTCTTAACCTCTATGCTGTGGATTATATGAAGAAATTAATATGTGGCACTGAAAATTTTCTGACTTAGCATAAGAGACCCCGTATACATGATACTTTGGGGACCTAGGAAGGTAAATGAATATACAAATACTTATTAATGTCTAGTGCTTTGGTGAAGACTGTTGTAGGGGCAGCTGAGCCATGGCTGAGCTAGAGGTTGGTGAATTCCTTGGGATTAGAGCAAAGTCAGCCGTGGGGACATGGGCTGCCAGAGGCAGACCATATAAACAAGTTGACCTCTAGCTCAATGGCATATCAGCAGGTATCTGGCCTTGGCGTTCCTCCCTGTTAAATACAGCACAGATAGCTCTGAGAAGGTTTCGCTCTTAGTGTTCTCAGCAAAATGCTGAGGCCTTGCACTTTTGGCCCCATAGCACTCTACCTCCATTTTTACTGTGTATAAACAAAGACATAGACTGTGCTGGGTTGTCACTGCTTATCCATCAGAGAGATCAGGTCCCATCCAGGCCCAACTTTCCTTTTATTATAGGTCTAGTCTTTTTTTAATCTCCCATTGCCCCCTCTCAGGATCCCACTCGCTGTGCAAGCCATGGCAGATTGTAAAAGGAAAAAAAATGAAAGCTTGTGATCATTATAATGACCAGTCAATCTGAACTGCCAATTTGATTGGATTAAGAGTCTCCTGGAGAGGTGATTGGATTACAGGTGCTGTGCTTATCAGTGGTCTAATACACAGATGTCCATATCTGGATGTGCAGTTGGAGGCGGGTCACCAAGGTATGCCTTTGGAGGGTAGATGTCTTGCTGACACACCTGCCTGTGTGCTGCTTCCTGGCATCATGAAGTGAGATGCTTTGGTTCACCATGCCATGCTGTGGAACTGTCTGATCCTGGGCTGAATCCTCTGAAACCATGAGTCAGATGAAACCTCTCCTTCTTTATATTGGGGTGTCGAGTGTTTTGCCTCAGCAATGGGAAAGCTGACCAATACAATGACATAGACAGACTGTACTAGAAATGTAAAGTTTTATTTCTATAGGAGGCAAACACAGGTGGTGAGTATGTAAGGGAATATTGGAGAACATCTGCTTCAGTAGTCCTGAAAATCCAGTATGCATGTGTGGTAGAAGATGTGCAAGGGGACTTGAGAAGATAAACAATCAGTTCCTGAGTATTTTTCAGCTGCTGAAACCCAGCCCTATTCTCATGGGTTGTATAAGAATTGGATGGTGGCCAGGTGTGGTAGCACATGCCTGTAATCTCAGCACCCAGGAGGCTGAGGCAGCATGATTGCCATGAGTTTGAGGCCATCTTGGGTTACATAGTGAGTTCAAGGTCAGCCTGAACTGCATAGCAAGATCCTGTCTCAAAACAAGCAGACAAACAAACAAACACACAAACACAAACAGAAGAATTGGATGGAGGAGCAGGGAGCTCATTGGTTATATGAACTCTGAAAAATTCTCTGTAGTATTTTCTCAAAACCCGCACAGTTTAACTTTTTAAATTTATGAATGAAAATGCCAGGGCCTGAGAAATTAAGTGTTGTTATGTAAAATTACCAAACTAATTCTTAAGGAAGCTGAGACTGAGTCATTGTCTAGAGTATATATTTTTTAATGTATAAGTTGAAAGATATTGCTTTAGATTTTCCACCTTTCTTATCACTTTCTTAGTTAATTAATTAGCTTTCTGAGATGGGGTTTCACTATGTTGCGCAGGCTGGCCTTGAACTCCTGGGCCAAATAATCCTCCTACTGTAGCCTCTCAAATAGTTGGGACTACAGGTACACACCACCACACCTGACTTCCTGATCATTTGTTGATGAAATTGGTTGTCACGACTGCTAGTGGCCCAGTTCGGTGTCATATCTCCCCATGTTTATCCTTTTGTATAACAAGTGACATTTAGAAAATGGCCTGTAGGATACCAAGATATAGATCTGTTCCAGGGGTTAAAGTGAGCTGGGAAATAAGAAAAAGGAGAATATATGTGTAGACTATTGCTTCAGAGATTATTGCTGAAAAAGAAAGAATGATGGTGGTAGCTGAGTAATAGAAAAGATGAACGCCTTAATGTGATATGGTAAAAGAAATGAATGGAGAGAATGCTATGGAAATCATTTCAGCTGGTATTAATTATGTATAAGCATATGTTAGTTTCTTTTTGCAATAATGCTGCACAGCAGATGACTTCAAAATTCAGGGGCTTTCTCCACCAGGTATTTGCTTCTTTCTAATGGGCTTGTAGGATGGATCTGATTTGGGTTCTGCTGTGCTTGGTTGGGCTTGGGTACTTTCTGGTTGGTTCAGGTTTGCTCCACATCACTGTCTTTCAGGGGTCAGAGGCAACAACAGGCATTCTCTTTACAAGGCAGATGACAGAAGTATAAGTGGTCAAGCCAAGCCACCACCACGTATTTACAGTTTCTGTTTGTATCATGCTCCTTTACACAATCCACTGTCCAAAGAAAGCAAAAAAGCTTAGCCCAACATCAGTGGTTCAGAGAGGTACACACCTCCTGTGGAATAGCAGAGAGATCGCGTACATTTCAGTGATGAACAGCAGGGTCACACATGGCGAGGGATAAGGAGCCACTGCTCCTCCTTGGCACCTGCTTACTACAGGACTGTAATATATTGACTCATAGTCTGGAGGGTGCGCTTCTGGGTTCCCACAGCTGTGTTTACATACTTTACCATGGCATTTATATTTTTGCTATGCAATTAGGGTGTTTAATGAAGCTTCACTGTGAGGGTGACATTTGAATTAAGCCCTGAAAGGGGTAAGAAAGGGAGCCGCCAGATATCTGGGGGAAGGACATTCTAGGAAAAGATAAAAGCAAGCACAAGGGCACTGGAGGAGAGTGTAACTGTTCCGTTCAAGGATCAGCAAGTAGGCTTTCGTGGTGGGAGCAGAATGGGGTGGAGCAGAGTGGGAGGTGATGTCAAGAGTGTAAGGGGATTAATGGCGGATGAAGCAGAGGGGTGACATGATCTAATTTGCTTTTAAAGGGTCATTTCTGATTGTCATGTTGAGAATATGCTTGAGGGTTGAGAGTGCAAAGGCAAACACTGGTTAGAAGGCCATTACTATACTCCGGAAAAGAGGATGGTGAGTTGAAGAAAGGTGATAGCAATGGAGGAGGTGGAGAAGGGTCAAATTCTAGACATATGGTATTTCAGTGGCAGAGTCGATAGGATTGGTTGAATGTATGTGAGGAAACAAAGCCAGCAATGACTTCAGGACTTTTGGAACAACTGGAATGATAGAACTGCCCTTTGCACATACCAGGAAGATTGAGGAAGAAGTGATTTGGGGCTAAAATAAATTTTTCTCATGAGATTCTCATTGGTTGTCTTGGAGAAGGTGTCGTTAGCACTCTGATGTGGTAGATTATTTGTTCACAATTCTTCCCACTCCCCTGTCTTTGCTGTGGCTTCTTTTGGGTGATGCTTTTTTGGCTCATTGGTGATAGGGTTGGCCATGCGGCTGATGCCATAGATAGCGGAGAAAACCTACGGCAGCCCCTTTGAAGGTTTTACCCTCTGCCATGGGAAAAGCCTGACCTTGAAAAGCTGCAGGATAAAGGATAAGAGGAGCAGACCTGAACTGCACCTGTAGTTTGAAGCAGAGGTGTCTCAGCAAACCTGCAGGCAAGTGAGAAGGAAATAAATATTTGTTATTGTGCGGCACTGAGCTTGTGAGTTGTTTGTTACACTGTGTTAGCAAAGCAGAAGCATGACTAATGCAGTTAGATATGTGAGACTGGAGTTTATGGGGGAGGTCAGGGCTAAAAATATAAATCTGGAAGTCAAGAGCCTGCAGACTGCTAGAGCTTCAAGGCAATGCGTGGACGTAGATAAGAGATCCAGAGACTGAGTCCTGGGGCCCTCTGCTGTGAAACCATCACACAGCAAAGAGGAGTCAACAGAGGAAAGTAAATCAGGGGTAAAGAGACAAGTCTACCTAAGTCCCAAGGCAGATAAATGGTGAGAGCTAGGGTAGTGAGTGGGGATTCATCTGTACCCATAATTTGGCAACCCTCTTTTTCATGTCAAAGACAATGTGGGAGAGGGGCAAAAGTGGTTTTGCTGGGGTGTGAAGACCCTCAGGGTGTGGGATTAGGATGCTGTGGTGTGAGTGCTGAGGCGATACTGAGAGCTAGAGTCGCCTGGCATAAGCCATTACTGGGACTCTTCGTTTTCAGGGCTTTTAGGTTCAGAACAGGAGCACTTCTCCCTCATCATCATAACTTTTTTTCTGATTATGTCGTGAAAGCAGGGCTCAGTAGTCTGGTGTTTGATAATGAAGTTAAGAAGCAAGGGGCAAAATAACATGAGAACATGCGCGGGACAACCGAGTCTTATCTGTTCATCTATCCTTTTCTTTGTTTGTGAGGCTGAGTTGGCCGGCGCTGTCCCTGACCAAAAAAACTTCAGAGAGAATTTAAAAAGTGCCCAGCCTGTTTAATACGAAAAGAATAAAGGAGGGTGTGTGTCTTTTTCCTTCTGATTCTGCCTTGACTATGTTGTAGCCATGGGTCAACTTCTGAAAGGGAAGAAGATATAATCTGGTGAGCTGTCCATCCCAAATCTTAAGGAACTCTATTTGAAGTTTTCCAGTAAATCCTGCAGACTATTTTCCTTGGAGAAGATTAACTCCCATGCTGCTTGGCATGAAGACCCTTTTTCCCCCAAATGGAAGGCTTCAAAAAGATGAATGAAATCATTTTGGCTGTTTCACTGGAAAAATTTCCCTTATTTTGCTTAGCAATTGGGGCATAAATATACTTTATTTCTATAAGGTACATATTCAAAGCTACCTCACTTACTATGGTTAATTTTATGATAGAATTTCACTTTCTGCCCACTTTAATTTATGGTGTTAAAGTGTTACATCTGAGTACTTTGCTTAATTGGCTTCCAGAGAGTGACTGACAGGCATGGGCTGTGTTAATCAGCTCTGAATCTCCATAGAAATTTTCTTTTACCTTCTATAATACTTTTATGCTTAGGGGAAGTCAGGAAGTAGCATAAATCCCATTGGGAATCCCACATCCTAGAGAAGCTAGCCTGCGGAGAGATAATAAACACCATGGCTCCTGGATACTTGTGGCCGGCCCTCTAAGATGAGATTCTTGAATAATTTACACTGTAGTAGGTTGAGAAGTACCACTCTGCTGCATTTATAAATGAGGTGCATTTTCATTCATCAACAGCAGCCTTTATTTTGGAGTCTAGAGCTAGGTGGTAAAAGCCTCCTTTATTTTTTTGCCGTTCTTGAGGAAACCACATCAGATTTTTATTCCTTCTAAATAGCCAACAGATAAAATGACCACCAGAAAGAGAACATAACATAATACACCATGGCTAGAATGGGCATATATGACTGTGTGTCATTTCATTTTGCAGGTGGAAATAGTAGTTGATAAGTGTATAGTGTAGTTTCTCCTCCATAGTAAAATTATGTCATAGCTTTATTTTATATAAATTAGGTTCACATCTCAATTGTTTTCAGGCTGTCATAGAGGGTTGACAGTTATTTTTAGAATTTTATAGCAAATTAAAATGTACCACATGTGGCAATTTACACAGTTTATCTTTATATGCTTGAATAAATAAATTAAATTTAAAATCACAAAGTCTATATGATTCTCTGATTTAGGAGTGCACATTGTGGTTTCAGCAAAAAGGCATATGTAGTTGAATGAGATAGGAGAGTTGGGCATAGGAGGGTTACAGTGACACCCAGTTTTTACTGAAGCTGTGTAGATGCTTTTGGCCAATTTATTTTTATTTATTTATTTTTAAACAGGGCTAATGATCAGATTTAACTACTTACACAATCATTCATCTATTTTCTTGATCCTTTCTTTCTTTCCCCCTCCCCCTCCATTGTTTCCCTTCTTATTTGAACATTTTCTTCCCATTTCCCAATATCTATTATACATTTTGGTCCTTATTTATGCTTTCAGTTTCTCACACCAGAGAAACAATGTGGTATTTAAATATATGTGTTCAATGTATTTCATTTAAGAGTATGGTCTTAAGGTGCATAGAGCTAGAAATGTTTCAAGCTCATTCCTCTTTATGGCAGAATTGTACTGCATTGTATAATGAAACTACATCTTTATTCATTCATTGGTTGATGTGTATTTGGGCTGTTTCCAAGATTTAGCTATTATAAACTGTGCCACTATGAACATGGATGTGCATATATTGTTGTGGTATGATGTTTTTTAATTCTTTGGGGAAGATACCAAGAAGAGGAATAGCTGAATTGAATGGGACCTCCACTCTTAGATTTTTGAGGACTCTCTGCACTGATTTCCACAGTGATTGCACCAGTCTACACTCCCACCAATCACAGTGGAGCAGGGTTCCCTTTTCTCTACATCCCTGCCAGCATTTGTTCTTGGTTGATCTCTTGATAATACTATTCTTCTGGAGTGAAATGGAATCTCAGCATTGTTTTAATTTGCAACTCTCAAATGGCCAGTGATGTTGAACATGTTTTCATATATTTATTTACCATTTATACTTCTTCATCTGAGAAGTGTCTATTCATTTCAGATGCTCGATTTTGGTTTGGGTCTTTAAAATTGGGGGTTTTGATTTTTTGGAATTCTTTGTATATCATAGATATTAGCCTTTTTGTTTGAGGTAGAGCTGGAAAATATTTTCTCCTACTCTGTGCATTGTCTCTTCACTCTGTTGGTGGTTCCTCTTACGGTGAAAAAGCTTTTTAATCAGATGAGATCCCAGTTGTAGTTCCTGTGTGATCAGGGTTTTGTTCATAAAGTCTTTGCCTACACCAGTGTCTGTAAGAATTCTACCTATTCTATTTTCTAGCAGGCTTAGTGCTTTTCATTTAATATTTAGATATTTGATCTATTTAAATTTTGGATTACTGCATGATGAAAGATATGGGTTTAGTTTTAATCTTCATATGAGGAAAACCAGTTTTTCCAGCATCACTTATTAAAAAGACTATCTTTCTTCCAGTGAAAGTGTTTGGCTCCTTTATCAAAGATAAGGTGTCTGAGTATGTCTGGAGTTCTTTCTGCATCTTCTATTCTGTTGCATTGATCCTCAGGTCTGTTTTTTCCCAGTACCATGTTGTTTTTATCACAGTGGCTCTGTAGTGTAATTTTAAGTCAGGGATTGTGATGTTCTCTGCTTTACCTTTTTGCCTAGAAGTGCTTTTGCTACTCTGGGTCTCTTCTTGTTCCAATTGAATTTTAGGATTGTTTTCTCTAATTCTGTGAGATGTGCTATTGGTATTTTGATTGAGATTGCATTAAATCTGTACAACAATTTTGGAAGTATGACCATTTTCACTATATTGATTCTTCCTACCCAAACACAAGAGATAGCTTTCAATTTTTTGATCAAAGTACTTTAGTTTGCAATGTAAAGGTCTTTTACTTCCTTCATTCTATTGATTACTAGATATTTTATTTTTTTTTGGGAGCTATTGTGAAAGGTGTTGTACCCTAATTTTTCTCTCAGTGAGTTTGTTATTTGTGTACAGGAATGCTATTGATTTTTGAGTGTTCATTTTTTTGTTTGTTTTTCTTCTGGTACCAGGAATCGAACTCACAACCTTGTGCTTGCCAGGCAGGCGCTTTGCCGCTGAGCTAAATCCCTAGCCCCTTGAGTGTTCATTTTGTATCCAGCTATGCTACTGAATTTGGTTATTAAATCTAGCTGTCTTTTGGTGGAGTTTTTGGGGTTATCTATGTAGAATATCATGTCATCCACAAATAATAATTTAAACTTCTTCTTTTCTCAGCCTTATTCCTTCTATTTTTTTCTATTATCTAATTGCTGTGACTAATGTTTACAGAACTATATTGAATCAGAGTGGTGATAGTGGACATCTTGTCTTATTCCTCATTTTAGAGTGAAAGCTTTCATTTTTTTGTGGTTTGCCATAGGTGATTTTTATCAGATTGAGGTAAAGACTATCTATTCCAGTTTTCTGTAGGATTTTAAAAAATAATGTATAGGTGCTGGACTTTTTTTATATGTTCTTGATGCAGCTTTGGTAATTCATATGTATTTAGGACTCTCTCTACTTCTTCTGTGATTCCCATCTTATTAGAATGAAGATTCTCAGAGTACATATTGATGATCATCTGGATTTGTGCAACATGTGTTGTGATTTTATCTTTTTGTTCCTGATTACTTTTTATTACTAATTTCATGGATTTGAATCTTTTCTTTCCTTTTCAAAGTAAGGTTAGCTAAGATTTTGTCAGTTTTACTTAATAATTCTTGATTTATTGAATCTTTGTATTATTTTCTTGTGGGGTTTTTTTTTTTTTTGTCTTTTTGAGACAGGGTCTTGCTATGTAGTTCAGGCTAGCCTTGAGCTCACTTTATAGCCCAAGCTGGTCTCAAACTTGCAATGATCCTCCTGCCTCAGCCTCCCAAGTGCTGGGATTACAGGCATGTGCTACCATGCCCGACTTGTATTATTTTCTTTGTATTGCTTCTCCATTGCATTAATTTCTGCTCTGATCTTTATAATTTCTTTCTTCCTAAGAGCTTTGGGTTTGTCTTTCTGTGCTTTTTTGAGACAGGTCAGGTTAATCATAATGTTGACCTTACTTTGTTTTTCTGATATGGAAATTCATTGCTATAAATTTTACTCATATGTATATTTTCACTGCATCCCATAAGTTCTGGTATGTTATATTGACATTATTTAATTGTATAAAATGTCTAATTTCTTCTTTAATTTCATCTGTGGCCCACAGGTTATTCAGGAAGGTGTTATTTAATTTCCATGTGTTTGTGAAGTTCTTGTGGTTTCTTTTGCCATTGAGTTCTAATTTCATTGCACTATGGTGAGGTAATATTGTGGGATAATTTAAATTCCTTTACATTTACTTAAGCATGTTCTGTGAGCTAGTGTGTGGTCTATTTTGGAGAGCGTCTCATGTGCACCTGGGGAGAAGGTGTATTCTGATGTGAGGTGGGGATACTCTATAGATATCTACTAAATCCATTTGTTCAAAAGTTTGGTTCAGTTCTGATTTTTTTTGTCTAATTGATCTGTCTATTTGTGCCAGTGGTGTACTGAGGTTTCCCATTAAAATTATATCAGTGCTTAATTGATTTTTTTATCTGATAATATTTGTTTTATATAGTTGGATGTATGGGTATTTGGTGCATGTGTATTTATGATTTTAAACTATTCCTCTTGGATTATTCCCTTTACAAGAATGTAGAGACCTTCTTTGTCTGTCTTCTTTGTCTTGGTTTGAAATCCTCTTGGTCTGCAAACTGAATAGCTACTCCTGTTTTTTTTTCAGATTCCTGTTACATGGAATATGTTTTCCATCCTTTTGACTTTCAGTGTATGAATTTCTTTTTGAATTAAATGTGTTTCTTTTATGTAGCATATTGTTGGATCTTACTCCTTGCTTGCCTTGCCTGGTGGATTTATTCTTTTGGGGTTAATGGAGTTTTACTCCTTATTATATCTTTCTAGAGTGTTCTTCAGAACATTTTGGAGTGCTAGTTTGGTGCTCATGAATTTCTTCAATTGTTCTTAGTCATGGAATTGTCTTATTTCTCCATCAGTTTTGAAAGAGTTTTGTAGGTTATATCAGTCTGAGTTGGAGGTTGCATTCTTTTAGACTTTGAAATATTTCACTCCGAGTTGTCCTTGACTTGAGAGTTTATGTTGAGAAGTCTGCTGTGATTCTAACAAGCTTTTCTTTATAGGTGATTTGTTTCTTTTCTCTAACAGCTTTTAATATTCTGTTCTTGTGTTGAATTTCTGGAATCTTGACTTATATGACTTGGTGTAGATTTCTTTTGATCATGTTTTACTGGAATTCTGTATGCCTCACTTAGATGCATGTTGAATTCTTTTTTTCCTTTTTGGGAAGTTTTCTGTCATGACTTCTGTTAACAGATTTTTTATGTAATTTGTGCCATCTCCTGCTTTTACATTGACTCTGATCAACCTTATCTTATTCTTTGTTGCATCTTCTAGCAGCTGTTGGATTGATTTTCATGATCCCTTGCTATTTTTAGTAAAGATTACTTTTCGTGATCACTAACCACAACTCAGTCTTCTAGACCTGAGATTCTCTGTCCAGATGGGCTCATTCTACTGTGTATACTTCGAATAGAATTTTTAATCTCCAGGATATCTGCTTGATTATGTTTTATGTATTCCATTTCCTTCCTGATTTGGGCACTTATGTTTCCACTGTTTTCCTTTTGAAGTGTTCCACCTCATTGCCCTCTGAGTTTTCCTTTTGTGAGCTGGATCTGGGGTTACATCTTGTGTAAGTGTCTTTTCATTTTTTTTTTTCTTTTTTAAATTTGATTCCTGGATTGATGCTTATAAATTGCATATGGTGAGTAGCTTTATTGCTAGTATTTAGAACCCTTAGCAAATGGCTACTTCTCAGAAATGTCTTCCAGGTGTAGCTGGTTTTTGAGTTTTAAGTCTGTTGCAAGATCCCACCTCTTCAATGTTTTGGGGATGAGAAGTTGCTACTTACTGGACATATCCATTGGTTCTTTGGCACTGGCCTACAGCACTGTTCATGACCTTTAGGCAATCTCAATCTTGGCATTCCAGGAAAAACTACTTCTCTTTCTCATGTTGCTATGTTTCATTGTCTGGACCCCAAATCTTGGAGAGGGTTTTTATCTGTTGTTCACCACTCCACTATGCTCTGGATGTTTTTTTGGACAATTTAAGACAAAATAGTATCAGAATATTTTATTTGTTATTTGTTTCTCAGTTGCTTTTAATCTGTCTTTATCCTTAGCAATCCACTACTAGATAATTTCAAATTACCAGGAAGATAATCATTAAAATACTGTTATGGTTTGTCTCTAGATGTCCCCTCAAAACCTCATGCAGTCATGGATGTGGGCTTCTCAAGTTTGTAATTGATTCATGGTCCAGGGCTGGGATTATAAGTGTGCGAGCTACACCCGCCCAGGGGCAGAAGACTACATACAATACAAGAGACAGCAAGAGTCTTCTCCTGCTCTCCTTCCATTTTGCTCTTGTTACTTTTGCCATCTTATGCTGCCTTGAAGTGTTGCTCCTGTGCCATGCCACCTTGCTTTGGAGCCAGCTGATTTTGGACTGAAACATCACAAACTGTGAGCTAAATAAACCTTTCCTTTCTTAGTTTTCAGTGTGAGGTATTTTGTTCCAGCAGCAAGAGAAGCCCCAAGACATGTACCATATTAAATAATGATTGTATTGGTTTCCTAGTGCTGCTAAGTTACCATAAACTTGGTAGTTCAGAAAATGCCGATTTATTATCTTACAGTTCTGATCATAAGTTCAAAATGCCGTCTGTAGGTCTGTTTGTTTTGGCAGCTCTAGGAGAGAAACTGCTTCTTTGCCCTTTTCAGCATGTAGAGGCCACATACATTCCTTGGCTCAAGACCCCTCTTCTCATTTTCAAAGCTAGCAACACTGGGTCAGACCTCACAAAAATTCTCTCTCTGGTTCTCGCTTCTTAATTCCTTTTCTATCTGAAAGGACTCCGGGGCTCACCTGAATAATGCAGGATTATTTTCCCATCCAAGATTATCTGGTTAGCAAACATATCCCACCTGCAATATTAACTCCTCTTGTGATGTAACCTAACATATTCATAGGTTCCAGAGATTGGTACTTAGATGTCTTTGGGGGACAGTCTGCTTTTAGTACTGATTCAGAAAGAAAATATCCAGAACAAAAAGAGATCTTGGGTTAATCATGGGTCTGATAAAATCTGTAAAATGTCTTTCAAAATAATTCTTAGCTTTTATATCTGGAAAATATAGGTTTTTACCTAACTGTTTTTCAGATTTGTCTTTCAAAACTACCTAACTGGTTTTATTGTGTTCTTATCATATTACTTATTTAATATATTTTCTTTACATCAAGTAGCTTTCAAAACTTAATCTTTAAAATATGCATAAATATAACAGGGAGAAAGGAAAAGTACAAAAAAGTAGAGGGTACTATAATGGTGAATATGTGACATTATAAATTGGGCTAACGTCATAGTAGTACAGCAGTTAGAGTTAAATGTAATGTAGACTATGGACTTTGGGGAGTAATGATAGGTCAGTGATAGATTTATCAGTCGTACTAAATGTACCACTCTGGTGGGGGACGTTGATAGAGAGTGACTGTGAATGTCCAGGGGCAGGGTGTGGGAGGTACATGTGTACTCTTAATTTTGCAGCTGAGAGAGTCCCTAAGTCAAGCAATTCTGTCCTTTGACTATTTCCTCATGGTCACCAGGGACTGCCAGCAGCAGCCAGGAATCCATGGTTCATCTGCTTTCTTAAGGAGAGAGGAGCACGGAGCGTCAGGCAGGTGTAGGATATTGAGGGAGAGCTGGAATGTCAAGATCAGAGGTGGTGAAGAACCAGCAAAGGCTTGGATGGGAGAACAGCAGAGACAGTCAGGGCACAGGGTGCGGAAAGGAAACAGTTGGTATCCAGAGACATTTCCTTAAGCAGGAAGCAGCAGGTGGCTGAGAAGCCATGTGCAGTGGAAGAGGTGACTAACTGTCATGGTGGTAGTTTCCAAACAAGAACATGGCCAACAGGGTCAGAAATGGCAGAATGGACAAGGAGGATGAATGCTGCCCAAGTCCACTGAGGCTGGCGTCTAGGGAGGGCCCACAGCTGAGAAGTCCATGTGATGAACAGTGGTGGCTCACTGCTGTCTGCTTTCTGTATCCCTGCTGCACCCTCACCAACATCCGGTGCTCCTTTTCTGTCCATCTGAATGTGTACAAGTTCCTCCATTGTATGAACAGCTGATATCGGATGTACTACCTTCCAACAGGCCACTGCAGCAGGCCAGGTGCTGCCTGACATTCATGCAGGTGCTGGTGACAGCCCAGCTCAGACGCTCACAAGGGACAGTTAAGCTTCGACAGAGGAGCCCCAGCTTATGTCATCAACTGCTTTTGAGCATGGATATGCTCTCCCCTCTCTATCCTTTTCTCTCTGCTCATTCCTCTCTCCTCTTTCTCTGCTTCTCTCTGTTCTTTCCTCTCTCCCCCCTCTCTCTCCTTTTCTGCTTTTCTCTGCCTCTCTTTCTTTTTCTCTCTTCTAATGACTTGTTTTTCTGACTATGAGATGTTTAGCTAAAATTTCCCAGCCACAACTATATCACAATTAGATTAGTTAAAAAAAAAAAGACTCAGAAAAAGAATAAAATAGGATATTATTAGTTACTGTTAATTCTTTAATAGTGATGTGTAGGCATTCAGATGAAAAACTTATAGGATTTTAAAATGATCATTGAGAAGAGAGAATTTCATTTTTGGTTTCTGGAAATAATGTCTCTCTATGCAGTTTAGACTGGCCTTGCACTCACTGTGTAGTCCAGGCGGGCCTCAAACTCATGGCAATCCTTCTGCCTCAGCCTCCCAAGTGCTAGGATTGCAGGCATGTGCCACCATGACTGGATGAGGTTATGTTTTTACAATGCAAAGAATATTCAGTTAAGTTTCTTGAGCTTCTTAAATATTTGGTAGAAATTTACTATATTTTTCCTTGAAGTCACAGCTCAAGAAAGTATTTGATAAATATATCTCATCATACCCTACACAACTGAATTTTTTGCAAAACGCTGAAGAATGCTAAAAATTTCTGGAATGATCACTATTTCTTTTTTTTCCACAAATTTAGAGAAAAAATTGATACTGATCTCTTCCTGAGAACCAACCTACCACTACTATTTAAACACAATGGGCACATATACTCTGAGGAAATACAATGATTGAGTGTTAGAAACTACAGAGTAGTAACAGGAAGTGGTATCTGTAGATATTTTGGAGAGCTAAATGATCGTGCCACTCTCATCCAGACTTTTGAATATATTAAAACCCACCAAATGACATACTTTAAAAGAATAAATTTTATGGCACGTGAATTACATTCCAGTTAAAAAAATTATAGACAAACACATACACTTTTTTTTCTGCATGCTTACTAGGTACCAGGTCCTGTTTTTGGTTTTGGAAATTCATTAGTGCGTGAAAGAAGCAAAGCTCCTTGCCTCAATGGAGTTAAACCTGTTAGAGGATTTCTAGTGGACTGCATAGTTTAAAGAAGTCCAAAGGTAGAGGATAAAAGAGACCTGAGCAAAATTATAAGTAGAGGAGAAGGAGCCAGGAGAGGAGAATAGAACTGAGAAAAATGGCAAACGGATCAATACTGAGAAAGAATGGCTCTTCCCTTACACAAGAAGAAACAAACAAAAGGCGGGCATGGCTACTGCAAAATTTTAAGGTCAAAGTACAAGAAGAGAGTGGTGCTTCAGACTTGTGGTGTTTTTCCCATAAACAGTGATGGAATCGAATTGCTACCTTGACTTACATTTTCTGCATGGAGAGGGAAATGTTGATTTTATTCAGAGTCACAGGGCTTCTGTCCACCTCACCCGGGATGAGGGTCCGCTCTAGCCAGCTGTTTGGCGCTATTGGTCACCGACGGGCGTGTCTGGCCGGGCAGCTGTTCTTGTTTGAGGCTATCTTTTCCACCAGAACAACTGGCAGCACAGCTTTCAGGAGCGGAGTGGTCTTCTCTTTTAGGCTGTCAATCAATTTTTGCAAAAACCAGGCCTGCGTGTTCAAGGGCCTTGAGTCCATGCTCTTCGTAACAACTCGATGAATATTTGATGTACAATCAGTTTCTTAAGAACTATTTCACTTCCAGAGGAAGAATGTGCTGTCAGTGAACGTAGTCTGCTCTTTCAGTTACTAGGATTTGGTAGAATAGCCTTTCTTTTATTGATGCTTATAGTTGTGAAATACGACCTACTGATAAAGTGGAGGTATGTGAAGACTCTCATGAGTAAAAATACCTTAAAAGTCCACAAGAGGGCGCGATGTTGCCATGGAAGTAGAGAGCGGGGCTAATGAGGTATCATCTAACTTTTCCAAGCAGGATATTTTAATGTATTTCCCCGGTGAAATATGAGAAAAAAAAATACGGATTTTTAAGTCTGGCTTTATAGTTTTCTTTTGGGATGCGAAATTAGATTTAGGGACTCTCAGTTATTTGAAGACTCCTGAAATATGTGCGATACGTCAAAGTTGATGATGCACCGCTAGCTTCATTGAGCATATCTAAAAGCTTTAAGGGTTTTTGTTTGTTTGGTTTTGATCTTATTATGTCTCTTTCAAGGATGGACTGCAAAGCCGTCTCTGCTCAGCCTCCTCTAGTCCTTTTCTTGGCAGTGCAGTGCAGTTAGTGCTGTGCAGACTGGCTTGTCATCTTCCCTGCGAGGTCCTCTCGCTACCGTCTCCGTTGGGCAAGCCGTCCCTGAAGAATAAATCATTCGCTTCTCAGTGGCCTTTACCTACCGAGAGGCGCAGCTGACCCGCAGGTAACAGTGCAGAAGAAGAAAAGATGGAAAGATTGTTCTAAATAATGGATATTTGTATTTGGAGAATCCTACTCATTAGCTCATGTGGTTAGCAGGGACAGAAATGTTTGCAGAATTATTACTAGATTACTTATAAGGTTTTCTTGGTTTCTCTAGGAACCTGTCCTTTCTTCCTGTGTGGCTGCAAATGATATTAGCTGATAATATTTTCAGCGTTTGGCATTCCTTCACTCTTAAAGCTGTCTCTTCCTTTGAGCTGCCCGTTCCTCTTTGGCATCTTCTCATTTTCAGTATTCTTCAGCGAATCCTCTCTTCCTCCCATATCATCACTGTCCACGTTGCTCCATGGTCAGACTCCTCCGGGAAGGCTGAGACGCATAAGAGCAAGGACACAGACAGGAGACATTTCATTTGCGTTCCCATCACAAGCCCAGCGCTATCTGTGTCTGCTCTTGTGTAAATGGCTTAAATTCTCAGCACCTTCGTCTTACTGGCTGTGAAATGGAAATAGTGGTAATGCCCACCTCACTGACTTTCTGTGGAGAGAAGAGTTGGTGTAGAACTTGGAGTAAGACCTGTGACATAGGAAATGCACTGAAGGTGTCCATTATTAGTACAATTGGCCTCTACCTAGGGGTTGCACGTTGATTCAGGCAACAACAGATCAAGTGTATTTGTAAAAACATTGTGTCTGAGGAGGAAGGGAATGTGCGGGAGTAGGTGGCAGCCTAAGGGAAGGTAGTGAAGGGATGGCTATGATCGCAGTGTTATATGCATATATGAAAAATACCACGCCAAAACTTTTAATTTGTAAAATATGCATTAATGACAACATACTAAGAGTGTGTCTGTACTGAGCGTGTATGAACCTATTTTATGGCATTATTTCCTAGACAGTACAATAACTATACAGAATTGACATTGTGTTAGGGATTGCAAGTAATGTAAAGATGACTCAGTGTATTGAGGAAGACATGCACAACTTCTCTTCCGAATTGTGTGAGAGACTTGGGCACCTGCAGGTTTTAGTATCCTGGGGAATCCTGGAGCCAAATGCTTATGGATGCCCAGGGATGCTATTATTATTCTCTTCCACTGTAGACTTTGCAGGAACTCATCTATACCCAAAGTCTTACCTGTTCCCTTTGTGTCTGTTCTGAGCTCCCAGCACATTTTCTAGGGCTTTCTAGATATATCCGCAGGGGCTGCTTCAGACACAACATGACCAAAATTTGACTCATCACCTGCTACTCTTCCCCCCATTCAAGGCTGGTTTTCTTTCCCCTTCCTTCTTTTAGCTGATGGCACCATTTCTTATCTAATAGTCAAAGCCAGGAGATAATGAGTTATCTTTGCCTTCAAGCCCTCATCTCCAATTCATTTGATTATCAAATTACTTCCATGTACCTAATAATGCATCACCCCACTTGAACCTTTAATCATCCCAGGGACTTTGAACCCCTCTCCTTGCCACTATTAATATCTTGCTTTTTCTACCTTGACCAGCATGATCTTTCACAAATGTAAATCTGACTCCATATCTCCTCACATTAAAGGTATTCCATATAATTTGATAGTGTTTAAGTTTATTTTGTGACTTGACATACAAATATGTAATGGTGTGGTCCTGCTTGCTTACTTGTGCTGGCTGGTCCTGCTGGCTTCCCTCTGCCATACAGAAAATATTGTTCCCCCATCAACACCCCACTGCCTGTGTAGCAGAGACAGATTGTCACCTAAAGCCCTTGCGTTCAGTACACATCTTTGCATGCACACAGTAGATACCGAATACATGTTAATATTTGTACAAATAAAGACCTCAACTCTGTATGAATGGGTGTGCCTTTCTGTACACAGCTTTTAAAACTCTCCTCAGTGTGTTGATTGGAACCAGCATGTTCCACAGCATAATTAAAATGTGAGAAATGTTTCTAGCACATCAGTAATACAGACACTTTCAAATAATGTCAGAGGAAATGCAAGCCCAAAGTTACAAATAGCCTTTTACATAAACAACACTCTGAGGTGCATTTTCTTCTTAATGCACGCACATAACTTCCATTAACATGCTCCCCCTCAGTGTGTAGCTTTTATTTTTATGTCTGTTTTATAAATCTGACTCTTGACACTTTAATGGAAAGATCTTGGTTTGTGATGACATCATATCAAATTTAAAGCTGAGGGGGTTAGATTGTTTGGAAAATTTTCATCTGAGAATATTTATCTTTAATGCTGAAGAAAAAAATGTTTTAAACCAGGGCCATTCCACTTGCCAAGTGAATCTCCCCACCCCACAGGTTCGGACGCTAGCTTTCCCCCTCCAATTTATGTCCCCTGGAAGATTTCATATGGATAGCTGCACGGAAAAGGTTTGCTGAGGTCCAATTCCATTTCATAGGCAAAGCACCAGGTTGAAAATGAATTCTAGAAATCATTATGGCTTCTGCAGAAAGAGGCTTAGGTGTTGCAGGGATGGTGGTGAGGAGGACCAGATGTTCCTCCTGTATGTGTGTGTGTGTGTGTGTGTGTGTGTGTGTGTGTGTGTGTGTAGTTCTGTGCGCATAGTTGGTATGCTAGAAAGCGCTCTGGTGAGGTTGTGTCCTTTACCCTATCCTCTACACCTCTTCACACTGAGTTTGCAGTGCATTAAAAATTTGGATGTGTCAGTGTCTCCTGGGTTTTCTTATGTTCTGGGATCCTGAAGAGATGTAGGTAAGCTGAGATGTTTGATTCTTCTCCTAATTCTCTCTTAGGGCTCCCTGGCCGTGTGTGACCCCCAGATCTTGCTTGTATAAACAGAAGTCTGAAACCCAGAGCCTCCTCTGTTATCTTAACTCACACCTCACCCCAAATGCCTTTAACATAGTGACTCCCCTATTGAATGTTATATGATCTGGACCTTCATGCTAAATTGTGACCCTGATTTTTATTCTTCTACTTTGCTCACTGGATCAGACAAAGGCTGAGTGTTTCATTTCCAGCTTAATACCACCTCTCCACTCATCCATTTTGAACCTCAGTGGATATTTCAAGGGTCACAGAATGGTGAGCTGGAAACTAGACCACCGTCCTTCTTTTGGGAGGAAGAAACGAGACTCCTGGAATTGAAGTTAACTGCTCTGGACATATTAATGTCAGGCCTGGGGTGAGAGCTCTGTGCCCTGCCTTTCAGCGTGGACCCTCGTTCCGTTACCCCATTCCCAGCCTCTCTCTTTCCACTCTCACCCATTTCCTCCCATTTTATTTCTGTTATATGGGAAAGCTTTCATAATGTAGAGGACACAGTAATGTTTATATCACAAAAGTCCTAATAATCCTTTATCACTGAGCATAAAGTAGTATTAAAAGGTATAAGCAGATAGATTTTGATTTTTTTTTGAGGATTTTAATTCATTATTAACTTTCCTTAGATCAGAGAATGGAGTCTTGACAGTTTTGCCTTGAGACTGCTTAGTCAGAAATGTTGTTCACTCTTTTTCATGTTTTTTTTTTCCCCCGTACTGGGATAGTGCAAGGCCTCATGCATGTTCTCTAGCAGTGAGCTAGCTGTAGGCCCAGCCCATCACGGTCCATTTTTGGTAGGTGGATACTTGTACAGGAAACTTCCATCTGGCCCCCAGCTCAGCTTGGTCTCTTGTGTCATTGGATGTGGCCGTGGCACTTTTGCTGACAATCACTGGTAGTGGTTATTTTTCTTTATGATTTAAAAATAGTTTGAGCACACAGATAAAAACTAGATGAATATAAAAGATACCTACATGATCCATGATCCAGAATTAATGCGTATCAACATTTCCCCACAACTTCTTCAGATGCTTTCAGTGAAATAACACATTGCAGATACATTAGAAAGCCCTTCAGTGCCCAGATATCTTCTCACAAAAGCCTTGTCTGAAAATTAATATGTGCCCATTTTTTTTTTTTTTTTGGTTTTTTTCTGGTACCGGGAACCGAACTCACGACCTTGCGCTTGCCAGGCAGGCGCTGTGCCACTGAGCTAAATCCCCAGCCCCTATGTGCCCATTTCTTTACATCCCTACAGTGTGTTTTAATAATTTATATATACCTTAGTGTATGTGCCCTTTTGCACTTTTCGTTTTTTAAACTCTAAATTCGTTTCTTTAGATTATAATTACATGGATAAAATATTTGGTTTCATTAACCAATATATTATTCATTTAGATGGGTATATATAGTACCATTTAATGAAAAATACCATAGTACCAGTAAACATCTTTGTATGTATGTTTTTAGTGAACTAGTGTGGGAGATTGTGTAGGGCACCTGCCTAAGAGTAGACGTTTGGTTTGCAGGATATGCTTAACTTTGCCATTACTTCTAGCTCCCTGCTTTCTCATCAGATTATGTGGTTGTGCTTTTTCAATTCCTCTGAAGTTAGGCATAGTCATGCAAATTCATTTTTGGCAATGAATTGCTAGCAGAGCTTTGAGAACCAGTGAGAATTCACCTTGCTCTTGCTTCGTCTCCCTCAGTGAACCCTAAAAATTCATTCAGTGATATCCTCAGTGTAATGGGTCTCAGTGAATATGACATGGAGTAAAGTCTCTAGTTGATTTGCAAAAAGCATGAGGTCTGAGGAACCAATAAATCATTGAATTGTTTTTTTGAGACAAAGTCTTGCTGTGTGGCCTTGAACTCACTTATGTAGCCCAGACTGCCCTTGAATTCACAGTGATCCTCCTACCTTAGCCTCCCAAGTGCTGTGATTATAGGCATGCACGCCCAGCTCATTGATTTTTTTTTAAATCAGGGGTTGGCAAACAATGGCTTATTTACCAAATCTAGACCATGGCCTATTTGTTCACATATCCTCTAGGTAGATTTGAGTGGTTGAGAAAGACATCATGTGGCCTAGACATCAATGGCCTATAAAACTAACTCTGGGTAACTGAGTGGCCTATAAATTATACTCTTAATGATCCTGGACATAATCAAATATTTTCCCACAGCCTCACTAAAACCTCTCTACAGCACTAGCAAGGCCCCTATTAAATGAAAGTAAGGGTCCTATTCTGAGGGGCCAACAATCACAGATATCAGGATGGCTATTTTCAAATACGGAATGATTATCTATGGTTAACCCCCACTATAGGCCATCAGTAGAAAGATCCCCTTATGTTGGGAACAAAAAAAATTACTCCTATTCTTATTGGCTTAACTCCACTAAATACTTGCGATGGACACCCTCGGAACAGTGAATACATATAATAACTTTACAGGCTAAAGACTGCTTTGTAACAGATTGGTTTGCTTGCCCTGGAATTAGATGGGAAGCCCCCAGTGGCACTCATTGGTCTTGCGGGACCAATCTGTAGCCCTGGCTACCCCCTGGATGGATAAGGAGATGCACATTAGGATTTACATGGTTACAAGGCAGGAGTGTCAAAACTATTGGCAAACCTGCTAATTTACCCTGCCTTGGGCCGGGGATACAGCTCAGTGGCATAAAAGCCTGCTTGGTAAGCTCAAGGTCCTGAGTTCAATTCCATGCACCTAAAAAAAAAAAAAAAAATCACATTAGTACCCTGCCTACAACATCAATGGTCTAGAAGCGTGTTTCACTGGTATGATCACTTGGCCTCTATCTTATCCCTTCCCTAGGGTTAGAAGATGTCATGCAATGTATCGAGGCCTTAACTAACTATGCTCAGCGGACCTTAAGTCATACCACAGCTGGTCTTTCTCTCCTAAATGAAGAAGTAAAATTAACGAGACAGGCCATCCTCCAAAATTGGATGGCATGAGACATTCTAACAGCAGCTCATGGGGGTACTTGTGCAATTATAAAAACTGAATGTTCTGTGTACATTCCTGACCCCTCTGCTAATGTCTCCATGGCTATTCAAGATATTAGGCAATAGATCAATGATACGTCAGATTCTGAAAATCCCTGGACCTTATCCTCTTTATGGGAAGCCATTACTGGCTCCTCTTGGTGGAAATCTTTGTTGACTATATTATAATAATCTTGCTGGGCTGGGGATATAGCTCAGTGGTACAGGTGCTGGCCTGACAAGCACAAGGTCCTGAGTTTGATTCCTAGTACCAAAAAAGAAAAAATCAGGTAGCATAATAATCCTGCTGATCTAATTATTTGGTCCATGCATACTTAATTATTTCTATAGCTTTGTCTCCTCCACTTTTAAAGCTATATGCCTACCCAAGATGAAAATGCCTAGCGTCTATCCAGGGTCTTTAGATAGACCCTCTGGAGAGTTTCTCTGACTGCTGATCAACAACTATGACCCCTTTCAGCCTGAAGAAGCCAGAGCAGTCATCGCCTGTTACTCCCTCACAGCGGTTCAGGTTACTTCTTCAGAAGGGGGAATGTTATAGGCAGCTGAGTTAGATAGAAATATTATAGGCAGTCAGACAGGCTCAGGCCCTCAAAGGAGCCAATATGGAAGACAAGATCTTGCAAATGGAGACTATTTGCTGTAGGCCAGACCTCAAGACAAAAGACTAAACAAATGTACCCACGTCCCTCCCTAGGGATGGACATCAGGGATTGATATTCTAAACAGGTAGTGATCACCTTGAAGAGTCACTGACCCAACCCCTGACAGGAAAAGCCTCCCCTCTGTATTAATGCCTGCTTGGTACATGATTCGCTTCCCCATTTGATCCCAATTTAATCAATTTTACCTCAACAGTTGTTATAAGCTAACTGTAGTTTTGTCCCACCTCATGCCCACCTTGTGATTTCCCATTTTTCCCTTACCTTGGACCTGCCTCACCTTGTGATTTTGCTCTATAAAAGTCCCTAGAAAAGACAGAGTCTTGGGCAACCCACTCGGGCCCCCCTTCTGTCCCTCTCTTGGACAGAAACTTTCTTTCCCTCAATAAATATGTTCTGCTCTAAAAAAAAAAACAACTAACTTTGCTTCTTACCATTTGGTCTTTTGAAGAAAAAGTTTGCAGAGCTCTATTTTAAATCCCTGAGCTGCTGAGGTGTAGCTGGAAGGTGACACAGTGCACCCCGATATGTGTTTGTTACGTGTCTGACTGCATGTTTGTTGACCATCGTGGACCTAATGACCTTTTCCTTTCTTCTAAACATCCATATTGAAATGTAGTTATAAATTATAAACTTCACAGTTAAAATACATAATTCTATAATTTTTAATAAATTTATAGAATTGCACAATCATCTTTATGGGGTTTAAAGTAGGATTGGGCCACATCAAGTGGTTTCCCTATAGTAATTCAGTTTGACAGCTGTTCCATTAGTTTTAGAACAATTCTAAGAAGTTCCCTTACCCTCACATGCAGTGAATCCTTATTCCCACCTTCATTCTCAGACAATCCCTTTTCTCTTTTGTTTGTATAGATTTGCCATTTATAGACACTTAAAAAATGGAATCACATACCGTGCACTCTTTCACAGCTGATTTCTCTTACTTAAAACATGATGTTTTTGAGATTATCCATGTTTTAGCACCAATTTTTGTTTTTCCTCTTTTACTGATGAATGTATAGTTCTCTATTATGTGTATAATTTCACATTTTATTTTTCCAATCACAAGTTGGGGGAAATTTGAATTGTTCCTACTTTTTTTTTTTTTAGATTTAGATTTTTTATTTCTCTTACTTAAAACAGCTGATTTCTCTTACTTAAAACATGATGTTTTTGGGATTATCCATGTTTTAGCACCAATTTTTGTTTTTCCTCTTTTATTGATAAATGTATAGTTCTCTATTATGTGTATAATTTCACATTTTATTTTTCCAATCACAAGTTGGTGGAAATTTGAATTGTTCCTACTTTTTTTTTTTAGATTTAAATTTTTTATTTTTAAAGAGTAAAAGAAGGATAACATGATAATGGGGTTTTTTTTTTACCAAATTACAGACAAAGTGGTAGGAAATTATCAATGTTATTGTTTTACATATTGTTATCTATAAGATAGTTTCTCAGGAAAACAAATAGACAAATAATAGTGAGTTACGACAAAAGGGGTAGGAGATTATCAATAGTTGTTGTACTATATTTTGGTATCTTCAAAGTGGTTTCTAGAGAAAACAAATAGAGCTATACATGAGTGATCAATTGAATAATCGTTAACTATTCTCAGTGGTTGTAGGAAACATAATAATAAACATACATCCATTTACAAAATAGGATAGGAACAATACAAACATTACAGAGTTATGGATAGATTAGTAGGAAAATATCAATGGCTGCTGTAATACATGGTGGTATCTTCAAAGTGGTTTCTCAGGAAGATAGAGATACTCAAGAAAAATCTAACAAGTAGTTACAGCCTAAGGGTTGTCAAAAATAGCATATTACCTCCTCACCAGTGACTCCTTTCACTGAGGTATGATGGCTGGAAGGAAGGCCAGGACTGAAAAGAAGGACCGAGAGACTTGCACCTGTGTCTAGCAACAGGCTGTTTTCTTTTTCCTCTACAGTCTAGTTCCTCTACAGTCATAATTTCCTCTACAGTCATAATGGGACTCCTCCATGGAGATGACAGTCTGGCCAGAGGGAGAAGGGGAGTATGCCCTGGGCCCTCCCATTCCTGTTGGACTAACTGCTCCTACTTTTTGGTTACTATGAATGATGCAGGTATACGTACTTGTGTACATGTTTTTATGCAGTCTTCTTTTTAATTTTCTTGAGTAAATTCCTAGGTTTGGAATCCATGGAGGAGATCATTGAATTTACATTTCATTTCTAAAAGAAATTCGCAAACTCTTTTCCATACTCAGCAAAGCACTCTCTTTTGCTTTTACTTTCCCAAGAGGGACCCAATTTCTTCACATCTTCACCTAAACTTGCTGGGTCTTTTTAAATACAACTACTCTAGTGCAGTGCTCCTTATTGTGGTTTTGATGTTTATTCTACTAATGGTAACGAGAAACATGTTTCATGTGGTTAGTAACCATCCATCTATCTTATTCACAAGATGCCTATTCAAATCTTTTTTAAGATTGCATTGTTTTCTTTGTATTAATAAATTGAAACACACACATACATGGAATAAATATAAATTCTAGGTAAAAGTTCTTTATTTAAATATATGATTTGCAAAGCCATTCTCCCAGTCTGTGGTATATTTTTTCACTTTTTAAACAGTCTTCTCATGCAAAAGACTTTCATTTCACTTATGTTTATGTTTTCTTTTTAGTAGAATTTACACCAACATGTAAATTCTGGTTGGATTCATGACTGGGCAAAGCCACTCTTTGCTCAAGGTATCAGGAGAGACACAAGTTTATGTTTTCTTTTTAGTAGATCATATTTTTGCTGTTGATTTAAAGATTTCTTTGCCCAACTCAGGATTATGATGATTCTTTTTCTAGAAATCGTATTTACATTTAGGACTGTGAGTCATCATCAGTTGATTTTTGTGCACAGTAGGGCTGCAGACCCTTACCCCATGCCTTCTGGAGTGAGCAGGCCTTAGAGGTCTTGACCAGTGCTTACTGAATTTGTTAGAAAGCCGGGGAGTCAGGAGCTAGAGAACATGTTATCCAATTAGAAAAACTGTACAAATCAGAAAATGTAAAACATTTGGAGTATGAAAACACCTTCTTTCAGTGAAAAATCCATTTTGAAGCATGCATTGTAAGCTAGTAATAATGAGAACCAGTCTTACTCCTCCGTGCGTATGAAGCCGTGCACGTTTAAAAAGAAACTAATCAAATGTATGCAAGCTTATCTTTGCTTCCAGTCTCACAGACTTCAAGTGAGTTATGTAAGCCCAGGGAAACTTAAGTTTTCTTCAAAGATTTCAGGACATAACTCAGCACGGAGCACTTTCATGATTCTTTCATCAAATGAGAGGAGTGCGGCTGCCTTTCAGCAGGACTAACACCGCGCTCTGCGGAGAGTTAATTGTACACACGGAGATAAGCTGCTGTTTTTCTAGCCCCAGCAACTTGGGAACTGCGTGGGAAGTTCCACTGCGCTCAGGTAGTTGTAGAATTATGCAGTGAGCAGCGGTATTTCCAACCTAAAGGGACAGACATCAGAGTCACAATCAAAGTAGCAACATCAAAAAAAAAAAATATTCACAATCTCTACCCATTGGTAAACACCCTGCCCACTTCTCCCCGTATTGCTTCCCTCCCGGGCAGGGTCCTGGGTGCCACCCCGTGCTTGTGACTGTCTCCTCTGTTGCTCTGAAGCCAGGGCTGCCCGATCTCATGTCAGAGTTCGTCTTCCTCAGCACCCACAGCCCTGGAATCAAACAAACTTGGTTTGAACCTCGCCTTTGCTAGTGGCTGTGTGATGGTGAACAAACAATTTGTCCTCTTGGTGTCTCGGGTTCCTCACTTGTAAAGACAAGATAATAATACCCTACTTTTGGGACTGCTGTGTGGATCAGAGGTAACGTGAAACCCAGAGCATGGTGCTTATCATAACTCTTCTTGACATCTAACAGTATCTTAGATGCGCCATACATGGTGGACATAAAAACCCGTTGTGGCTGTCGGACTAGTAGGCTTTCTTTCTTCCCTTCTTCTGTCTCCTCTTCCTCTCTTTCACCTTCTTTCTCTTTCTTTCCCCTCCCATCTTGTAGCAGATTATATCAATGCTATAGCTATTTTGATGAGCACATTGACCCTGGACCAGTGTCACTGCCACAGAAGTCTTCTTCTCTCTGGGTAGCCATCTTTGTCAGCATCTCTGCCATCTCCTCTGTGACCCTTAGTGTAGAGTTGGAGCCACCAGATGTAACAAGATCTAGCCACACTTCTCATGTCAGGGTAGCACTGGCTGAAATGGTGCTGGTGTTGGAAGGGGTAAGACTTTTAGAGGATAATTTGGGGACAAGGGTCTTCCGTAGTACAAGTTCCTGGTCTGAAATGTGGCTGAATTATCTGGAGAAGCTCAGGCATCTTCTCAATGTATTCTGGCTGCAGACCCCAACCCTCTGAAGAAATGGACTTTCTTTTACCCCATGCTGTGCCTGCAGCTTCTCTTTCCTTTCTCCACCCTCCAGTCAATGGCTTCATTCTGCAGCCTGCGTCCTGTGCACGTACCAGTCTCTCAGCACTGTTGGAGATATACTCAGACTCTTTGACTTACCTCTTCGTGGTTGCCGCAGACCTTGAAGAGTCCATCATGTCTCTCCTGCACGATGGTCTGCTTATCGCCAAACCTGCTTCTACTTTTGAACCCATATAAAAATTTGTGCTCCATTTGCAGCCAGAGAGGTCTTCACATATATATCACATCTTGCGGTATCTTACACAAAATCCTCTAATTGCTCTCCACGGCTCTCAGCACAAAAGCCAAACACTTGATCATGTTTTTGCAAAGTCCTATGTATCCAGGATTCTCTACTTCTTTGCCATGATCTACTACTTCCATTTGCTGCAGCGTGCTCCAGCCACGCTGAATAACTTTCTATTCTTTATCGCGGCCAAGTTAATAAGTACTGCAGAATCTTCACATTTCCTTTGCCATCTCCTTTGCCAGAGGCCTCTTAGCCTGCATCCTCTTCTGGTTCTTTTCTTTTTCATTTAGATTAAGTTCAAGTGCTGAATCATCAGGGACCTTTCCTGACTGCCCAGTGCGAAGAGGCACCTTCAGTCCTGCAGGCGTTTGCTCTTGCCTTATAGGTGCTTTAGCTGGGCATCTATGTACATGTTCATTTTTTATTTGGTTGCTGTATACCTCATCCAACTAGTATGTATACAAGCTCCAGAAAAAGAAAGAACGCTATCTTGCATGTCCTTTACCCTCAGTGTGTCTGTGCAATAGCTGAGTGAATAGATCTACAGTACAACCAGAACGATTTTGCCCTTTAGAAAGCGTTGAGGACACTTTCTCTGGGGCAGATGTCTGCAGTTTTTCTCTATTATCTGTGAGGAAGAGCTCATCATACTTCCCCTGGATGGGAGCTCCTTGTGAAGAGCGTGTCCTGGTAGTTTTTCCTTTGGAATCTAAGGCTAGATTCCAACATTTGTACCTCCTGTCCTTAGTCTGAGTACGGATCATAACTATCATCACTGGGGTAGTCAGGAAGACATAGCTGAAGTGTGGAGTGAAATCGGGCATTGGGACTGCGGCTGGTGAGTTGTATTGAAGGAAACACAGTTGTGTGGGGTGCCCCAGTGGAGGTGGTGTGAGTGAATTCTAGCTTTGGAATATCAACTCCTGAAGTCATTTTTATGGTAACGGAGCATGTATTTAACATGGCCAATATAGGTTTGTATAAGGAAAGTATCTTATGGGGCCCCTTTGTGATCACCTCAGCCAGGTTTTCAATATACTCTGTGCATTGTCCTTTTTCCTTATACATTTTCCCCCTAGATTTAGTGAGGTATGATTGCCATGTCAAAAATTATATATATTTAAGTTTTGAAATATGCAAACCTTGGTTAATGATTTCTGTATCCAAGGTAATTAACACATCCACCATCTGACATGGTTATCATTGTGCATGTGTTTTGAGAATGCTAAGATCTACTCCCTTAGAAAACTTCAAGTACGCCGTTCATTATTATTAATATATCATTATTAGTTAGATGCTGCACATTAGATCTTTAGTACTTAGTCATCTTGTAACTGAATTTTACTACTCTTTGACCTACACCTTCCTCCCATTTCCCTTACTCCCCAGCCCCTGGTAGCCTCCATACTATTTCCTTTTGCTTTACATTTGACTGTTTCAGATTCTTCAGGTAGGTGATTTCAAGCAATGTTTGTCTTTTGTGATTGGTTTATTTTACTTAACATAATGTCCTCCAAGTTAATTCATTTTATCAAAAATGGCAGGATTTCCTTTATTTTTAAGACAACACTATTTTATTGTGTATATACATCCTGTATAAACCATACATATGTATATACATCATAATTTTATTTATCTGTGAATTCATCAACAGACTCTTAGGTTGTTTCTACATCTTGGCTACTGAGAATAAATAATAAACATGCTGTAATAAACATGAGAGTGTGGGTATCTCTTTGAGGTATTGGTTTCATTTTGTTCGATATGAAGCCAGAAATGGGATTGCATGTTTTCTTTACAGTATCCTCCCAATTATTTGTCCTTGAAACAGGGACATTTCTGTGACATTTTGTAATCAGATTTTCAAGAATGAGGCTTGGACTAGATTTCCAGGTACATTTAACCTTTTAGACCAAATACTGCTTTGTTCATGAGAAGATATCACTGCTTGTGACATATAGGACATAATAATTTGAGGCAGTTTTCAGAGTTATGGCCTTCAGAAAATCTACACACATAAATCTGAACTTACTGAACTCTAATGTGAATACTAGGGCAATTATTTTACAAAACAATAAATAATGAATAGTTTTAACAATTTGGAATAATAATTAACTTAAAGGAATAAGATTGCCATAATTGTTCATGCCATAACATAATCACTGTCCATCCTAAAAATAGAATACTAATGGGCTTTTCTCGAAGCTGCCTTATGCTGACAGTATAAATTCTGGTTGGATTCACGACTGGGCAAAGCCACTCTTTGCTCAAGGTATCAGGAGAGACACAAGTTTCTCTCAATTCTCACCTCCAAATTATCAACCAGAAGCAACATCTCCAAAAGCTCCCTTCTTTACCTGAGGCTTTTTCATTTCTGCTTCACAGCAACCGTGGTAGATGCTATTATCCTTGTTTTATAGGTGAAGAGATGGACGGAGCCCCTGACTTCTCACAAATGTAGCTGAAGCTTCACAAATTAAGTCTTGCTTTTTGAATAATGGTTGTAAATCTTATTTCAAATCAAAATCCCAGCAGGTTTTTAACTTCACCACTTTTCTCAGCGGGAGGGGAGCTAAACAAAAGTATGAGCAAGAATTCTTGCCTGTTGCCTTAGAGTCTTGCAAAATGCAAAGATGCAAGAACTCTGAATTGTTTTTCTTCTTGACACGTTGGGAAAGTCTATAGACAATTTTGGGTGTGAAGGAAGTTAAACCAAGAAATGTGAATTTACTGTGCTGTCTTGTCTTTAAAAACATGTTTGTATTTCATTTTCTCTCTCTCTCATATTTCCTCTTTCTCTGCTTTTCTCTGACTCTCTTTCTCTCTCCCTTTCTTCTAATGATTTTGTTTTTCTAACTATGAGATGTTTAGCTAAAATTTCCCAGCCACAACTATATCACAGTCAGATTAATTAAAAAAAACTCAGGAAAAGAATAAAATAGGATATTATTAGTTACTGTTAAATCTTTAATAATAATTTGTAGGCATTGAGATGAAAAACTGACAGGATTTAAAAATGACCATTAAGAAGAGAGAATTTCATTTTTGGTTTTTGGAGACAGCGTCTCACTATGAAGTTCAGACTGGCCTTGAATTCACTATGTAGTCCAGGCTGCCCTCAAACTCATAGAAATCTTCCTGCTTCAGCCTCCCAAGTGTTAGGATTGCAGGTGTGTGCCATCATGCCTGGTTGAGATTATTTTTTATATTGCATAAAATATCCAGTTAAGTTTCTTGAGCTTTTAAAATATTTGGTAGAAATTTACTGTCTTTTTCCCTGAAGTCACAGCTCAAGAAAGTGTTTAACAAATATATCTCATCATATCATACAAAATTAAATTCTTACAAAATGCTGAAGAATGCTAAAAAGTTTCTGGAACCATCACTATTTATTTATTTTTCCACAAACTTGGAGAAAAAATAGATACTGATCTCTTCCCAGGAGCCAGCCAACCTTCCAGGCAATGGGCAATGGACACATACACTTTGAGGACATGGACACATATACTGTGATGACATGGACACATATACTCTGAGGAAACAGAATTATTGAGTGTTAGAAACTGGAAGAAGGAGGGGTCAACTTCTAAAACTACATATCTTTGGTTGTGAATTTATTTTTTTTATTTTTTTATTTTTTTGGTTTTTCTCTGGTACCGGGAACCGAACTCACGACTTTGCGCTTGCCAGGCAGGCACTTTTAGCCACTGAGCTAAATCCCCAGCCCCCATGGTTGTGAATTTATTACAAAATCATTGAAAGGCTGTTACCATTTGCTTATGACATGTTTGGTGGACACAGTATCGGAGCATGGGAAGAGTACAAGCAGAAGTTTGCACCACTGCTACTGAGTCTGCTGAAGTTTGCTCCTCAGTGTAATAAACGCAAGGCAAAATGATCAGGATCCTTGGTAACTCTTGGGTGAACGTCAGCGATAATGAAGACAGAGTGTCCAGCATGAGAGTCCATCAGTCAGATCATGACCTGAAGGTAAATTCAGTCTCCAATCATGATTTAACCCAGGTGGTGGACTAAGGATAGGACCTGGGGCTCAGAACATGAATTCATGGATGTAGCTTCCCTGAATCAATTTCTTAGTGGGTTGGGTACATCACATTAGCCTTATAGCTGTGCTTGAGAGGTAACTATGCTTAAATATAAAATGACAAAAAGTCAAGTGTCACCTAAGAGCTAACCAATTCTAATAAAACATAAGTGTCTGTGTCTAAGTCTGTTTTCCTTTTTTATAAACCCAGCTTCAATCCCACCCAGAAGAGAAGCTGAAATGACTAACTTGCTTTTGGAACCTAGTGATTAGGAATTAGGGGCCCTTCTTTTTTGTAACTCAGCAGCAGCTCTCACAGATGCTATCTAGGCAGGCTATCATGACATTTTATTCTTATTCCAATTTTTCAAAATCAAAGTATTAATTTCATCTTCTAACAGTAATTTCTTCTTGAGATGAGAAAGGGGTTAGTCTCATGAAACAGCATAAGTGCTTGGATTCGGAGGCCAATCTGATCTAGAGTTTTAGGATAACGCTATAGAGAGAAGAGCTCCTACACAAATAACAGTTACAGGAAGGGAGGAGAGAAGCCCCACCACTGTCCAGCTTACTCTCTGAGTAAGCAAAGGCAAATAAGTAAGTTCATGTTGACTTAAATAACATGTAAGTGTACAGGTAATACATGTGCAGATATATTCATGACATTCAAATAAATACAAATTGATAGTGCCTGTTTTATGTTCAAAATTTTGCTAGGAGAAGAGGAGGGTATAAATAAATGAATACACAACACATCGTGATTCTTGTCCGTACCAGATCCATATACACTGATTTCTCATTACTCCTGAATATGTCCCCTCTGCTTCAGTTCCTTGCCTTCTTATTCCCAATTCTCATCTGTAGGTAACAAAATGAAAGTTTCTCCAGATCCCTGAGAATTAGAAAAATAAAATCAATATATAATGATTAGAGACATGATGTTTCCCAGGCTGAAATCTGGGAGAATAAATCAGGCTTATGCATAATATAGTTGATGTATCAACATCACTAAAGGAAGAATACACCAACGGGAGCAGGCGGTGGCAGGAAAGCGAAGATAAATGTGGAGCAAGAGCATCATCCAGGAGAAGAATTGCTCCAAGATTGCATGGGGACGTGCAGTCTGTGAGTCAAGCATGTACGTGCAGAGGAGATGGAAGCATCTGGGTCTCCGTGGTGTTTGTATCAGCCACTAAAATTGTACGGTTCGTTGTCCTGATTCCTTGTACTGTTTTCTGATGACAGTTTGGATTCCTGCATAGCTTTGCTCCAACTTGAAGATGGCATCTGATCTAGAGCAAGCTGTTACATCTCTTACTGCAAAGGCAGACTTAGGCATTCTGACTCGTGCCTCAGATGCGCTGTACGAGTGGATCCTGAGACAGGTTTCTCAGCGCCCTCTTATCTGATAATTGGTATTCTCTTTGTGTGCACTGCAGGCCGTGCTCTGAGCTGTTGGGCCCTCACTAAATGCCATCAGAGGAAGCCCTGGCTGACAATTGGTGTTTCTGCCAATAGTATTTTCAGCTCAGCTCCTCTCTTTTCAAATGACAGTGCCTGATTTTGCACTCTGCAGTCTCCCCTTTCTAATGTGCTTTCTTCTGCCCAGCCCGATGCGGCTGAAGGAAGCATTCACGGTGTATATCAGTGGTGGGGAACCTGTGACACGTGTGTTGCCACAGTTGTTTACATCATTGAAAGCACTAAAAGATTCACCATTACTGGACTATATAGCTTTTTTATTTTTTAATTTTTTTTTGAGACAGGGTCTTACTGTATAGTTCAGGCTGGCCTTGAGTTCACTGTGTAGCCCAGTCTGGCCTCAAACTCACAGTGATCCTCCTGCCTCAGTCTCCTAAGTGCTGGAATTATAGGTCTGTGCTACCATGCCCAGTTAAGTATCTTTTAGAGCACTGCTTCACAACATCAGCTACACATTGGAGTTACCTGAGGAGTTTAGAAATTCTCAGCCCACATCTTAGACAAGGTGAACCTGAACGTAAATGGGTGGAACACAAGGTAATTCTTATTTGTAGCTAACATTGACAATCCCTACTTTAGAGAGGCACCTGAATTCTCTCTTCTCCAAATTCTTTTGTGTACAACTTATTTTCATATTTTTTGTGTTCTTTTGTCTTTCTTAGTTGAAACTGTAGTCCCCATGGACATGGAGATTTGTTTTAAATAAGTTATGTACAATTTGTTAAATTATATCTGATATACATAAATACCTTGGGCAGATAGCCATCTACTTTGTAATGAACCTTTCCCCCAGATTACTTAAATTTATAATATGGGTAGGACAAAATCCACAAGCCTTATAATTTGATAATCCTAATCTGTCATGTGTAGTGCAAGGTATAAGGGAGAATATGTACCTGTGTGTATATGGGTGCATAAACAAATATATATATCTAGTCATGGACCTTCAATGGATTGACTTCCAGTTTTTGACTTTACAGTGATAGGAAGGTAAAGTTTGAATTTTGATCTTTTCCCAGGCTAGTGATGTGTGGTGTGGTTCTCTCTCACTATGCTGGGGCAGCGGCGAGCCACATGGTCCTGGAGGGAATAATTGCAATTCTTCTGGGTGCTATGTTACTAAGTTATGATATTCAGTAGGTTAACTGTGCTAAATGCATTTTCAATTTTTGATATTTTCGGTTTGTAATGGTTTTATTGGGATATACTCCATTATAAGTCAAGAAGCATCTATAATTTCAATTCTGCTGAAATTCCAAAGCTGCATATTAAGTAGTAGAAAAAAATTGATTTAATTATCTCATGTTATTGACAGCCAGGTTTCATGGTACTATTTTTTTTCATTTTGTACCATCAGAGACTTATGTTTGTATTAAAATCTATTAGCATGCATCATCAATGTGTAAAATTTAATTCCTAGAATGATATTCTAGGATAGCATGGCTGATGATTTTAAATGTATAATAATAAACTCTTATCATTCCAAAGCTGAAGCCCAAGATATTTCCAGTTCATACGTGGACAAAGTAAGACACCTGTAGCCCTGTAGTGAAGATGATTGTCCTTGATTTCAGCTGAGTTCAAGTAACCTTCAGCGGTGTCTTGGCTTACAAGATTACTTAAAAGTGTGAAGGGAAAAGTTTAACAAAACTTTATTAAACTATTTCTCACTTTTTAAAAATTGTTTTCTCTGAAGGCAGAATTAAGCTTTTAGGGGGATGAGCACAGGGACACTTAAAAGCTTAGTGAATGACCAAGATGTTGAATGAATAAATGCAGCTCAACCTAGTGTATTTTTCCCCTCCCCTCTTTCATTCAGCATGATGGCAAATCACGGTTTCTGGGAACTACTTTATAATTTGCATTAGAGAAGCAGATATTATTTACCAATTTTCTGGGATGGGAGCCCTAATCCTATAACCAATTAAGATTTAGGTATTAGTTAACTGAGAGATTATATTTTATCCTTGCAATTTTTCTCAGGGAATTTGGTACCAATTCTATTTCTAACCTTTGCTGTAGCTACGTAGTAGTAGTGCAATAATGTGAGAGTCTGCTTTTAAGGAAAACATCTTTTCAAAATGAAAGTGTTAAAGAATTTTGACTGGTCACTTGAAACTCTGTTAAATTGCTTTAACCTTCAGATATTCTGCGTTACTTCTGACTCACTGAAAAATAGCTCACCCCGGGTTGGTCTTAGAAAGGACTCCATTTTACTCCTGAAGGAAGTGAATACATGTGAAATGCTTTCAAACATAACAATTATGAATATTATCATTAGATGTCAGGCAGTACTGAATGCATTTGGATTCCTTTTATGATAAAGTCTGTCATTTCTTGCTGGAGCTCAGAGTGTGCCATTTCTTAAAATCAGGTCCACATCAGGAGTCACTTTGTTGGCTCATTCCAAAAAAAAAACACCTTGAGGAACATTTTATTCTTTCCCACTTGTACACCTCGAACAGCAGCACTTTTGTTGATTAAAGATAATTTGACAAATGGAATTTAAAAGAGGATTATTAAAACAGCTAGCAAAAAGTGTGGCCTCAGAAATTCTGGAACCCACAGAAACGACTTTTTAAATGCATATTTTAATAATTTATATTTGACATCTTAGATTATGAGCAGCTGCTGAGAGAGAAGCGGATTGGAACAGAGACAATGTGTTGCCTAAGATTTTACTTAACTAGATGGGTCTGGAAAGACATGTTCTCATTAGAGGCAATCTGGGGGCTCTGTGGCAAGGACGGAGTAAATGGTAGAGACACGCAGTGCAAATAAGGGTTACCTTGTAACTCTGCTTACACACTGAGGTCAATTTGATTTAGAGATAGAGTGGTTTCTAACTCTGTCATTGGTCAGGAGTATTTTAGTTGCTACAGAGGCCTTTTTTAACTGTGCCAAGCACAAGTAGATTTTTTTTGTACCAACAACAGGAGTCAAAAGCAATCTGTGCTTTGCTGGTACAGTCATTCGGGATTCAGGGCCACGCTTGTGTCTCTGTGGCAGGGGCTCCTGGGTCTTTTTGCTTGTGCTCAGCCATTGCTGGAGCTCAGCTGCCCTACAAATGCCCACATCTTTCTGTTTTGTGTACCAGTCAACTAATGGACAAGACGAATCCATGGCCTACTGTCCACTCAGCAAGGTGGGCAGGAAATGGGGAGAAAATAATTTTTGACAATGTGGCTGAATTATCTCAAGACATATTGTTTTAAAAATATTACAGGATTAAAGGAGGAATGAATCTAGAGAATTCCTGTGATATGATGAGGGGAAATGTTAAATTCAGCATTACCTGGACTGAACAGGAGTGTGTGTGAATATTAAATCAGATAAACCTGGGATACATTTGGCTGGGTGATCTTGGAGGTCAGGATGGAGGCTAGGGTACAGAATCAGCTTTGGATATCACTGGCACATATGTGAGAGGTCATATCATTAGCTCAAAGGAGATTATTAAAAGAAGACATATAGAGAGAAGAGCAATATGTGGGAAAAGAGTGTCCCAGTTCAAATGCTGTGAAACATCAGCATTTAAGGAACAGAGGAGAAGCAAAAATCTTCATATATCAGTTAGACTACTCCAACTGGGTTGTATACCGAGGAAAGAACAATGCCGTGAAAATCAAGGATGCACAGTTTTGGAAAGGAGTCAGTCTCCACCATTCACAAATGGGACAGACAAGACCAAAAAAATAAGGATAGGCAATTAACAGGAGTCACTCTCCAACTATTGTCTCCAGCTATCTGTGGAGATAGGTGGTGGTCATTTGCAGGCTAGTTTTTTGCAAAGTTGAGGAAGTGTGTGCTGGTTAGGAGGGGAAAACCAGCTTTTTAAGATTGGGAGAGACAGTCTTCCGGCTGGTTAGCTTCCTGCCTGGTGGCTCCCAGAGGGTGGGCCCCCAGCACATGGGGAGCCTCGGGCGGGGAGCGCTGGTCTTCGGACCGGCGACTCACTCCTGGCCTCCTTGTTCCCCGGAAGAAGGGCTTCCGGCACACAGGGAGCCTTGGGTGGGGAGCGCCAGTCTTCTGGCTGGCTAGCTTCCTGCCTGGTGGCTCCCGGAGGGTGGGCCCCCAGGGCATGGGGAGCCATGCGGCGGCGAGCGCTGTGCGCTGGCCCTTAGGCCGGCCGCCGCTGCTCAGTTGAGATCTATCATGACACAGAGAAACAGTGACACAATTGGCCCACCATACACCGACTGCAGTTGCCCACCCACGGATGTGTGTGAATCATTCAAACTTTGAACAACCCCTGGGAATACATGTCATACAACGGGCCACTCTTGCTCCTGCCATTGGGAACCAGAACGGTCCAGAGCCAGCGGAGGAGCAGCTGCTGAACAAGGACTCAGAGAACATGAGAATGCAGACTAAGCCCACGGAGTCAGAGGTCCAGTGGACTGGGTTCACGAGAGCCGCTCACAAGCTGTAAACCAGGAGGACCTTGCACAATACCTGCAGAGACTCATTGAAAGCCATTCTTCCCCTGACAGTACAGGCTGTGGTGGAGCTCTGGAGAAGTCTGCAGCAGGATTCCTGCTGCCTGTGCTGACAGTTGGGGAGAGGACACTAACTGGTTGTGGGGTCCCAAAGCAATGGGAAGCTGGAGAGAAAAAGCTACAAAGACTGCCTTTCACCTCAGCTCACTTGAGATGTTAGTAAGAATTGCCTCCTCAGTATTCTATAGCCATGATGAGGAGGAGGCCAAGGAGAGAAAACAGCTGCTTTTGCTGCAGCACTAAGAGAAACAGATCCCAGGTCTGATTCCCGGGGCTCCAAGAAGAACTCGACAACTGCATTCATCTGCTACCACTGTTAAAAGCCAGGCCACCTCAAGAGGAACTGCCCTAAGAGGCCCCATAGGCCATGCCCTGGATGCAAAGGAGACCACTGGAGATCAGTCTGCCCTCTGAGGTGGAGGCCCCAGAGCTCAGACCCATGCTACCAGTTAGTCCAACAGGAATGAGAGGGCTTGGGGCATGGTCTGCCTTCTCCCTCTGGCCAGACCGTCATCTCCAGCGAGGAGCCCTGGGTAATCATGACTATGGAGGAACAAGAAAACAGCCTGTTGCTAGACACGGGTGCAAGTCTCTCGGTCCTTCTTTTCAATCCTGGCCTTCCTTCCAGCCATCATACCTCAGTGAAAGGAGTCACTGGTGAGGAGGTAATATGCTATTTTTGACAACCCTTAGGCTGTAACTACTTAACAGTCTCACTCAGCTATGCATGTCATGATGAAAGCTCTAAGGATCTCTGTACACTTGTAGCTGGCAACATTTTTTTCTCTTTCTGTTACAGCAGTAGAAAGGCTTTGTAGCTCTACCTGACATCCTAGGAAGACCCAGAATATTTCGTATCTGCTTCATTTGATGCTTCTGGCTTGAAAAATTGACAACAAATAACATATGCATTGTTACAACTGGGAAGCTTGCAAAGTTCCTCTTTTTTATACATGAACTACTCAGAATTAAAATTTGAAATCAGGGATAGATAAGCACCCAAAGTAGCAGCAGCAGCAGCAGCAGCAGCAGAGAGAGAGAGAGAGAGAGAGAGAGAGAGAGAGAAAACTACTGAGAATTGGAGAAGTAAATAGTAAAAACATGAAAATGTTCTGCAATGTTCTAAAGAAGAGGAGAGATTAAAAGTAGGCTATTGAATCAAACTTGCTGAATCAGGCAGCAAAATTTGAATGTAGGTCTAGGGCTTTAACATTGTACCAGTTATGTAGATCTGTATGCCTTAGCTTACCCTTCTGTAAATGGGTTACTATAAGCTTTAAATGGAGGGTGAAGCATGATGTGTGAAGTGCAAAAGGATGGTGAATATACTGAAAGATATTTGTGTAAGAAACAGTCTGTTCCTATGTATAAGACTTGGAAATGCAGATGTCCTGAGGGGGGAAATCGCTGGCAGCAGTAGTGAAGAAGAAAATCCTTAATATTCTTTAACAATGAGCATCTGTTCAGGTGAGCTCATGGAATAAGGACAATGGCTCATGAAAGTTTTAACATACATATGTATTCCCAGGTTGCCTAACATGGTCTCTGCTGAGTTAGTTGTCATTCAACAGGGCTGGGGTAGGGTTGTGGAATCCGCACATTCTAAGTAATCCTCAGCGGCTCTGATGACAGTCTAGGGACCAATGGGTTAGAAAATGACCAAAAGACAGAGCTAGTTTAAAAAATCCTATAGTGGCAGTGATTTAAAAATATCTTTGGAGGATCTTGAAGCTCTCTGAAGAGCTGATATAACATGTATAGACATTTTAAAAAAATGTAGTATATATATGAAAAGCTTGCATACATTTCAAAGCATTCTTTCACCTCTAAAGTTCAGCTGCATATCACTAAAGAAAACTCACTGTAAGTGGTTACTTATGGAAACAGAACTCTTTGTGATACAGTTACCGAGGAGTCCAATAAAGGGATTCTTTCGGCTGGCTCCTAGTAAGTTGTGACAGATGGAATCAGCTCTTCATTGAAAACTTGTGCAGGACTTTTGCTAGGAAATTATTTTTCCTAGACTCCCTTATGTCTAGGTACGGCCATGCCAATGGCCTTACCAGTGAAATGTGACCAAAGGTGACATGTGCTACTTGCAGAAACAGAGGGTCAAGCATGAGCCATGCCTTCTTCATTTCCTCCTTCCCTTGCTTTTGGGCTGCATGGATAGCTTACAATAACCCTGGAAACCACTACTGAAAATAAAGTAACCCACTGAATGGAGACTGGGTTTCAGAGGAGCTGCTGGTAAGAAATGCCCTTTTTGTTTACATGCAGGAGAAAAGCATTTGATGTGTGTTAAACTTTGAGGTTTTAGCTTGTCTATCTCCTTCCCTTCACTCCCCTCCCCTTCCTTTCCCTTCCTCCCTTTCTTCCTTCCTTCCTCCTCTCTCTCTCTTTCTTTTTCTTTCTTTCTTTCTTTCTTTTTTTCTTTCTTTCTTTCTTTCTTTCTTTCTTTCTTTCTTTCTTTCAGAGCAGCTAGTATTTTCTTAAATAACCACTGTAAGTTGAACTGGGGAGGGCTTAGCCTTGGGTTATTATTTGAGAAATAAGACACACTTGCAGTCTTCTGGCCTAGGTCAGTAGGATAAATGCACCCCATGGAGGGCAGTGAACTTCATGAATGTTTTTCTAGGAAGCAAAGCAATGAATGAAGCCAGTATTGTCCTCCAAGCCATGGTGGCGCTGTCAGTGACTTATGTCTGTGGACTCCGCCCTGTCGTATTGATTTCTTCAGCTGAGTGTGTTTCATTCTGGCAGGATGGTTTGGAACTGCCCACACCAGTCACATGTTGCAGAGAGGGCAGGGGTCCCTTGGATCTACTGCCAGCATATTGTGCTCTAGCATATTTATTTAGAAAATGAAGTGATGCTCTTCCTTTTTCCTTGGTATATGTTTGGGGATTGAAAGAAGTGAAAGATTCAATGCCACTGTGACAGAAACTGCTAGATGTTTCCAAATCGCTTATTACTCTCCTTTCTGGGCACACAAGTAGGCTCATTTCCCAGTGCAGCAGTCACTGCTCCCCGCTGCTGAGACTAACTTCCTGCCACCCACAACTTAAAGGAGGACAGGTCTTATTTGTTCACAGTTACAAAGGTTTCGATCCTTGCTCAGCTGGCTCCAAGGCAAGAACTTCACGGTGGACCCATGCTGCTCACTTCATGGTGCAGGAAGCAGAGCACAGGAAGAGATCCCCCCTCCAGTGACCCACCTCCTAACAGCACATTCTACTGTGAATGCCAGTGAATCAATCCACCGATGAGTGCAGCCCCCATGACCCAGTCTCCCCTGCAGTTGCACTGACCATTCGGATTACCTGGCTCACTCAACCTCACGTGCAGTTCATTGTAGCTCTGTAGCTGTGTTCTTGCCCATGACGTGTGAGAAGCAATGCTATAAATCACATTTTTCTGGTCTTGAAAGAGTTTCCCCATTGGGCTGTCTGGGAGATTGATGTCCACTGCGTCCTGGGCCCTTACATACTGAACATGGCAAAGCCTCATGTTACCTTGGGCCCCTAAATGACTGTGAGAAGGACAGGCCCACTGATCTGGGCACCTATTCCGCAGGAAACAAAGTCCAATTGCATCTGAAGCAGTATACATTGGGGGGTCTGTCTGTGAGGGACGCTAGTATCACTCTAACCAGTAGAAGCAGCAAACAAAATTTAGATCATACCTCCTTCAAAGCATCTTTAGATCTTTAAAAAATTTAGAAGTACATAAATGTTTAGACATATGCAATAAGTGTATATTATATGTAAGGTCTTTACACACGTGTGTAATACACCTGTGCATGTGAGTAAAGAGAGATCACTGATGACGCCTTAATTAGCATGGCTAGAGTGCGGCAGTAAGAATGGGAAAGTGGCCTAAGAAACCAAACTGAGGTACAGAACGTTCAACAGTCAGGGAATTATTTATTTTAGAAGGGGCCACATTAGTTAATGGAAGTGGAGGGATAGCTGTGCATCAGAGGAGTGCCCATTTTTCTCTAACAGTGACCTCTTTGCTTAAATTAAAATGTTTGAGACATAGACTTCAGAACTGCATATTTTAAAATAAAGGTGGTGGGTGGAAGGCTGTATCCCCTCTGATTAAGGAAAGCTCTGAGGAGGCCTCCTAGATCCCCGAGGGCACTCACAGACCATTCTGGAACACCTCTGTTCAGTGGTGTGGATTTGTTGAATTCCAGAGTTTCTTTTGGATATAATACAATCTCATCTTCTAGGAAAACATAACATTTTCCCCTCTCTTGTTTCTAGCTGTGTGCTTGACAAATAACACTAAATTCTCTTTCCACTTTCCTTTTTGATTAATGGTAACCTAACCAGACTGAACTGATGGGAATCCAATGATATTTTATCTTCTTCTCCAAGGGACCTGCCTTTGAAAACATCAAGTTCCCAGGAGTCTGACCAAATTGCAATCTAAGATCTGTGTCAACACTTTTATAATTACTTTTGTAGAAGAAACTTTGATATCTGCTTTTGATGATAGAAATATTGCTTAGAGTTAAAGTTGAGAGAGTCTAATTTTATTCCTGTGTGTGTATGATTAATATCTGTGGCAATAATTTTTTTATTCTAAAGAGAAAAGGAAACAAAATAACAACAATTAATAACACATTTGCCTACTCTTTTAGCTGTATGGTGAATTCTATTCATTTGTTAGTTTATAGTTTTAAGCCTTATTCTCAAGCAGTAGTGAAAGAAAATCTTGACTGATCTTATCAGTCAGTAAAACAGATGGGATAATCAAACTGAGTCATAAATAGAGTAACAATATGGACAAGGTGTACAAACAAGGCATTAGCACTGTAGGTACCTGGGAGCTAATACCAGTTGGAGACCGTCACTGTCTATGGGCCTGCAGACAAGGGAAGGGAAGTTTCTAGAATCCAGAGACAGGAAGGGTGTATGGACAGGATTGTCTGAAAGGAGCTGTGGCCTGCGGTTGAGAGAAACTGCTGGCTAACCGTTCCTTTAAGGAAGGAAACAGGGAGAGCAATAACCCAACATCACTTCCCTCTCCTTTCTATCTGTAGGGAATTCCTGCTAACAAACTAATCAATAGCCAAATAGAAACCAGAGGGCAGGGAAATTCACTTACATAATCCATACCTGTCAGCTTAAGGCGCCTGGAGGAGTGAAGAGAAAGATGGAAACTTGACGTGGGATGGCAAACAAAATACCCTGCCTACTGCCCAGGGATCTCTGCTACAAAACTCAAGAGTAGTCGTAAAAACTGGAGTAATTAGTACTCACTAGAAATCATGGTCAAAGAACTGATTTTTTATGTGAGGTATAATATCCCAGGTAAGATTATTCTTAATCATAAAAATATAAGCACTTATGTTCTTTTTTTTTCCAATGTGATATCAAAGAGCCACATGGACCATTTCATTTTGCTTAGTTAAAATTAAATAAGGTTTCAGATGCATTTCCTCAGTGCTCACTAATGCCCTGTGGCTAGTGGCTGCTGGTTTGGGCAGCAAATGTAGAAGATATTTCTCAAAAAAAAAAAAAAAAAAAAAGACATTTCTTCCTGCAGATCGCAGATCGTTCTGTTGGATAGTATTACTCCAGTTATGTAATTGTTAATTGCCTAATTTTTTTTCTTTACTTTGACTCCAGATGAAAGTAAAATGACTTTTGGGATTATTTATTATTCCTGAAAACCGAGCCCCCCAAGTATTGTATTAATAGCCCAAGTCAAAATATCTTATTCTGGATGAATTAGAGTTGAGTGCATACAGATAAAAGATCTGGCCACTCAAGCAAAAATGGAGCATACTGAAAAGATTTAGTAAAACCTTGACTTGAGTGTAGTGAATCTGCTTTTAGACTTCTGATCTCCAAACACTCTGAAAAAAAATTGTGCTTTAAACTGCTAAATTGTAGTAATTTATTATGGCAAGAATAGAAAACTGATACAATATTTCAGTGGTTTATATTCCTCCAAAATTCAACCCTACATGACAAACATTTTCATTATGGAGAATTTAAGTTTAATTCGATTTTTTTTTTCTCTTTGGGAGTGATAATATAAGGTTGAGAAACACTGATATAAAGTTTCAAAAATGTTTCTGATATCCTACAAGCAATGTAAACTATATTAACTACTTTCCCAAAGGGATATAGCCTAAAATTATGATCATTTCCTGCCTTTTGCTCAGGATATGGGAAATCTAGGTAGTGTTTATTCCTCACATCACTTTCTTGCGATCACTTCTATTCTGATGCTACCCATACTGTGGACTAAATGGCAAGGTTATTCACCATTGCTAAACACCATCTGCAGTGTTGGTGGAGGACCCGAGAAAGAGCAGGAAAGGTGCTAACAGAAAAGTGACTCAGTAATAAAGAGAATGTGAGTGAGGATTACACTTTTCAGTCCTTGCGTTTACAATAGCTTCTCTACTTCCGATTGCAGATCCTTGGCTGGAGCGGATTTCGGCACCCTGATGGTTCTTAGTTTTTACCACTAAGCCTGGTTGTAAAGGTTGTCCCTGGGAATTACTTGGATTTCAGTCATTCTCCTTGAGCCTTTTGAAGAACAGTAACCCCTTCAGGATATTTTTTGTTTGTTTGTTTGTTTTTGTTTTTTTTTCTGGTACCGGGAATCGAACTCACGACCTTGCGCTTGCCAGGCAGGCTCTGTGCCACTGATCTAAATCCCCAGCACCCCTGCACCCCCTTCAGGATCTTTATTGAAACTGCAGCACTCTTTTTGCTCAGTGGTGTGAGGATCCCTAACGATCAGCTAGTCTTAGCTTCCTCATCAGTGGTTGGCTGCTGAGTGCTGTGTTGGGGAAATTCCTTCCTTGCATAGGAATTTGCTCTCTTGCATAGTAAAAAGTCCTAAGCAACTAAGACACATGGGCCTGGGAGACAAAATGCTTAACGGGTGCGTAATTTTGCGTGACTGAGAAAACCGTGCTAAATTTAATGGAATATTTTGAGTGCTGGGGTGACTTGATTGGTTTTGTATTTAGAAAACAGTACTGTACTTGTCTTAGAAACAGCTCTTTGTATTTAGAAGACAGTAAATATATTTGCTTTCTTCCAAGAGAGGTTGGATGGGACAAGTGAGTTTCTTCTCCGCTCCATTCTAAGCACCAGGGTTTATGTCTTTCTTGCCCTTACTCAGTGAGGGGAGCAGGGTCAACCTGTTACATGACTGCTCCTTGAGGAGTCCTGAGATTTATCTTACCTCTCTACCTTCTGGAAGAGGTCACAGTGGAATCTCAAGGTACCATATCTTCCCTAACAATCTTTAGGTCAAAAGTCAGCTTTTTGTGTCCTAGTATTTACATGTTACTTTTGCAGCTCAGTGATGAATTGAAAAAACAACTTAGCTGGGGGTGTAGCCCAGTGGTAGAACGCTGGCCTAATGTATATGAGGTGTGTGTTGATTCTCAGCATGGTGACAGACAAAAACAAAGAAAATGAAAACAATCCATCCCCCAATCCAAAGCAACATCAACAACAAAGCAAAAACACAAAACTAAAACAAAATTAAAAGATTTGCCTGATATCTATTTGATTCAGAACTGTTATGCCAGGTATATATTCCACCACTCTCTCAAGTGTAGAAGTCCTTCTGCCTTACAAACATAGACTCAGAGTGAACAAGGCATTCTTAAGATCACACAATTCTTTTGAACAACCATATATGCTTTGAAGATACTAATTTTGAGACAAGACCAAAGTCAGGGTTTCTAACAATGCCTGGCACCTTGCTATTTCTTCTATACTTAAAAGAGATCAATGACTTAATAAAGGATGATTTGATTATGAGAAATAGAGCCTGTTAAAATATGCTAAGTTGAAAGGAAGACTTGGGTTACAGAACGGAAAGGGAGGAGGCAGATTCTGACCTCAGCAGGGGCTGACCGTGGAGATGTAAGATCATCCAAATTCAAGGCAGGCTCCATTCACTTCATTCTCTTACTTTTTTCTATCAACTGGATTTTTCTTCTCATCTTGTGTAAGATGAAAAATGGTAATTTCATGTAAAATATCTCACAGCTCAACTGGTCAGCAATGGTTACGTGGAGTCTCTCAGTCCAAACTGTAAAAGAATTTGTGCAAAAAATATAATTGGCTTAGTTTGGAACAACCTGTGGTCAGAGTGTCAGGTTGGGATATGATGGCAGATTCCATGAGAATGGGGCATAGAACTATTGTTTAAAAAGGGAATACAGAGAGGAAATAAATAAAAGGGAATATGTACCCATCTCTACTGCACTAAGTCAGTCCGTCATCTATCTATCTGTCATCTATCAACCATCTATCTATCTATCTAACATCAATGTTTAGCTTTACTAGACTATGAATTACTGTGGAATTTTGCAGCACACTAACAACCTTAAAACAATGGCATGACTTATTTTCTCTTTTGCTGCACTGAAGTAAGAGTAAAAAAATCCTTACCTTCATATTAGCCTTTTGTTCATGTAATATTTTGGTAAAGTGGTTGTATATTTCCTTTCCATGGTCAACAGGAATGAATCACTAAATGCAGTGTAGTGTTACATTCTAGGCAGTGTGTACCAGATAGAAGATGAAAAAACCTCAAGGAACCAAAACAACAATAACAACATAAAATAAAATCAATTTTTTTTTAGCAGATTCCTTGCTGATTTAACAAATGGGACAATCGATCACGAACAGAAGTCCTGCTAAAATGAACATAAGACCTGCTTAAAATTGCTAGTGACTGTGATCATGTTTTATATTTTATTTAACTAAAAGTCTTTGGGAGTAGTTCTTTTCTTGATTTGTTTTATTTCTTGTATCATATCTATAATTCAAGTTCTTTTGATACTGAGTAGAGGAAGAGATAAATGCAAGGCGTGTGTGTGTGTGTGTGTGTGTGTGTGTGTGCGTAAGAAGGAGAAAAATTACTTAGAGGAATTACGGGAAATTTTTCTAAGGATTAGAAAACTAATATAAAGGTAAAATGCATCTGGACATGTTTGAGAAGGGAGAAAAAGACCAGGTCTAGATCATTGTTTTTCTATTTATGGAGGGTATGGTAAGAATGACTGTAGAAACCTCGAAGAGAAAAAAAAGAAACAATATAAAATATTTTGCAGTTGTTGGGAAAATAGTCCATCTATCTCTTAAACACTACCCCACCTACTAGTACTTTTCAATTTTGTATTTGTCAAACAAATTGTGGTTTCTGTAGCCTTTGAACCACATTATGGTAACTATCAGAATATACAATAAACTCATCTCAAATTGAGCTGCCCATAGGGTCTTCTGTGTAAACTTCTTTGATTATGTTATGTCATGGGTTATGACTCTACTCAAATAAATTTTGCTTAGGATAATTTACATCCTGGGAAATAGTTTTGACTTTCAATTTCTTTTCCCCAGAAATCATTTCAGCAGATAATCAACTAGGGCCTTTTTTGAGAGTTCATAAACTCTTATAAAGAAATGTGATGGATACAGACATACTGTACTTCAAAGAGGTTAGGGTCTGTGTTATTCACCAATGTACATAGAATTCTCAACTAATGAAATGCCTGGCACAGTGTCTGCACAGTTATTATTTGTTGGATGAGTAGACAAAGAACATGTTCCATTATTTCCAAGGAGAATAAACAACATGATGCACTACCTTAGATTTTTCATTTTATTTTTCAAAGTACAATCATGTGAATCAAATAAAAATAATTGTGGTTGTCAAATTGATTTGTAATTCAGGATTGGAAATCTGGGAGTTCCTGGGTCATAGGTGATGGTTACGGTTGAATCTACATAATGGACCTTACCTGCTAGTTTGTCCCTGAAAAGCTGTCCAGAGCTCCCTGACATTAAAAGAAGTAAGAATTATGAACTGTAGCTTTCTTGGACACGTCATTTATTTTGTATATGGCATTGACCTTGAATGGTGATAAATATATTAAAATATCATAAATAATAAATCACATAAGCCTGCTTTATGTTGGAATTTTAAAATTAAAATCTAGAGAAGATTGGACAAAATAATGAAATAAATCGGATTATGAAGTACCCTTTCAGTGAAATTAAAATTAAATTTTAATTGTGATGGAAACCTCTTCCCATTTTCTCATATAATTAAATGTAGGAAAATTGTCAATTGATAATTTAGAATATTTTGCTCTTTGTAATCCACTGGCTCAAGTTTCTCAAGTGTAGGGATAATGTCCTATTCTTTTTGGAGCTCCCAAGGCCCTTACACAGAGTCTGATCTCATTGACTTCACAAGGAAGTTAACTAATAGCTGTAAAATCCACACCAAATGCTAGTCACATAAACTAGTGGTGTGACTTTAAACCCACCCATTAAAACCTTTGGGGCTAGTTCTATTGGAAGTACTTCGGACTACCATATTTCAGAAATCCACTTTGGACTTCTTTCCCTTGCCCTAATAAGATGTCACTGTGCAAATGTTACTTTAAAAAATGTTGAGGCCATTTGAATGGCGAGAATGTCAACAAAATTATTATAAAAAAATTCCATTTTCCACGGGGGCAAAAGGACAAAAGCACAACAGACATGGGCTTAAATTTCAGTTTTGAATTGAATGTATCTTGAAACATGAGGCAATATATCCTTGGTTGACTAAAGCAATGTGTATGATAAAATACCTTTTACAGAATCTGTTTTGGAAAGTGTAAGCCAGTGACAGGCAATCAGTTGTTTTTCAAGAAGAGATAAGGACACTGTTAAAAGCCTTAATGTTGATGAAGATGGGCTTGCTGAGGGTTAAGGGGGCAGAATGGGATGTTTGTTAACAAACCGGTGTAAGTTTTCAGGAAAATGGTAATTGCAACAAGATGTAATTGAAACAAAGTAGTAGGGCAGGTTAAATCTAGTCAGAATGATAGGCCTAAAAGATCATTTTCTTGGGTTCATTTTGCTAGCTTAAGTGATGTGTAGTTCTGAACTTATCCAATACTCTTGACTACTTTTATGCTTTAATTCCTACATGTGTCACTGACTTTTGCCCCAAGCTTGAGAGTCGTAGATATACATTCCTGGTGGGTGTCTCATGTGACTTAAAATTGATCTTACACTTTTCCTCTTTTTGCACAGTGCTACCCCAAAATGGCTCCATCCCAGCATCCCAGTCATTGTTAATGAGATTACCCCTCATTTATTCTTTCAAGACAGGAAACCGGGGCTTACCCCCCAGACAGGGTTGCCTTAGTGGAAATCAGAAAGAGTTGACTTTCTTATGGGCACGCACAGATCCTACTTGATAAGCAAATCAAAAGTTGGAAATTCTCCCCCAGTTCCCTTGTCAGATGGGTGCTCTTGTTGAGCTCCTGACATGTGTGAATATGTGGGATGATCCTCTTGCTAGTTCTTCTGCTTTTTCTCTCATATTTCAGCACATAAATATCCTGTAATCTACAACTCTGTTTTATTGTCTTTTAAATTAAATAGTTAACACAGGAAAAGTATATGTTATATATGTGCCCTTACTATAATGATGTTAGCGAATACTAGTGAACCCACAACCTTACTGGCATCTTGCCTGGTCCTTTTTTGCTCGATTGTTATTTTATTAGTAAAATGTGTTTGCCGTACATAATGTTTACCTTCCTTGTGGGGAGTTGGTACATGGATACAGCTCATCTGAATTCTTTTTACATTCCCTTCCCTTCCACTTCCTCCTTCATCTCTTGGTTCCCTTCCCATTCACAAAGATCTGTCTCCTTACTTCCTATTATCTATCTTTTATTCTGTTTTTTATTTATAATTTTTCTCATGTAAGAGAAATGATGAGACATTTAAACTTGTGTGTCTGATTCATTTCACTTAATATTATGTCCTTTTTGATCCTATTATCCCCACCTCTGTCACATCTTGTTTCAACTACACTACAGCCTCCTAATCAGAGTTCATCTCCCTAGTGGGTGCATGTCAATCCATCAACCGTGTCACCACAAGTGTAACCATGTCATTCCTATACTTAAAACTCTCCCATAGTTTCCTATCCCCTAAAGAAGAACCTCCAAATGGCTCAGTATGAGAAGGTTGTGCGAGTTCTGTCCCCACATATGTGTCCAGTCAGTCTGTCGCCATAGGCAACTGTTGTGCTGGGAGAAACTAATAGGGATCCCTAGACAGAGAGCTGTGCCTGCAGCACCACTTTACTCTGCCCTCACAGCCAAGGTTTTCACATTTTGCTATCTCTCTGTCTCTACTCCTTGATTGCTGGCTCTTTGAGGACAGCAAATATATCTCATTTATTTCTGTTTCTAATCTCATTTCTGGAGCATGGCAGTGTTTCAAATGACTGAATTGAAATCAACAGGAAGAGGTCTATTGTCATATCACTTGGGTGATGCTGGACGTTCATTCTAAATATTTATTTATTTATTTGTTTATTTATACTTTTGAGACAGGGTCTCATTATGTAGTGCAGTGATGGAGACCACTATGAAGCAGACCTGAGCAGGACTTAAATTAAATCAATTGGCTTTTCATGTTCACTTGTGAATCTGTCCAAGGCCTAAGCTCCTTGTTTGGAAAGGGCGAACTCATAGTAAGTGAACCTCTGTGAGTCACTTATCCCTACTAAAACCTGTAGTGGTGATGAAGCTGGAAAGCCTCAAAGGATAAGACAAGATCACAGCCAAGGACACCTGGATCCGATCTCATCTGCAAAGACTGTAGCCTCAGGCATCGCACTCCTGGGTGGGTTAATTTAATACCTTACTTGGAGAAGTCCTTGAGTATGTCCTTCTTGAGTACTCTCCTCCCTTTTTCTGATAACCAAATAAATATGGGCCCCCCAGAGAAGGTCTTGGTCTAACCCTAAGACAATCTCAAATTCTGTGAGAGGGCTCTCATCCTCCTGGAGCCCTGAAATCGTTCCATTTGCCTCTTCTTATTTAGCCTTCGGCATACACTCATTTGGGAGATTGCAGACCTGATCAGCCCGCAATAACTAAGGGATATTATCAACCTGATAGTGCAGGTTGGCCATAAACTCACTTAAGTAGCTGGCCTCGAACTTATGGTGGTCCTCCGGCCTCAGATTCCCAAGTGCTGGGAACAACACTCAGCTCTAAATATTTGTTTTAGATCCAAATGGTCATCTAGACACTTGTGGAAGGCCTTTAATGTATATTTAATAGCTCTTTGTTGTTGTTGCATAAACACAGCTTCTAAAATACCTCAGCGGAAATTCCTCAATGTGAGCAACTATGCAAAGAATACCACAGTTTAAGGAGACAGGAAATAGTGTCACCCCCATTGCTAATGTTTAATTATGAAGCCAAATGTCTGGGTTGACATCACATGAACTCAACTTTTATGCTACTTTGTTCCAGGAATGGTTGGAGGTTGTTTTAAAAATTTCCTTAGCAGTCGTGTGACTACTCTTGTAACTTTCCATTTTAGCCTTTTCCTTTTCTTGCTACTCAGGACCCTAACAATCTACAGCTGCTATGCAGGGTCCACTTAGCGTTCCAGGAGCTCAGGGCTCCAGGTCAGTATTACATGCTACACACTTTCCTTTCCTGACTCTAGCTTCAAATTCACCCTTCTTCTTGGGCTACCATTTGCTACTGGGTTCCAGAAGGGATGGAATCTCATTATATTAATTCAATTACTATATGAATGATGGTTATTTAATTTATTTTATGGACTTTCTCAAATGTATCTAAACTTTAAAAGAGTGATTTTATTCCCTCAAAGGAATGAAGCTTGAATCATACATTGTGTTTAATGGGTAATGCATCTTGATATTTTTCTAATCATACCAAATAATGCACATGTCTATTCCTTTTCCCACAGGGCAACCTTGCATAAACGTTCAAGTTGATGCTTTCACAAAAGAAATGATAAGAGTTACAAATATTATTTAGTGGGAAAGTCAGACCTATATTACAAAGCACTTCAAAATCAACTTGAGCAATGCTTATCTGTGGATATCAGTCATAAGGGCAAACATCCCAGACTTATTACGCATAATTGAATTTAGTGAACGTGAGTTCAGTTTTTGACTTTCCTTACTACTTCAACAACAACCTCAGGCTGTGAGGAAGCTCAGTTAGTAATGTGGGTTATTCTCTTTTTTCTGGTGCTAATGCATACCACAATGGTATGGAATGCCTGAAACTGTTAGTACATCTTTCAAAGTGACAAATATTTGTTGGAAATACAGTATTTCCAGGGCAGCATGCAATTAATAAGACATGATTCCTATCTTCACATAGCTTGTTAAAGGCCCTCATGCCCATACAGAAGCCAGGATGTGATAAATGCTGTGTAGGAGGTACAAATAGCCTCCCTAAGCTCCAAGGAGAAGATTAATTCTAGATGGCAAAGACTGAAAAGACTTTTCAAAGGGGTGGCGTCTGAAGAATTGCTGTAATCTCACAAGGCACAGGTGGTAGGCAAGGGCATCCAGACAAAGTGAGATGAGTGTGAGCGAAAATACAAGCAGAAAGAAGAGGGTGAGCCGGGGTGCTGTTGGAGGCCTTGGGAGAGAGAGAAGTCAGCGCTCAGGACTATTGCGCTAGGTTTAGGCTAAGAAGCACCCAGCACACAGCTCCTGTGCTCCTTTTGGAAAAATAACACAAACATGCTCCTTTTTGCTACTTAATGTATTGAAATTCAGTTGTTTTCATTTTCAATTGGTTCGATTTTGGTGAATATATATAAACACCTTCTGCTCTCAATAAATGGAAAAATTTAGGAACTTGTCCACATTTTACTATTTAAATATTACTTCTTAATGCCACCTCCCAGGAGTTTTACATTTTCTGTAGTTTTAGATTGTATTCAGACATTGCTAATAACTTTTAACATGAAATTACTGAGTATCTAATAATATCAGATGCGATTTTGTGTGCTGTGACTATGACAAAATCTCTGATAAGAGGTCTGAGCGTCTGATGGGGCAACAAAGAATAGGAAATTCTCTATGGCTTAAAAAAATGTGTTTCTTGCTCTCAGATCTGGGGTTGGCTGTGGTGAGACTGTTGCATTGGAGGGCATGGGTTCTGGTCTGCGCCAAGTTTGTTATTCAAAGACCCTGGCTAAAAAGGAAGTGTTTACAAGCACTTCTCACAATGGTGAGGTCTCAGAAGCACAAGGGGGCTGGTGAGGTTTTTCATGCCTCATAAATTCATTATCACTTCCAACTATATTTCAGTGGCTAAACCGAGTCATATGACTATCAGGTCAGTGGATTGGTGGACTGGGGAAGTGTGTACCTTCCATAAATGGTGGTATGTGGGAAAGAGTGACTGTTGAAAGTAATCCAATAATTCTAAAACAACAATGAGCTTTACTAGGTGTGTGTGAGAGTGAGTTTCAGGAGTAATGCACACCATAAAGAAAGCAAATCCAGGTAATGGAATGGAAAGCATGGGATTAGAGTGAGATGTTCCTTAAAAAAGGAGTCAGGGGAGAAGTGGCTCTAGACTTGAGATCTGAGTGATAAGCAAGGGAAATTGGGAAGAAAAAGACTAAGGAAAAGGCATTGTGGACACTGGCAGCAATAAATGCAAAGGCCATGTGGTGTGATTGTGCTTGGTTTGCTCCAAGGCTGGAAAGAGGGCGAATGTCACTGAAGCATGACAAATTATGGCAGTTGGAGGGGAATTCATGAGAGTGGGCAGGAGCTAGATCCAACAGGTATGCAGACCAGGTAGGGAATTTGGATTTTAGCCTTATTGCAATGGGAAAACATTTGACTTTCAAGTTAGGGTGGCAACACAACTGAATTTATGTTAAAAACAATCTCTTTTGCTGCTGGGTCAGACATGGACCCTGCAACCAAAGGTGGGTGGGGCTAGAAGCAGGAAGATAGATGAGGGAGCTACGAAGAGGCTCAGGAGAGAGAGAATCATAGCTGAAAATAGGGTAACGAGCATGGAGAAGTGTCAGACTTCACATCCAACTCTGTCCACGGTGAACAGATCCCCCAAACTAGGTGCCCGCAGATGTATAAGAAAAGTATGAAAAACATCAAACCAAGAGAACCAAAATCCCGTGATCAGGTGCTAGCAGCCTCTAGGACTGACTGACTCCTGATTACCATCTTCAGTAACCTTTTATTCAGAATCCACCCAGGAGGCAGCAGAGGAATCCGAGGATATCAACTGTTTTAGCAAGGACAGTACAACTCAATTATCATAGGAATGGGACCTGACCAGTAAGCCATCATGTTATCTTCCTTTGCCCATATCTCAGCAAAGCACATAGTATTGATCCTGGGGCTTACAATGCTTATGCTAGACTTCCTCCAGAACCCAACAATCATGGCTTGGTCAGGCCTCAGGCAATACACAAAATAGTAACTGAAGAATGTCCTTCTAAAATGGGATATATTTTAGAAGTATAACTGAGCTGGGTATAGTGGAATATTGCTGTAATCCCAGCACTTGGGAGGCTGAGGCAGGAGGACTGTAGTGAGTTCAAGGCCAACCTGGGATACATAAGCGAGTTCAAGGCTAGCCTGAACTACATTGTGAGACCCTGTCTCAAAAAAAAAAAAAAAAGTAGTATAACTGAGTAGGATTTATTATCTTTTATGTTATGAGATGTTGTACTTTGGAATAGTCTAAGCAAACACAGGCAAATGTGGTAGAAGTGAAAGGACACTGGGCTTGGGGTCAAAAAATCTTTACCCATGCTTTGTTTTTGAGGACGTGGTTGATCTAGGGCAAGTTTCAGGTCAGCCATTCTTAGTTTCCATAATTCCAGCAAATGAACAAACAAAAAAATTGAATGGACAAATAAGTAAATAAGTTGACACAGAAAGACACCTAACTAATGCAATCTTTCAAACTATGAAATGTAAAATAGATACACATAAAATATAACCAGTCTACATGAGCAAGGCTTAGATTTCTTTGCTTTAACATGACTGTTTTTTGGTATTCTCAAAAAATGAACCAGATACAGGTCATTCCATAAACTGGGCATTCTGGAAGATGAGACACTGATAGCCATACTGGTTCATAAACTCACCTAAACCCTTGCAAAAAATATTGGCTTTGTGTCTCCCAGTCTATAAGTGAGCACAGTCACTGAGACATGCAGGAACTGCTGGAGCTAGAAGTTTTTCTAAGCATGGATTTATGATATACATTCTTGGGAGTCATCCTCTCATGTATTGACCTATATGCAGCTGCCAGGGATGAGGGATAGTATATCATAAGCCTTATCAGTTAATATAGCAATTTTGCTTATAATGGAGTGATTAAACCATTGTTTTGGTCAAAACAACTTAACATTGAATTGAGCTGTCAGGGATTTGCAGGTGATGTAGCAATTTTTCAGATAGGATTCTGGCGTTTTCTGATAACGTTTCATATCCAATTGATACTACTGCTGTTTGAGTGGTATTTCTAAGATATGAACTTCAGTGGCTTCAAAGGTCCTAGCTTAGGGAGGAAGATGACATTTCTCAGTGTCTGAATTTGTTTTTCTCTGTTGTTTTCCTTCACCTGAGTTGATCTTCATGGCTCTACTCCCTGAATATCTTATGATGAAAAGTACACGCAGTATCTCCCAAAATGTAAAGCTATTTTTAGCTGGTGTTGCTAAAAAAGATCTACCTAAATATAGTATTGCATATACCTTTGCAGATTCAAGATTGAACATTTAAGTGAGATGCTTTAACGTAAATAATGACAGTTCATATATGTATATGCCAGAAAGAAAAATAAAAGTAAATCATTTAGCTTAAGGGTCCATTCACAGAAGGCGACTATTATGGAAAACAGTAATAGATGTGAATGTACCCAGATACTAGCAACAAAGAAAGTCACTGCAGTTCCTAGGTTTGAAGAGCAAATAGCATTATTGAAGCCCTGTGAAAGATGGAACTTTGGAGAGGCAATTAGCATTCACTGCAGTCCTATAGGAAGGTAAGTTGTCAGAAATGTGGTTCAAAACATAGACTGCAAGGAGAAGGGATATAATAACTTCTCTCAGTTTCTTTTTTGATACCTGTTGGCCAAACCCTATGTTAGCCAGCCTACAAAGGAGTGCTGCTGATGCAGATCATCAGACCATTCTTTCAGGGAGGAGAAGAGCTGAGAATGGATTTGGGGGACTAAATGAAGAATAACTGCACAATTTATTAGTTCCCCACCATTCCAAGGATGTTTGCACTGAACTACATCCCCAATCCTGTATTTCATTTATTTTTTATTTTTATTTTTTTGCCTGTTTCTTTTTTATTTTGGTACTGGGAATCGAACTCATGACCTCGCACTTGCCAGGCAGGCACTGTGCTGCTCAGCTATATTGCCAGCACCCCTGTATTCTATTTTTTATTTTGAGACAGAGTCTCACTATGCTGCTGAGTTGCCCAGGCTGGGCTTGGACTTATAATTTTCCTGTCTCAGCCTCCCACAGTATTGGCATTGTAGGAAAGTAGAACCACACCTGGGTCCAATTTATAATTCTTATCTGTAGCAATGTACCCTGGAATATACTCCCACTTATTTGGAAGAGTTTTAAATCTTTTCTAAACAATGGTTTAAGTTATCTTACATTTTAATGTCCAAAAGGCCAACAACAGTGTCATAATGTTCTAAGTTTGGAAAACAATGGGTCATGAGGAATACCCCATGCATGTTGTCTTGTTTCTTCTGCTGAATATGATAAGGAGTGTTATGATTTAAATCTAAACGTCTCCTGAAAGTCCCACATATTCATAGTGGTACTTTTAGAGGGCAGTTGACTCTCAGGGGGACTAGACTTGTCAGTGGGCTAATCCATTTATGATTTCATAGCTGAATGGTCTGTTAGAAGATGGGGCCTTGTTGGAGAAAGTGTGTCTTTAGAGGACAACCCTTTCCCTAGCCCTTCCTTTCCCTCTGCCTTCTTGCTGTCATGGGTTGAATAATTTTTCTCTGCCAAGACCTGCTGCTGTACTGATTCTGCCTTTGAGCCAGCAAATCATGGACAGACCCTCTGAAACTGAGCCAAATGAACCTCTCCTTCTTAAATTACAGGTATTGCATGTTTTGTCCCTGTGGTAGGAAAAAGGACTAATATGAATAATTGGTAAATGAATAATTTCATTGCTGTGACTATACCTGACCATGTGGTTCAGAAGCCTTTGAAACTGGTTTGTGGGAGCAGTTTGGAAAACTTTGGAGATGAAGGCTCAAGAAGCCCCTCAAATGCTGTAAGCAGAGCTGGATGGGTGATTCTGCCTGGAGCTTATAGGGTCAATGTGCTGATAGAAATGTGGACAGTAAAGGCCAGGCTCATGAGCTTTCACATGGAAATGGGAGCTCTTTTGGAAATTTAACTAGAGGCAAACATATTACATTCTAACAAAAACTTGTCTACATTTTTCCTAAGACTGTGTGAGGCTAAATTTAAAAGTGATAAATTAATCTAGTAGAGAAATTTGAAGACAGCCCAATGTTCAGGTTGTGGCATGATTTTTGCTGGCTGCTGTCAGCTAGATTTACATTGAAAACCAGCAGCAAAATGTAGGGTCAAAAGTGTAAACATTACAGCCTAGCCAAAAAGGAAGTGCTTGTAAAGTTGGGGCCAAGGAGAATGTGGTTGCAGAAAAGAGTAGCATTATTTTTAAAAAGCCAAATATTTTGTGCTAGGTCAACAGAGAAGATTACTTGAAGGCATATCAGAAATTTGTCAGACCCTACCCATCATAGGTTCAAGGATGTAAAAGGGTAAATGCCTTTAAAAACTTTGCTTCGAAGAGAGAGCCTCAGGGCACCCTGCTCACTCAGGCAAATATACCCTTGAGTTCCACTTAGGCAAATATATTCTTGAGTTCAGCCATCCAGGCTCTCAAGGCTGCTGCAGCCATGGTCCAAGAAGGCCTGGCTACTGCTTTAGCTGGCAGAAAACCTTAGTGTTATTTGCATGGTGCTAGTATTTTGGTTATGCAGAAAGCAAGGGCTGTGGGTCATGGTGGCTTCCATCAGATTTCAGAGGAAGATCTCAGAGATAACATGCCTTTGAGAGGGCAATATGTAAAACTGTACAATAAAACCAAAGGTGTAGTAGAGACTCTAGGACATTGGAGATGCCGGAAGCATGAGACGTCTGCCAAGGAAAGCCACAGGCAATGAGTAGAGCTAGCCCAAGAGAAAGGTCACACAGGTGGTAATAAGCAAAGCTCACATCTTACCACAATGTGCCCTGGACATACAACTGTAGGATTTAATGTTTTCCTTGCTGGGTTTCAGTCTTGTTTTAGTCTGATTCCTTTTTAAGCTGTCATTCTTTCCATTTGGAATGGGAATGTTTACCTTGTGCTATTATATGTTGAAAGTATTTAGCTTTTGTTTTGATTTCAACAAGGTTCACAGCTAAAAGTTTGCCTGAGTGTCAGAGGAGACTTTGGATTTGGACTCTTTAGCCGTGTTAAAAGTGTTAAGAGTTTGGCAACTCTTAGAGATGAACTAAATATGTCTTACAAAATGAGAAAGATGTAAGAATTTATGGGTCAGGGGAGTAATGTTATGATTTAGATCTAAAATATCCTTGTATTTCATGTGTTCATAGTTTGCACTTTTAAAAAGGTGAGTGTACCATGGCGGCACATGATAGCTGAATGTGTAGAAGAAGGTGTGGCCTGGTTGCCTTTGAAGGGCATATCCCTCTCTCTG
>NW_004955410.1:12946241-12968344 GCF_000276665.1 Chinchilla lanigera
ACATTAACAGACAGACAACCTTTTACAAAATAGCAAAAGAACAGTATAGACAATACAGAGTTACAAACAAAGTGGTAGGAAATGAACAATGCTTGCTGTATTACATATTGATATCTTCAAAGTGGTTTCTCATGAAAACAGATAGAGACCTGCAATATGGATCAATCAAGGACTCATTGAGAGTTTCTTTCAGCAAAGAAATAGAAGACAGTAGAATAACTATGTTAACTATCCTGTCTATACATACATACAAAGTTTCTCCTTCTTTTCCTTTCTTTCTTCCTGGATGGGTTGAACAGTTTTTCTCTGACATCCCCTTCTGCCATGCTGATTCTCCCTGGAGCCAGGCAACCATGGAGTGAACTCTGAAACCGTAAGCCAAAAAAACCCCTCTGCTCCTTAAATTATGGGTATTGAGTATTTTGTCCCAGTGATGAGAAAGTGACTAATAAGAGGAGTTGGGAGTTACATATTTTAGCTTCAGATAAATATGTAATGAAGCAAGTCACTGTGACTGTGGAGTTTTTGTTTTGACTGAAGCAAGTCACCATGACCATGGAGTTTTGGTTTCTTCATTGGTAACATGAGGAAAAGTCTTTATTATTCTAAGTTATGAGGATCACAGATGACTTATAGGCCATACTTAGGAAAGGCAAATCAATAGCCAAAAATTAATGTACTGAAAGCCATATATTTCTGATTTTTACTTTTATAGTTTGAGATTATCCATAATATCACACTTAAAACAGCAAGGTTAGTTGCAAGTTGACACAAACACAGATGTCTTTTGCATAAACAGTCTGCTCTAGCATTGGGCTATGAAATTAAATGTAAACATTTGTAACCAATGAAGAGAAGAAGCATGGGGAATTGTTGAAATTCTGGTACTGAAGAGATGGTGATGTTTTTATGCTTCCTTTTCAACTTGTATTTGTAAATAAGCATCTGTGGGAGGTCAAATACAAGATTAGCGAAGCTACAGACTGCTTTCTCTGGGGCTAGTACTCTCAAAACAGTTGAGTTTTCATTTTGTATTCTTCATGGGGCACAAATTTATTTTTCTCCTAAGTATCTCCTCTTTTTTATATTCCATTCTAGGTCCATTTTCCTCCTTACTTTTCCAAATTGTATATTTTTTCAGAGTCTCTTACTTTTCTCCTCTGTAGTAGAGCCTAAGGGGTTCTCAAGAGCTGCTTAAAGTATAGTAGAAGAAAACAAGTGAGATAAAAGTATTTGTTGATACAGAGAACTCAAGGTTAATGGAGTTGTCATTAAGAAAAGTTGGCTTTGAGATTCAGAGCCATGTCAGGAAGTATAAGGCTAGGCAGGGTTAGGAGTTTGGATTTTGTTTTCACTGGAGTGTGGGAAGCTATTAAAAGGTAGAGAATGACACATCTAGTCTTATATTTTCTAAAATTCTGGTTGTTTGCTAGAGGATAGATTTGAAGTCAGCAAGAATGGAAGGGACAAAACCAATTCAGAGGTATATCACATTGTTAAGATGAGAGATGCTAATGGCTCGGACCAGTGCAAGTAACAGTAAATAAGGAGATGGATAATCACGTAGATGCTGCACTGCACCCGTTGGAGTCTTGCTCTGGACTGAGTGCTAATCCCATCAGCAGACGGGGAGCACTGGCAGTTCACAGCTCAGAGCATAATCAACTTTTAAAACTTATCTTTTCCCAACAATGGTGCCTGTGTAAGGTCATATCTCTGAGTTGACCAATTTCAGTAGTTGGTCAATGAGGAAAATACAAAACACCTTTCCTTACGTTGGGGCAAATCTCAAACACCATACTAGCTTCAAACGTCTTGTGGAGTCAACCATGTCCTCTACTGCAGCCCCATCAGAGTTCCACTTTCCCCTCTCCCATTCTGCTTCCGTCTTCCTGTACAGACACTGATCTCAGTATGTCTTAATTCAACCCCTCTGTGGGTTGTAAATCTTTCAGTCTGTTTCCAAATAAGGACCCTGTCCAGATAGTTGACCTCGTCTCTTTTCCTTCTCTCATATACATCATACTGGATTTTTATGTATTCTGCCTTGTATTATGTATTCTGTCTTGAATGTATTCTGCTTTGTTTTATCTTTGGACCCTTGCACGTGGTGTTTCCTCTGCCTGCAACATTCTTTCCACTTTCATTGTCTCTACAACAGACTAACTCCTGTTCATCTCTCAGGACCCAGTTTAACTGTTATCCTTTCAAGGGAGACGTTTTGTCCTGGATACCTCTGCGATGCATTTGTAGAGCTCAATACACTTTTCTCATCATGATCCTTATTATATTTTTATTTTGACAGGGTCCTTGGCAAGTTATTTCTACATTCAAGGACAGAAATTCTGGTCTTAGTTCACATAACATTCTGTTTTATTGTCCCACAGAGTGCTTTTCCTTCTCCTACTATCCTTTTGTTTTCAAATCAAAAAGCACTTAAAATACTGACGACTTCCCATTTGAGACCCCAACGTATAAGTTTCCATTAGAAATTGGCTACAGGTCAGATACAACTTAATGAATTTGTCTCTTTACAACTCACTGTTTCTTCCTCTCACGGATAAGATAGGGCCAGGGATCCTGATAGCAGTAGCAGATTTCCCTCCTTGCTCAGCAAAGGGACCCCTAGGAAACAGAGTATCTGTTTTTCTCACCTTTGCTGAACTTTGTTTTGCATAAATATATCATCCTGGATTTAAGTTTGGTAAGACTGTGCCTAGTTGTGTTTTTAAGGCATACCATCTCTCCTGTACAAGGTCCTCTGGTTACAATGCTTTATGTAAATGTATTTTTTACTGTTCATTAGACATTTCTTCATCAGAAATGACTGTGCCCAGACTTCTGTCTCTGAAATGCTGAGCGGGTAGTGATGAGGGCAGAACATCAGGGGTTCTGGCTATTGAGCCTGTATTTGTACATAGATTTTAGCCTCTTGAGGGGACTTCTCAACAGTCTCTAGGGCTCTTTCTAGAGAAAACTCATGGGTAACTAAGTGCATAACTCCCACAGACTTAACTTTCAAGCACTGAAAAGCACTGGAAAGGCTAGGGGTATGTATATACAATGGAGCACTACTCTGTCATAAAGAAAGATAAACTTGAGTCATTTGTAGGAAAATGGATGAATCTTGAGACTATAATGTTAAATGGAATAAATCAGGGGCACAAAGTTAAACATTGCATGTTTTGTCCAGACCTAGATATGAGACTCCCAAGCCATGACCTCCATGCTGTTGTCCCAAAGTAAAAATAAAGAGGAAAATAAAAGATAGGAAATGGGGAAATAGATGCTTCTCAAAGAGAAGGGGGTCATGATGGAGGGAGGGCAAAGGAAAGGATGGACAGGGAGGGAAAAAGGAATGAAGATGTGTTATACGCATGTACCAACTTCCCACAAGGAATGTAAACCTTATGTACTACACATATGTAGTAATAAAAAATAAAGAAGTAATAATAATAAGGAAAATGCTATGCACTACATGTTGCAATATTGAAACACGTTCTTTTTAATAATAATAGTAACTCCTATTATTGGATGGTCCCTGAGTGCTCAGGGCCCACACATCTTATCTGGTGCTGGGAATCCCACTAGGTTGCCTTACCTTCCCATTGGACAGCTGAGGGGACTGAGGTTGGATGGTAAAGTGACTTACCCAAGTCGCATAGCCAGACAGCAGAGGTTAGTTCAGCAGAGGTTAGTCACATAGCCATGACTGCTGAATGAGGATTCCAGACCTAGATATGAGACTCCCAAGCCATGACCTCCATGCTGTGGTCTCCAGATGTGGGTGCTATCCACTGGCTGGTGCTTCTCCTGTGTGGGGCATGGGCCACATTTCATGGTCAGACAGTGAGAGAGAATTCCTCCTGGTGCTGTCTCTGTGCCCACTGGGGCTGGCGGGGAGCAGGCACTGCGAGCTCTCTGGAGGAATTTGTTATAGGCTTTGACCACACACAGTTAGTTGTGTTCACAGTCAGTGTGGTGTTATGGTTCTCACACCCACGGCCTAGCTTTGTGTGGGCAGAGCAGACATTTGCTAAGGGAAGATGGATGTAAAGTTGGAAGGGAAGGAAGAAGCTAGTGAAAAAAAGAGAAACTAGCAGATCTACTTCCAAGAAGGTAGGTGGCAGGAGACCTCACTTCTTTCGTAGGGTTGATTATCCTCATGTCATGTCTATTGACTTCCCTCAGGGAAAAGGATCCAAGGACAAGGAATGCTGAGGCTATGATGAAACATGTTGTTGATGTCTACCTTCCAGATGGCTGTGTTTAGCAGATATGTAGTGTTCAGAGACCACCTCTAGACCCTGCGTCTCAAATAGCGTGTGTGTTGTGTAGAGGTTAGTCAGCTTGACAACTGCATGCACTTGATGATTTATAGCTCATCTCCCACAAATATTACTCTTCACAGATGATTTTTACAGATGATTTTCAGAGAGCTGTCCATTAGAAATCTGAAAGGCAATATTATCCTGGACTTCCTTGGCTGAGAAGTAGATAGATTAATCACCAGGCCTTAAATGGCACTCCTTGATTGCCTCACCATACGCAAAGTGCCAGCTTGGTTGGCTGCAGTAATGGACTTCTCATGAGCTCAGATCTCATCCATGGATCCTTATAGACAGGGGGTTAATTAATGCCTCTTGTGGTGTCGTCAGGGACCTCAGAGCAGCAGATAGTTTGTAAAACTATCAGGGGTTCTTGCTACTAGGGAAAGAAATATAGAAGAAGATGAACAGAGACAGATTTAATGGTCAGCCATTATATTCATTGTTTTCTCATTGCCTCTGAACACCGGGGTCAGTGGCAACCAAATCACGTTTGTATTGGTTTTAGATTTCCCTGTATCTTAGTCATTCACTGTACACCTAGTACTGAACAGGGCTTCTTGGCTCGATAAATCACTTAATAGATATTCATGCTGCAGTACTGGATGTCTGATCTGCAGATTGCATTGGGGCGTGTCTCTATTTCTAGCTCATTTTGGCCCAGATTAAGATTTAGGTAGTATACCCAGTATACCTCCCTTGAAGTACTACTATCCTTGCTAACCAGCTCTGCTCCCCATCAGGGAGGGGTTCTTAGTTTGAATCAGTGCTTCCAGGGCACTTGTCCCCTTTCAGGTCTGGACTGGAGTTCATGGGGGGTACTGTCCATGCTTTTTCTCTAGACATGACTGCAACTATCTTCATGTACATCTTCTGGAGAGATCAGAGTCCCCTTGAAGGCAAGCAGATTGCCTTTGTATTGGCATTGGCTTGCAGAACCCTGGCATACAGTAAGAGCAAAGGAAACACTGAACCCATGGAGGTCCTGGCAAGCTAACTGAAAGACCTTAGGGCAGATCCTTTAGCACTTGATGCTTAGACATTCCCATTAGAAAATTTCTGATGAAGTTGAATTTTGATCTCTTAGATTTTAACTGAACCTTAGAATCAATTTTCTTTGACTCAAAGTAGATTATTTTAGAATACTTAGTAGGGCTTTTTGTACCCTTCTAAGCACTTTATTATTAATCAATAAAGACCAATGAAATAACACGTAATGAGATAGAAAAATTTAGAAAAAGATATTTAGGATCTTAATTTCTACATCTTGTCTTCCTTGTTTTTGTACAGAACATTGGCAGCATGCTAGGGATGGTCTCTTTGGAGTATTGTGATGTTAAAGTTACAGCATTAATTTTTTGCAATCTCTGAGTAATGTGAGACTTCAAATTCATCTTTGCTGAGTAAAACCACGTATGCAGTGTATTCGACATATTTCTTTGAGTAACGTGCTTTTTAAGAATTAATATTTTTTAATTTAAAGTTCCATTTTTATGTTGGCTTAAAGTATTTCTAACTGTTGTAGTTATTTTATTTTATTTGGATCTCTTATGTGTTAATCTAACTAGCTACCATCTCATTCAGAGGCTGTAAGTGGGTGAGTCAAAGAAACACAGATTTAAAACTACTGTCTCTCTGTCTCTGGATTTAGTATGATCCTAAATAAACCTAACACTAGAAAGTAAAAATCCTCTTCCAAATGTGATTAGCTGCCTACTGTTTTTGGAGAAATTAAACTAGTTCTGTTTAGTTTTCTTCCATTAGTGAGATGATTTGCTCACAATGACATTTCTTCCAATTTCCCAAAGCTTGTATAGTAGACTGCAAATGTGGCAAAACTTGATATCATTAGTAACAAATCGTCTTATCCTCTTCATCTGCTACTTTGTATATAGAGGCAGGGGGGTGAATAGAATGACTTCTGAAATGATGAATAAAATCTAGGTGATTGTGTGAATGCGGGATGAAGTAAACAGAAATCAAAATAAAGCAAAAACAACATTCATGCAGAAGCAGTGCGCCTTTCCTCATCAAGGCATAGCTTTATATTTATGCATTTATTATGGATCTTTCCATGTTTTGCAGTGGTTACTTAAAACTCTTCTTAAGATTATGCTTATACAAGAAAAAATTCCTTTCTGTGATGGGTGCAGTAAAAGCCTAGTCAGATAGTCTCTGTTCTTTTGGATAACATGAAAGTTTCTGATACGTTACTATAATTCAAGCAGTCACATAGGTATGGAATATAACTTTGTAGAATGAAGCTAAGTGTAATGTAAGGAGCAAATAGAATGTGAAAAATAAACAATCAGCAGTGGGATGAGTTTTGCTGTGCCCCGTGAGGGAGCAACAGTGAAACCCCCTAACATTCCTTTCACTCAGAAGCATGGAGCTTCTCTGGGCTGGAAAATGCATTCGGCGGTACAGGCCTCATTAGCATCGCAGTCCTGAGCTCCTGTCAGGGTGCACAAATGCAGCCGAGTGCTGCCCTGGGCTTCTCAGCACCTGCCAGGCGTGGATCACTGATCAGAGCCCAGCTTTCATTGCCTTTGAATTCCTACCTATCAGTTCAGCTTGGGAAGGGAAGCGATGTACACAGAGGCAAAGACAGCAAACAGTGTTTGGCGGAAGTGCTGGATCAAAAGTCCTGTCGTCCTTTGCCTTCACAGTGCATGAATGACAAGGGCAGGCTCAGTGTGGGGCTCCCTAAATTTCCCATCCGTGAGCAAGCTGCATGCACTCCCAGGGATAAATGGTGCTGCGGCTGCTGCAGAGCCTGCCCTGTCACTCCTTGCTGTCAGCAATAACACCAATTACTGTCAATTTTAATGATGGCTCTTGAGACCTGAAGGGGACCGGTGTTCTGGTTATTGAAGTAAGAGTCTGGTTTCTACTCAAATCATGAGAAAAAGGAAATTCTTCTTGGATTTATAGATGGGGATGAAGAAGTTAGTCATTTGACTGCCAGCAACAATGTTTTTGTCTAGAAATGATTAATGTTTATTCTTTGAGGAAGTGTTTTGGGCATGTAGACTTCTGTGGTTGGAATCTGCAGATGAGGTAAGAAAGTCATCAAGGGCATTCCAGAAAGGGAATTTTGTCACAAACAATGGCACACACCAGAAATACATTTTTTAAGGAACGGCATCGGATTGTGGTGAGTCAAGAACTCTACTATTAGACAGGTTATTTGCACTTTCACATTGTCTAGGCTGAATTTATATGCAGCTTGTCACCACTGACGAAAGGCTTAGGGTTGGGCTTGTGCACTATGTTTCTTAGGACTTAATTCTAAATCACTCAGTTGGCTGATGTGTTCTTAATATGATCTAATCTGCTTGGTAAAAGTGCTTGTCCTGGATGTTTCTTTTTGTTTAGTTTCCTTTAATTATCTTCTTGTTTAGAGAAGGAACTGAACTGCCCAAGAGGCAAAAATAAAGAATATTATTTCTACCCAATGCAAGTTTCATGTCAATGCTGATAATCCAGTAGCACAGAGATGGTTATAATTATAACCTAACAGAGGAAAAAGCACTTTAGTAAGCACAGATTGAATCCTGGGAACAAGAACTAGTTCAAGCCATGAAACTTGTTTACCCTTGCAAGTTGAACTCACCTGGAAAAGTGGCTAGGCATAAAAAGATCCCCTGTACTGAAAAAAAGTCATAATGTTATTTTTTTGGGGAAAAGGAAACCACTATTTTTTCATTTCCCAAACTAGTCTGTGGGAGTTATTGACTAACTAAAACATAGTCTACTCTTTCATTACAAAAACAAAATGGGTGATTTTTGAAATCTGTTTAAACATTGTGTCCATCCAGACTTACACAGGAGTCAGGTAACATTTCGGTTCTGTCCTGTGATATACTTTTCTCCTTTTCTGAAGGGTTGGTATACTGTCTTGGGGTGACATGCTGTTTTCACTGGTGAGCTCAGTATGCTCTGCAGCATTTAATTTGGAGTATAATTTGGGCTCAGGGTGGTTTTTCAGACTTGAGTATAGAGACTTAAAAAATCTGCCCTGCCAAAGCTCTCTCTAAATATAAAAATGAAGTATCTTTCAGCAATGTGAAGCAAATACCAAAAGCTACCATTAAGAATCATAAAACATTATTGAGAAAATGAGAATATCAACTTGGGTACTTTTATATTTTACACCTATATTTTAAACAATTTTGTTTTATTTTTCAGAATAGTACTGTTTACTCCCTGTTGAAGCCACAGAGTGACTAACCCCATCTTCTGGCATCTGCTGATATCTCTGAGGGTTTGGGAAAGACAAGGGAGGGAATTTTGGGAAGGCAGGACATGAAGAAGCAAGAACGATGATGAAGGGAATGGATTGCTCTCTATTTCTTACCTGGGTCCAGGTACTCAAATTTTGTAGTCTCAAAGTGAAGAAGAAACAGAGAGAAGCATTTAAAGAGATCTTATGAGATGCAGGGTACCAGAAAGATTGTTTGGGGGATAAATGTTAAAGAATGGCATGGCGATTGAGTGAAGAAGGTAGTCCAGTTCTGATTTTTGATGGGTAAAGCTCTGAGAATGTTTGCAGTGAGCATTTTGAGCTGTTTATTTTCACACTTCAGGTGCTGCTGAGGACACCAGCGGGGCTTCCCTGAGTGGCTTCTGGCAGCCAATGGCAGCAGTGGGGCAGCTTTGGACAGGAGGACCCTGGTTGGGAGACAGTGAGATATGTACACTCTGCATGATGTGGTGGCAATCAGTAGTTTTCTACTTTGTTGAAAGCACAAACTTTCTTGCTGTGCATGAGGTCAAGGGTGGTCCTCTTCTCTGGCGTTGGTAGTTTCTTCACACACGTGCATGGATCACTACTCATTTTATGCTTTGAAAGGAATCCTCTGCTGGTTTCTGGAGTTCTCTCTGTGCAGCTCCCTCTTCTCCTTTGCTCTGCCCTGCACACTCTAACTGCCCTGTCCTCCTTTGTTTCTCAGTGGGATCTCCTTGCTTTAGGAAACCCATGAGACTCTTCTGCATTCTTCTCCTTCCAGCATAGAAACTCTTACTAGCCTTTTGTTTCCTTTCTCTTAGAGAACACAGTCTTCTACTATCTAGTGTTCAGTGTTTAACAACAGATGTTTTCATGTATACTCTGTAGTGTTTTAAGCACGAAGATACACTTGACCCCTTATACCATCTTGACCATAAGATGTAGAAGCTTTTAGTTTTTCTTCCTTATCTGATTGGCTTTGCTTATTTAACTTGGTTTCTAGGACTTGGAAGGGCCTGAGACTTTGTCCTACTTTCACATTAACAGGTTAGTCTGCCAGAGTTTACCATGTAGCCAGAAGACATGAGATTCCTGCACCAAGAATTTAACACTCATGGAAGAGTGGACAGCTTGAGCTTCATAGTCATATCATTTCCTCTTTTAAGTCTCAAGGAGCTACGTGCAGTGACCTAGATGAATGGTGTGCACACAACGTGTCTGCGCCACAGCTGAAACTTTCAACTCCCAGACTTAGAAAGAGGGTGTTGGGCAATTTGCCAAACTTTAGTCTTGGAAGAAAACATTTAAAAAATATTGTTCTGGCTACTATAGAAAGCTATTCTCTTCCCCAGAGGGACAAACCCTCTTTATTTTGCATGATTATTTTCCATACAATCATTCTTAGAAAGATATTCCAAATAAAAATGGTCATGGGACATGTTGAAACACCACGGAGCCTTGGTGAGTCACTAGGCTGAGGAATTTTGGAGCCCTGGTTATCTCAACTATTTTTAAAACTACATATTCATAGATATAACTTCCTGTACAGGATGACAAAAATAAAGGCCAAATTCAATTTGACAGTGACCAGCATTCAGGATACACACATTGTAAATGGCCTAAATTCACTAATCAAAAGAAATAGACTGGCAGAATGGATCAAGAAACAAAATCTACTGGGCATGGTGGGGTGTGCCTGTAATCCCAGCACTTGGGAGGTAGAGGCAGGAAGATCCTTGTGAGTTTGAGACCAGCGTAGGCTACAAAGTGAGCTCAGAGCCAGCTTGAACTGCATCACAAAACCCTGTCTCAAAAAGACCAAAAAAAAAAAAAAAAAAGAAACAAGATCTAACAATATGCTGTATACAAGAAATACATTTAATGCAAAAAGAAGTCCATAGACTGAAGATCAAAAGATGGAAAACAATCTTCCATGCAACAGGAACCCAGAAAAAAGCAGATGATGTGAACTTCAAACTAAGAATGATCAGAAGAGATAAAGAAGGTCACTACATACTTGTTAGGGTAAAACTTAAAGAGGAAGATAACCATCATAAATATATATGCATCAAATATAGGAGCACCCAACTAAAGAAGATAATTATTAATAGAAATGAAAAATCAGATAAGCAATAACATAACTGTAACTGGAGACATCAATACCCCATTGTCACAAAGAGATAGATCAACTAGACAAAAAATCAACAAAGAAATATCAGAACTGAACCAAACCTGTGAACAAGTGGGCTTAGTAGATGTTTTCAGACTGTTTCACCCAACACATCAGAATACACATTTTTCTCAGCTGCACATAGAATGTCCTCTAAAATAGAACATGTATTAGCCCATAGAACATGCTTAAGTAAATGCAAAGAAACTGAAATTACCCCATGCATATTATCGGACCATAGTGCAATGAAACTGGTAGGCAGGTGTTTGTGCCACTGAGCTATATCCCCAGCCCCTGAAATTGGAAATTAATGGCAAAAGAAACTACAAAAACTCCATAAAAACATGGAAATTAAATAATACCCTCCTAAACAACCAATGGGTCACAGATGAAATAATGGAAGAAATTAAACAATATCGATAACAAAATGAAAATGCAGATACAACATACCAGAACTCATGGGATACAGTGAAAGTAGTCCCAAGGAGAAAATATATAGCAGTGAATTCTCACACGAGGAAAACAGAATAAGCACAAATAAATAACTTAACATTAAACCTCAAGCTTCTAGAAAAAGAAAAGCAAGAAAAACCCAAAGCCCATAGAATGGAAGAAAGTATAAAAATCAGAGCAGAAATTCACACAATGGAGATGAAGAAAACTATACAAAGAATTAATGCAATGTATTATTGTTATTTTCCTATAATCTTGTTTTGAAATTCAATACCATTGTTTTTATTGTTTATTTTTCTTTTCTTTAAAGTGAAAAAGATACACTCATTGATGATTTGGCATTTATTTAATTTTAATAAGCAGTATTCTTTATAAGCATTAGGAAGTTCTTGAGTTTTTTACCCTTTCAAGACAAATTGCTGAGCAAGGTAGGGTTCTGATTTTTAAGAGTTGACATATGTTCTCAACTTCAACATAGTCATATACTTATTATGGAGATTCAAATACAATAAGTTGTTGAACTTCAAAATGTATAATGATATTATAGAGTATGTCAAAGGATAATTTTAAATTTATGTCTCGTCATCAAAGTGGGCCTTTGCTAAACTGGGCAAATAAACTGTAAGAGATGAGGTTCCTAAGGTATAGTGAGGAACTTGTCCTTACCTTACATCGGAGAATTTTTGGTTTTGGTTTTGATAAGCTTTCACATGTGATGTCTGAAAGAAGCAGTTCTACTTATGTGAAACAGACATGTCATGATTAGATTTGATTAAAGAAACCACATGAATAATATTGATGTTATTTGGCGGGGTCCTATAGGAAACCAGAACTATGAGGCAAAATTATTTTGACAGTATCATAAGCAAGTAAATAGAAGCTACTCAGAGACTTAGTCTTCTCTAAAACAATTTAAACACATTACATTGTCAGAGGAGGCAGGTTTTTATGCAGTATCATGAGAGATGTGGAGACACTGTCCCCATTAAATGCCTTTCTGCTAGAGCAGAATGGGAAGGGCTATCCTCTGGACATGACTTGGAGCATAAATTTGTAAATTTGTGCCTGCCTGACCTGTAATGACTCAAAGAATAATCTCTATTGGAAACTTGATTGGATTGAGAAATGCCCAGAAAATTAGTAAATATTCTTCTTGGTGAGTCTGTGAGGGGGCTTCCAGACAAGACTGGCGTGTGGGACGCTGGACTGAGACCTGCCCTTAATGGAGACAGCACCATTCAATAGGCGGGGGGCCCGAACGGAACAAAAGGGAAGAGACAAGGAATTGGCATAGACTTTACTCCCTTCCTTGCTGCCCTGGGTGGTGTAGCTTTGCTCCACCATGCCCCCACCGCCATGACGTTCTGTCTCCTCTCCCGCCAAGATGTTCTGTCTCCTCTCCTGCCATGATGTTCTATCTCCTCTCAGGCACATGGCAACGGAACCAGCTAACCGTGGACTGAAACCTCGGAAATTGGGAGTTAAAAAGAAAAATCTTTCCTCCTTCAAGTTTTTTTCTCAAGGGTTTTGTCACAGGGATGGACAGTTAATGCATTTTCAAATATGATCAATAATTTTGAGACACATTTTAAACTGTTAGCTTAGAAACAAGGGAATCATTACTTTCTCAAGTTATATTACTTTCTCAGATTATATTTTATATAAAAAGCAGAATTCAAGATCACATGTTTGGTTACTGAACAAAGAAATTTCATATTATTAAAAAAGTGACTAAAGCTAATTAGAAGATATTTAATGATAAATTGGCCTGAAAAAATCTGGGGAGCCAGGAACTGGCCTAATTATGGCCAGGAAGCTGATCCCAGAATACTATTATTTCTTCAGTCTGTTTTAAAACATTATTGTTAAAACTCAGTAAAAACAAGAATATAAAACTATATGGTTATGTCTTTAATTAGCATTAGTCTGATTTATATCTTAGCACTCTTCCCTAATATCTTGCCTCAGGACCTTGAAGCATGCTGTTTTTTCTGCTTGGCCTGCTCTTCTCTTAGGTACAACCATTTGGGCTGCTGCTCCAAACCCTCTCCATAACAATGATTTTTTTGAGTATCTGGAAAAATAGTAACCAAAACTGCCCAAAGTTTAATAATATCTAAAAGATCACCTGCATTTCTTTCTCTTCCATACTGGTTTATTTTTTTTCAGAGCACTTTCCCTTATACTGCATGTCTACTATTTTTGTCTATACTTTCCACTAAAATAGAAAGAAGCACCACAAAAGCAGCTTCACTACAGACTCTCTTGCTTCTCGAATGGAACACTGAAGTGAGTATTTGTTGGGAGATTGAAGGTATGGAGCTTTGTCTAAATATCTGAGGATAGTGTCCTTCCGCGGGTGTCATAGGTGTCTTTCAGATGTAAGAAAATGATGACAGCATCTTTGACTGTGCTGAATACAGAACATATTGCCTATTTCTAGGAGTAGTTTCTGAGAAGTTAGGTTTTATGGTTGACAGTGGCCAGAAGAAATACTGATAGCACAGTCTGAGTTGTTACACTTACCACATATTCATAAACTATAATTGTTAACTTAGTCAATAGTTTAAGCTTCTAAATTTGGTGTTTAAAGTTTTTTCTATTATCAAAACATAATAATTGTAATAAGATTACTGGCTAGTGTGTGAAGAAAAAGGAACTCTTAGACTCTTTTGGTGGGAATATAAATTAGCAGAGCCAACATGGAGCATAGTGAGGAGGTTCCTCTATCATGTTGCATAGAAACCAGCCACTGACCAATCAGTGTTGCAAAAGATTAAAAGTCCAAAGGCTAACTTACCTTTTGTTATTGTTACTCCCACACAATCCCCAAAGCAAGATGAGATAAATAATCAAAATAATACAGAAGAGATTTTAGAATCCATGCAAAATGCGAGTGAAAAGATGGTGTGAGTGGCTAAAAATGAAAATTATTACATTGTCCATTATTTTATTCCTTTATTCCAGAAACTTAACAGTTAAATTTAGAACTCAAAAATTTGGATCAGCTCAACTCAGATGCTATGAAGAGAATTGATCTGTATCCTTTAGATAGCCTGCTTCAGTTTCACTAAGTATCACGCTTTACGTTCTCTAAGCATCTTTAAATTATTTAAGACTTATTTGAAACAAATAGAGCACAGTCTCCATTAATAAAAATCATGAGTTTCACTACAGAATAGCTGTGTATACAATTTCTTATTGCATATTTTAATGTTTGTTGTGATAAATTGTGGACTGCGAGCATCTGAAGGTGGAACATCAACCAACAGCTTTATAATACGGGGTCATAATAATTTTATTGCCATTTTTAATCTAAAAATCTCAGTTTCAATCAAAGCATCTTTAAAACCATCAACCTTTTTCTTCTTGATGAAATGGGATAAAATTTGAAAAAAATAACTGAGGAAACATTTAAAAATGACTTAGATGAACTGATCCAAATGGTCTTCGCTTGCTATCAAGGTTTGCGGTTGAAAGTTTTCCTATTGCCTGTCATTGAAGAAGAGAAATATGGTTCTTATAAATTATGTTGCAGAGCAGTTGCGGCAGAAAAATGGCATCCACTTTTTATCAAATTACTTTTTATCTACAAGATGGCTATTCTTGCTGCCATGCGATTGTACATTAGGTGGTAATGTTTGGAAAGGGGATTGTTACTTAGTGTCTACTTTCTCTTATCACTGACAAAATAACTTTGTCTTTGAAGTAAATCCTACAACATTCCATGGATGCCTTACAGTCCTGGTATATACTTCTTTGGTGCCAATGTATTCTGATAATGAAATCAGTTTAAAGAAAGGTTTCATTTCATTAACATCATGGGACTCTGAGTTAGCCAAGAAGTAGTATTAATGTGAAGAATGGTTAACTTAACACAGAGTATCTAAATCCTTTGAAATTCCTTCTTCCAACTGGATTTACTTCAGTGAACTTTAATGAGCTGTAGGGATTTTAATAAATATTATTTAGCTATGGAAAGTGTGGGTTTGGTGGAAAAAAAGTCACAATATTTGTTCAGAACCTGCTATGGGGTGGGTGTTTTTATTGTCCGATGCTCACAACTCAATACTTACAGGTATCCTTTAGGTAAAGTATTATTACAAGCATCTTTTCCATCAGCAAACCTTTGCCAATGTCAAATCACACAACCTCAAGGAAGCAGATTCAAGACTTTCCAGATGCTAAGTCTTTGCTTTGATATTACCTGTCTTGGTCAATTTGGACTGCTGTCACCGTAGACTGAGAAGCAGAAATTTATTTTGCACTGTTATGGAGGCTGGAAGTCTGAGATCAGGGTCTAGCATGGTCAGGTTTGGGTGAAGCCCTTTTCCTGGGATGCAGATTGCTGTCCTGTCATATGGTGGAAAAAACTGAAGGGAACTTTCTGGGATTTCTGTTATAAGGACATTAATCCCATTCACAAAGGCTCAACCCTCATAACCTAATTGTTGCTATAGTTTTTTTTTTAAAGGCAAAATGCAAATTTTATTTTATTTTTGGTGTTTTTGAGGCAGGGTCTCTTTATGTAGTTTAGGCTGGCCTTGAGCTCACTTTGTAGCCCAGGCTGGTCTTGAACTCACAACCTGCCTCAGCCTTCCCAGTCCTGGGGAGTGCTGGGATTACAGGCGTGCACCACCACACCCAAACAAAATGCAAATGTTAGAGACTTTATGTGCTGTCTAGTGACATCATGATGTTGGCTTGGCTGACAATCATTGAACCACATTAACCAAAGGCTACAAAGTTTGTGACACCGGACTCAGCTGCATGATATGAAGGCAGTGCGAGTACTCTCTGGAATTAAGCACGTTATATAGAAAAGAATGGCATGAAGAAAGAGGGTGAAAGGAAGGAGGAGAAGGGAAAAGAAGGAAAGGGAGGAATATAAAATCAAAACCATCATTTCATATATTTCATCCAATCTTCTAGTTGATTAGTGAAAAAAGTAAATCCAGTCTCATTGCTCCATGGTGGCTGAAAGCAGAATTCTGTCCTCTTTGGGGTGTAAATTTCTAAACATTTGGTGGTCTTTTTGGCACATTTATTTTGTTTTTGGTCTTTTTTTTTTGGTCTTTTTGAGACAGGATCTCACTATGCAGGTCAGGCTGGCCTTGAGCTCACTTAGTAGCCCAGGCTGGTTTTGAACTTGCAATGATCCTCCTGCCTCAGCCTCCAAAGTGCTGGGATTACAGGCATGTGCCACCACATCCGGCTCCCCAGAGTGACTGTGATTCTTCCCCTGCTGGTGTGGATGGCATTCTTCAGGGGTCACTAGGTTCATCTGGAGAGTAGTGCTGTCCACACTTTGTGTAGCTTTCTGAGAACTTATTGAATTATTTCTTCTTTGAATCGATTCTAGAGACAAGGGTATTGAAATTTAAAATATAGTTATGGATTTACCTATTTATTGTTTAAATAGGGTAAATGGCATAAGTTTAAAGTGTTCACATGAAGTGAGGCTGGTGGGGTAGACTCTGGGCAGCAGGAGTGACCTCCAGCTGACCACTGTCCTGTGGAAGGGCCACTGCTCGGCCCGGAGGGCGGAGGAGCAAAGTGCAGAGGAGGTTCGGGCTTGACGTTCCAAACCGGCAGCCAGCCCACCCCTGGGGAGGTGGGAATTCTTAGGAAGAATTTTCAAATTTCTTGGCATACAGCTCCTTGCGGTTTTCTTCTGGGGCCCGGCAATGGCTCTTCCTTTCCATTCTCCCCTTCTTCTGGGATCGCTGGGTGGAGGATGTGGACGAGCTGCTCCGCCAGCCCGAGTCCCTCAGCCAGACCCTGCCGCAGGCCACGCCCCTTGCTGGTGTCAGGGTGACCTCGGCCGAGTAGGACCCCCAAACGCTCCTTCAGCACCAGTGATGCTTCTCTCCTCTCTGAGCTTCTGGGTTAGGTCCGGGAGCTCCCGTTCCTGCTCTCGAATGAGGAGCGTGGACGGCCTCAGCTGCTCGGCCAGGGGCAGCTTGTCGGACAGCTCCCATTCCTCAGGGTGCAGCCTCTCCCCCAGCAGTGAAGCAGCCTCATCATTGCGCCTGTCACCCTGTCCTCGCCATCTGAATGGGCATCCGGGACCATGGGAATGGCCAAGCCTGCAGCCTCCGAACTCACACCCTCTGCTGGGCATGAAACAGTGCCAGCTTTATTCATAGATTAGAGCTGAAAGGTCCCATGGGCTGGGATTCCTGTGAGCAACAAGGTCCTCAAAGATAAAAAATCCTTCCTGATGTCTCCATAGTTAATTGTGGTCTGTCAACTTGAATGGATTAACAAATGCCTAGCAGATTAGGGGAGCACAGTTGTGGGTGCGTCTGTGGATGACTGAGTGTAGGCAGCAAATTGAAGAGGGGAGACCCACCCTGGATGTGGGTGGCACCGAGGAACAGGCTTGTGGATGGAATAAAAAGCCTGGGTGGAATATAAAGGGAGAGGGGAAGAAAGTCTGCCCTTCTGTTTCTTTGGTTTTAGCCAGTGCCTTTGCATGTTCATCTCCAGTTCTTTCAGGCTTCCCACACGAACCTTCCAGCCTTCCGACGTGAATTCAGTCAGACTCGGCAGGCCTTTGACCTTCGGTTGGATTCTCCAGCTCTCCAGAGCACAGATGGCATTTGGCATTCTTCTACCTCTGATTCCGCAGCTTACTTAATAAAAGCAAATCCTTTATATTTCATATATATCTCATATATTACCAATTTTTTTTATATGTTAAATCTGTTCCTCTAGTGAACCTTAACTGATACAATTTCCCACCCCCCAACCCTGTGCTATCATGTTGGGGGTTAAGATTTCAATATGTAGGGCTGGGGATTTAGCTCAGCGGCACTAGTGCCTGCCTGGCAAGTGCAAGGTCATGAGTTCGATTCCTGGTACTGGAAAAAAACCCCCCAAAAGAGAAAGATTTCAATATGTGAAGTTTGAGGCAACAGATAAATTCAGTTAACTGCACTATTCCATATCACTCTCACACACTTTGCACATAGGGAATTGTGGGAGAGGCAAGGGTAATTATGCTTATTTAGTCTGAGCGTGACTGCAAAAGGGTGTAATGTTTAAGGTGTAAGGTGATATGTGAAAACAGTTTGAGCACCTATGTCTTTGTTTTAGGCACTGAAAAACTTTATGGGTGAACAAGCAACTGAATGACACAGAGACCCCATTTATTCCTCTATGAAATGAAGAAATTGGTTTCAGGATTTCAAGTCCTTTCCTAAGTCTGAATTACTTTGATTCTATGATTTTGAAAGACTATTATTGACTTAACTACCTTGATTTTAGATGAAAAGAGAAAATTCTTTAGAGTGAATGTATGAAAAGTACAAAGAGCGTTCTCGTTTTCTTGAAGGCAGTGCTATAATCAGAGGCTATGAAAACACCTTTAAGAGTTTTGAAAAACTGAAGGACCCACTCTCATGGAGTGCCTGAAGGGTGGAAAATCATACATCAAGAACATGTCATTCATTCAACAGATACAGTTCTGATTCTTTCCTGTGAGCAAAGCACCATGGGAATGTATAACATATAACCACTCTTTTTAAGGAGACTTGGATGTAGTGAGGGAGATAGATGTGCAGACACTAGTAGAATATAGTGTGGTATTTGTACAATAATGGATCTAATTCCATTGAAGTGGGGAAAGAGACCATTCAGTACCTCAAAAGTAATACAAAATTGCCTTCTCATAATTTGCTTCAACTACCTGAAAGGTATTACATAATATAAAGCTATATTTTAAACTCTTCCTTTATCTCTTCTTCATTTCTTTACACATTTCCAATTCTGTGCCTTATCTTTTAAAAAATTGCTCCAAGTGACACTCCTGGACATCTCGTGTCTTTCTCTCTTATTCCTTCCTCATTCTGTCTTCCTCAGAGTCATTCCTCAGAGTCATTCTTACTCTGCAAGTCAAAATTCAGAAGAACTAGTCTGGAGGGGAAAAACCAACTTCTGGGGACAGGGAAACAAAAGATGCTAAGCCAGCAGAGACAGAAATCCCCCACAGGAGCCTGTGATCCTGTAGCATGGTTTCCCTCAGCAGCTTCCCTTCCTTTTGCTCTGACACAGAACTTCATTGTAGGGGCCCATGCTCAGGTGGTTTGCAGGGTTTATACCATCCATACCAGTTTCTGAGATGGCAGGGTCACTGGACTGCCCTTGGACTCCTTCATTCCCCTAATCAAGGTGACTGGCTCCAGGATGTGCACACATATCCAACCAGAGGTCTTCTGGGAAACTGGGCAAATCTCTTTCTTTCTTTGTGTACCACAAGCCACAAGCGTCATAGAGTGTGGAGTAGTTAGTGTGTATTATCCCGGTTGGATCCAAGAATCTGTGGCCTTCAGAAGGAGGGTGACTAAACGGGACAGCAGAAGTAGAAAATGGAAATACAAACAAACTGCGGGCATCGTGAATCTCTAGGGCCAGCGCTGTCTGAAACTGAGGCATCCCTGTATTTTCTAGTTGCATGAACTGTTACATCTTTTTTTCCTTCAGCTGTTTTCTGCTTAGTGAAGTGGATAGGTCAGAATCATTCACATCCTCATTTGTGATAGTGGGCAATTTTATATATAAATGATTGATAGGAAGTTTCACTTACTGTGGATCAATCTTTATAGGTTGTATAGGCAAACTATTAGTCTAGAGCACTGAGATCTCTTCATAGTGCAAGTTTCCTTCTTTCCTGCTTTCTACCTGAGTTCACTGAAATGCCTTCTTGAAAAGCTTGGGGGTAGGGAATGATGAATTTTAGGTACTTAATATCCTTTCATTCAGGACCAGTGTTTTACCTCTGAACAAGAAAAAGGAACAGAGGAAAGGCTCTTTTGACAAAATAAAGTCTGTCCCTAGAAACTACACTGGATATATGGTTCCCCTGGGGGTAAATGGAGAAACTTCTATGTCATTTCCACTTATGACCCACTCTAATTGAGAAACTAAGAGGCCCAATTTTAATCAAGGACTCCTGGGTTATTTCCCAACCATCACTGGAGAAATCAATGTCTTTTTCTACCTGCCTCAATTTCTTCTGTTGCAATCGTGTCCAAGGGGAGGAGACATGCTTGTTTCACTTCCAGGCTCTCAAACAACTCAGAGAATGTCATATCTGAGTCTCACCAGTCTGTCTGGCTAGGGATTAACCAGTTATCTTCCCAGTTCTTGTTAGGTTCAGTACTGGAGAAAATTTGGGTGGCTCTATGGATACTTAATGAAGTATAATCTTGCCTATTAATGGCTAACCATATATAGATTATAAATAAACTGGATTCAGAAATGTCTGTGCTCTGTGTATTTCCCAACAGACCACAAATTCAGATGATGTAGGAAGGCAGTGTAATCCTTTCCCTGTACAGTGATACTTGGGAATGAATTTGGCCTAGACCTCGAGGAGAGGGTTTAAGGCATTCCGATAGAGAAGACTGACACATGAGCTACAGGACACGTGAGAAGAAAACTGAAGCCACAGTGGGGCATTTCAAAAGAAAGCTCTTCACAAACAGGTAAATAATTTAAATTACTGTGAAACTTTTGCAACCACATCTGATTTTCTGGGGTAGGATTCTCTAGTGGTGGGACCACTCCAAGGCCCAGTTATACTTATTTTGGGTATCTTCCTGAAAGAGTTAAAGAGACCATGTTACAGTGATCCATACACATGTGTATAGCAGCACAATTCCTAACAGCTAGATCTTGGGAATGGCCTATAAGCCCATCAACAGATGGATACACAAAGAAAATTCAGTATGTACAAACAGTAGAATATTACTTAGTTGTAAAGAAGGGTAAATTTGAGTCATATGTAGGAAAATGGATGTACCCTGAGACCATAATGCTAAGTAAAAACAATCAGAGACAGAAGGATAAATACAAGATGGTTTCTCTTACATTAGAAGCCCACAATATAAATAATTTATAATGAAAAGTAAAAAGACAGATGATAGGGAACAGGGAAGTAGACTTGGTGGAGATAGGAAGGGAATTTGGGGATGAGAACAGACAGGAGGGAACAAAAGGGGAAGTAAAAAATGATCAAGATGCAATTTGTATGTGTACCAGTTCCCCAAGATGAACGCAATGATGCATTGCAAGTGCATACTAATAAAAAGTTACTAGAGAAATAGACAAGTTCCACAAGGTTATACATGATGGGACTGCCAGTCAAGACTGGATATCCTTAGGATGCACAGCCCAGTGTAATCTGAATTAAAAGTCATTACAGATCTGACACAAAGGGACACATAAAGCTACAAAAGGTAAACTGGGGAAATTTCAGTTGTGCCAAAAATTTTAATTATATGCAAGGCACAAATATAATCGTAATACTATAAAAATATTTTAAGAATTGTTATGGAAGTACCACCAAAATCAGAGTTGTACATTATGAACAAGAGCACCAGTCAGAAGAATTTTTCCATGCAGAGAAGCAAACTTTCCAGGGTTGATAAACTGAGGATATCTATTTATAAATAACCTGAGATAACAACACACTGGAATCTGATTCGCACTGGTTCCTTAAATATGAATGCTTCATATTTAATGGTAGCCAAGCCTATATGAGGCGGCTGGGTTCAATACCCCAAAACCCCCTACAAGGGCTGTATGCCTGTAATCCTAGCACTCTGGGAGCCTAAGGCAGGAGGATTACAAGTTTGAACCCGGCCTGCACAATTTAGTGACTTAGCAAGACCCTATCTCAAAATAAAAAAAAAAAAGAAAAAACAATGAGGCTGGGATATAGCTCAATGCAAAGTCCCTGAGTTCAATTCCCAGCACTATAAGAAAAATTTTTGAAAAGATTAAGTCAATTTGAACCTTGATGGGAGGTGGAGAGATGATGTTATATCAGCATGAATAGCTTCAAAGCATTGTATAGCTTTATGGGCAAAGACTGGATCCTGAGCTAAATGATCATGGCTATCATTTATATATA
>NW_004955410.1:12969039-12996907 GCF_000276665.1 Chinchilla lanigera
CAGCCCAATTTTTATATTAGATAGGTACTGGAAAGCTGAGACAAATAATTGCTGCCAGAAACTTGAGAAAATTATGAGAAATACTATTCCAGAGTCTGGATAAAAGACTCTTAAGTCATGATTGGAGCATAGCAAGGTAAAGTATAAGGATGGCTAGGAGGCAGAGGTGTGCTTCATTGATAGGACTGTTTCTAAAGATTTCTAATAGACTCAAACTATAAAGGCTAGCATATCTACATAGCAGTATCCCGGTGCCCTAAAAATGATATTACTTTCACAAAGATCCCAAACCAGCCTGCAAATCTTTGGTGGTTGGGGAATGGAAGAAACTAAGAAAAATGCCACATCTTTAGGGGTCAGGAAGAGGAGAAAGTAAGATATTGACACATTGGATGTAAGTTTACATCACACAGGACAGTAGAAAGGGCTTATGGGAGTGAGCGATTGTGGCTGAGGATACTAAATGAGATTCAGAGAGAAGGCGGAATTGAGCTTTGCTTTAAATGATGGGCAGGATTTATCTTGCGAATGGGAAGGAAATTTGGGGCTGTATATTCTGCATAAATTGGGATACAAAAGTTCCAAAATTATATGCTTGAATTTCTTATGAGGGACTGGTAGGGGGAAATGTTAAGGAAAGGATTGTTTCTGCTTAGAAATAAGTCAACAGAATAAGTCAACAATTGAGGAAGAGGATATAACATTAATAAAGAGTCCCAGTTAACTGATTTTTTAAGTGTGGGTTTCTCAAATGTTTGTGGTTCCATAATGTGAAATACAAACAAGGAGAGGAGACAGAGACAGAGACAGAGACAGAGAGAGACAGAGAGACACAGAGGGAGAGAGAGACAAAGAGAGAGAGGGAGGAAGGGGGGAGGGAGGGAGAGAGCCTGTTAGGAGCTTGTTTTGAGAGCTGGAATGGGGTAATGTTGTCCTGGGCATGTGGAGTGTGAGTTGCAGACAGGTATGCAGGTGGGACTGCTGCCTGGGAGGGACTGGAAGAGCGGGCTGGCTTCAGAGAGCTTGGAGCTGCAGCAGGGAGTAGCAGGAGTGAGAGCTCAGAGGAGCAGATGCGCATGAGAGGGCAGGAGTGTCCGCCATCTCCCACAGGTGGTGTCAGCCAGGGATCCTCAGGCTGCTGCAGAAAGATTCACTGAGGCTCACACTGGTGGATGACTTCAAGGAGAGACATTTTCCCGATAATAATCACTTGTCCATGTGTACTATTTCCTAAAATGAGTTTACTGAGGAGTTATCTGAGGTAGAAGTTCTCTTTGCCATGTTCATTTTGTCAAAGCTCTTTGTTTACGTTACAGAAGAAAAGCCTTCCTATCTCACTCTGGAGCATTGTCCTGGGGCTTCAAAGTCAACAAGCAGAGGGACGATTCATCTTGTAAGGATGGAAGTTGTAGCGCAATGGTAGCCAAGCCTATATGAGGCGGCTGGGTTCAATACCCCAAAACACCACCACATGCACACACACACACACACACACACACACACACACACCCTTTATTCAAGGCACTGCAAATTTTTCCTTCATATTAAAAAATACAGGTCCAGTAGAGTTTTAGTATTCACAACATGATTTTACTTTATTTCAACTTTTCATATTTTGTGTTCATCTTCTTATGTATTAATATATGTGGATTTTAAAAATCAGTTTATGCAATAATGATCTTAATAAATTCTTAATTTAAAAAAAGTATAGCTTCATATTCATAAGAATTTGAAAATAATTTCTTTGTTTTATAGAAAATGGTGATAAGGCGATAAAGGACCCTCATGCATAAACATACATCCTTTATGTTTATTCAAAGATAGCATGCTATAGGGACAGAGACACAGAAAAGCAAATTCAAGAAGAAAAGAAAAGAAAACAGAATTTTCCCCAGAGCCTGTAAACAAACATAGCTGAAAGATTTGAACAACGCTGATGCAAGTGTTGGTGTGTCTTTGACGTTGGTGTGACCAGGGGCCCTGTGGCATATACTTGGCAAAACTGCAAGTACTTGAAACTATAGACTCCAGTTGGAATCTCAGGGTCTAATTGAAACACTTAATTTAGAAACCTATTCTGATAACCTTTTGGGGCCTTATCTTAGGAAGGATTCAGAGGCTTAAGGGTCTTGCTCTCTGAAAATGTCATTTGTCCTTCTATCTTTTCACCTGTCCTGCTATCTCGATCTTTTCTTTGCATGAACACACCTCTAACGTGCAATTTTATGCTAAGCACTGAAGACAAGTACTGGGGACATGACAGGTAAAGAAAATGACCACGTTCCTGATTTCTTTTGGCCAACAATCTGGAAGGAAGCATGGGCAATGAAGTATATTCATGTGTCATTTTGCCCTGTTCTTCTAGACACTGTACTGAGAAAATCAACACAGATCAACTTGGTGCATAGATTTACATTCTACCTAGAAAGTGGAGACACAATAAACAGATAATGGAGGAAATAAATGGGAGAAATTTCAGATAATGATGAATCCTATGGAGAAAAACAAGGTGCTTAATTCACTCATTACATTAAAATTTGATTGGCTCTGTGTATTATCTTGGCACTGGTCTAAAGGCTAGGCATATAGAGAATGAGACAAAGTCAATTTCTCATGGAGTTTATACTTATTTTTGTTCAAAGAAAAAAGTAATGCACAAATATTTATTTGAGGTAAGGTGGCAGTGGTGGTTAGGAGATAAAAGAGCAAGAGAAGCGGGGGTGTCTGTGTCTTTGTTTGACAGTGGGGTGGTCAGGAAATGTTCCAAGGCGTGACAGCTTGAATGGAATCCTGATTGAAGTAAGGGATCAACACATGCAAATATCTGGGAAAAACTTGCTCCAGGTAGAATAACCTGCAAGTTCAAATGCTGTGAGTCCAGAAGCAGGCATCGAGTGTCCAAGTAATCGCAAGGAGGCCTGCAGACAGCCAGCAGGGAGTGGCAGTGCCCAGACCATGAAGCACTGCAACTCATGGTGAGGAGGATCTTGTTCTAAGTGTCATTAGAAGCCACTGTAGGATTTTCAACAAGGGAGGGTGGTGGTCTGATTTATGCTTCGTAAAGACAGTGGGGATTTTGTCCTTTCATCAGTGTACATGATATGGGCAGGTGAATTTAGCGAGAAGGTCCCTCTGAGTAAGAAGACTTGAGCAGAGAGCTGCAGGATGAGAACCTCTTACCCAGGCACCCAGGGGAAGTCACCAAGGCTTTGACAAGAATTGAAGTCAGGAGGTGAGGGAAGCATGTCCTGAGAGGAAGCGCTGCATGAAGAAATGAGGCTGTGGAAAAGGAGGTTGAAAATGTAAAGCTGTGAGAGAGGATTTGGATTTTATCCTAAAGACAATTGGATGCTTTCGAAGCCTTTCAGATAGGGAAGTATCAGAGCAGTTCTGTGTACTGAATGGTCAGCTCAAGCTGGAGAGGTGGAGACCAAGTTGGAGGACACAGCAGAATGGGCAGAGGGCTGGTGCTCTTGAGGGTGAGAGACTTCAGAGCTTTTGGAGCCATCCTTGCTTTATTTGGGGCAGCTATTGACACGGAGGGAAGAAATTCCCAACCTGAAAGATATCTGGGATGAATTTGTGTTCTCTAAAAGTGAAGAATGAATTAGGAACAAAGGAGGTTAAGAGGGCAAAAAATCTTCTATCTGAGAGAGGAAAAGAATGGGGCCTGAGTGGGTTGTCAAGGACTCTTTCCCAGGGATTTTATAGAGCAAAACCATGAGGCAAGGCAGGTCGAAGGTGGGGAAAAAATGGGAAATTGCAAGGTGGGCACAAGGTGGGACAAAACTATGGTCAGCCAATAAGACTATGAGTATAATTGCTCAGGTAAAATGGATTATATCAGGATCAAGCAAGTCAGGTAGCAAGTGGGCAAGAATACAGAACAGGGGCTTTTCTTGTAGCAGGCTTAGTGATTCTTCCTGGCTTTCTCAAGGTGACAGAGACTTATTTAGAATATCAATCCCTGATGTTTACCCTTAGGAAAGTATGGGGATGCATCTGTCTTATACTTTGTCTTGAGGTCTGGCCTACAGCTGGAGGTGTCTGTTTCCCAGACAGTTGCAAGATACCTCATCTTTCACACTGGCTCCTTCTGAGGGGCCAGCCCTGTCTGACTGCTTATAATATTTCTATGTAACTCAGGTGATTTGGAGGGCGGTGAGACTTCAGCAATTCTTGGAGCCATCCTATCTTCATTTGGAGCACCTATGACTGTTGATCAATTCTTTTTTGTACAGAGTCAGTCCACCACATTGGATCTTTACCAATTTATCTTAGCTTTTCTTTTGTCATGTTGAGGAAATTTAATTTTCTTTCTGCATGACAATCCTTCATATATTTGGAGATAGCCATAAATGGCTCCGTTTTTGTATTTCTGTTTATCACATGGACATCTTCTCTTCTGGGTAAATACCTCAAATTTCTTACCTGATGTGAGGTGAGGGTTCTTCACATGGTGTAGGTATGCTTCCTGTCAGTCAATCATTTTGATCCTGAGCAGTTCTCTTTAGTTAGTGATCCTCTTGCAGCATACGAATTCTAGGTCTTATTTAACTAGGTACCTATGTTTATGATGCTGTTTTTCCTAGTTAAAGTGCATTTTCCCTTAATAGGGGGTCTAAGGAGACTCAATTCTTACTGCTGCAAGAATCCATGCCATAGGAGAGCGCAAGTAAGCAATAGAGTTGGAGAAAGAAGAACCTTTTGTAGGCATTTAAGTTACATGTTGGTCTGGTCTTTGTTTTCTTCCTCAGCCCCCGGGGCATGAATATATTCATTAAATAAATATTCATGAAATATACCTGCTTCATGTTAGCAAATGTTCCTGGCACTGGCTGTTTGTAGTAATAAGGTCCCTCATCTTCACAGGACAGAGTTTACATTCTAGTGGAGGAGACAGGCTGCGAACAGACAAATGGTATTTATATATCAGAGGATAATACATAAAGTGGAAAAAAATAAAGCAAGGTAGGTTGGAAATGAAGGTCAGGGAAGGCTGATATAGAAGAATACATTTATCCAGAGAGCTAAGGGATGAGAGGGGGCAAGCTACATGAATACGGGGCCGGTTTCTGTGAGGAAGTACCATGTGCAGAGGACCAGAGCTTGGTACGTTTAAAGCTGTTTGGTGGAGCTAAGCAAAGAAATCCAAGGGGAGAATAGAAGGAGGGGGGTCAAAGAGGCAGTGACAGGTGAGGTAGGTGGGAGACTTTGTCCTCTAAGATGAATTCCTCCAGGAGGGTGGATTAAAACAGGTTGATCCCTACTCCCTGAGTGTGTGATTCATGGCTTTGGGGAAGGGGCTTGTCGGAATTTGCATGTCCAACAAGCTCTCCGGTGATGATGCTGCAGTGGTAAGACACTGGAGGCTATGCTAAGGACTGGGCTTTTATTGACTAATATGAGAGCCAGTGGATGGGAGCAAGTGCAGAAGGGTTTTAACATTTTAAAAGCATGGCTGTGGCTACTGTGTAATGAACAGATGTCGGGGACCCAGCTGGAAGCTAAATGTCACCATCTGAGGCTATTGTAGTCATCAGATTGGAAAAGATGGTGGCTTTGTGCAATTTATCATCGGCAGAAATGTAGTAAATGTGGTTGAGTTCTGAATATATTTTGCAGCCAAATCTACTTCCTTTAAACTAAAATCCCCTTTTGTATCCCTAGACAAATACAAGTAAGAAATGACAAGAAGAATCTTTTTGTTGTGCTGTCTCAGATGATTGCTTCACATTCCATACCAAAGTCAGAACCTTTATTTAGTGCATATTTCACAGATACTAACAAGTATAAATACAGAATAATTGCACTGTAGTGATTAGTTGCAGGTATGTTCCTTTATTTCTTTATTTTAAGAATGTAAAATTGCCTTTCATTTCTAAATACTTCTAAATACTCTACTCTCTACTAATACCTGGCCCTGATTCCTAGCTGATTTAATTTTATTACTGTGGTTCTCTTTACACTTCTGATTTTGAAGTTGATTGAATTTAAGCTGCTTTAATAGTAAAAACTTGCTACACTTCTTTTTTGGGGGTTGATATTGGAGAATGAACCCAAGGCCTGGCACATACTAGGCAAGTGCTCTGTTCTACTACTGAGCTGTATCCCAGCCCTGTGACACTTATTTTGAAGTAACACACACAGGCAAAAGTTCACAAATCATGAATGACGAGGGTAAGGAAGTGATGCACAACTAAGGAGCACCCAAATCCAGAGCATAGAGGGTTACCAGCACCTGTGATTGCTGTCATGGCCTCTTCTGTCCCTGTGCTTCCACAGGCAACCACGGTCATGACTTCGGACCCCACAGGTTAGTTTTGTTTCCTTTTAGAACAGGAATCCTGTGATCTGCTCTGCTTCCCATGTTATCTGTGATATCGGTCCATACCAAGGATTAAGCAAACCACAGCCTGTGGGCCCCATCCAGCCTGCTGCCTGTCTCCCTACCGTCTCTAAGTCCAGAACAGATTTTACATTTGGAAATGGTTAGAAAAAACAAAAACAAAAGAAAAAGAATATTTCATGACATACACAAATGATATGAAATTCAAATTTGTGTCTATAAGTAAAGCTTTATTGGAACAGTCCTCATCTGTTCACTTACACACTGGCTTTGGCTGCTTTGCTGCCAGCCGAATTGTAAAGTTTAGACAAAGAGTAGCTCACAGAGCCTAAAACACATCCTCTGCAAAAGTATATTCTTTTAAGACCAGGCGTATGTTTTAGATTTTTATTTTATTTTACCTTTTTATATTGACCTACTGTATGCTGTTTATGAGACTATTACCGTCAATTTCAAATTTCATTAAATCACTCATGTTATAATAGAAGACAGTGAAAAAAGCTAGTTGTACACTAGATCTTTTATAGGATTTCTAGGAAAGGTCATTATGATTATGGCTTTTTGCTAAATGGGACTTGTAACAGCTGCTTAACATTTATAGAGGAGCGTACGGCTCTTCCCATACCAAATTGAGCTCCATGCCTATGAGTCCTGGGCTTTTTTGCTTTCCAGGTACTTGTTTCCTAGTGTGTGTAGGGTGATGCTGTCAGCCTGCCTTGGGCCGCATTCATCTACACTTGGGACCACAGCTGTGGTTATCTCCACATGGTAATGTGGGCTGAGGGGTCATTCCTCTTCACAGTGCCACCAGCTGCAATGCTTAGTGTGTTTTCAAATGACGGGCTGTTAGAACCAAACCAACGTTATAAGTTGCCTCTGTCTCTTCTCTCATCTTACAGAGGTGGGAAAGGAGGCTGGAATGGTCAGAAAGAAAACATTAGCTTTTTCTTATCTATTTATTTTTGCCATTAGTAAATACAGGAGGTGTGCATTAAAAAAGCTATTATCTGGGGTCAAAGAGTAGACAGTAGAATAAGAAATCCTGTCAAAATGTCACGGTCATCATTTTGGGTCAAAGCCATGGTGTGAAAATGTGGTGCGAAATTATTTTTCAAGCAACAGCAGGCAGAAGGTAGCACAGAGGTGGTCCCTGTCTGCACCTGAGCATCAGGCTACTGAGGAGAGAGGCGAGGAGCCCTTTGTTTTCTTGTGGAGGTCAAATTTCTCTTTTAGCCCCTCAGGATTATTCTTAAAGAGCCATCCTAACAGTAGTTCTTAAAATTCTGAGGGTTAAAAGCAAGATTAGAAACTTGTTAATGCAAAGGGAAAAAGAATGAATAAAGATATATTTCTCTGTGGGACTTTCCCCTCAAAAACACATCAGGCCTTCAAGTAGTTTGTGCCTGCCCTCCTTTTAGCCACCAGCCAAGCACTGATCTCATTTTCTCAGATATTTCTAAGCTGTGAGAGATGACTGCCTAAAAGGCAATCCAGGGACTGTTCCCAGAACAAGGTGAAAATTGATTCTGGGAGGGAAAACAACAGATAGTCTCTGCCGTGGGGGTGGGGAGGGCAGCTTTCTCTGAGGGCTCCTTTAGGATGGAAAACTCTCTATACAAAATGTGCTTTCCAAATCAAGATGTTAGACAAGATGTTAGAGAGAAAGGTTGAAATGGCATATATATACATATACATATTTGTTTTTCAGACTCTAGGATCCAATTCCTGGTTTTGATTTCTTAAAATCGCAAAAGAAAGAAGGGGAAATTATGTATGTATGTATATACAGGATAGCTAACATAGTTGTGCAACTGACTTCTATAGCTTTACTGAAAGGAGTAGTTAATGATTACTTATTTGATCAGTCTTGCATGTCTCTATTTGTTTTCCTGAGAAACCACTTTGAAGATATCTACACGTAATACAACAACCATTGTTAAGTTCCTACCACTTTGTCTGTAACTCTGGATTGCTTGTATTGTTCTTATGCTATTTTGTAAATGGATGACTGTTTGTTAATATGTTTTCCTTCTTTTATTTTTAAAATAAATTTTAAAAACCCAAAAAACCCCCTCATATTTCTTGGTCATAGTTTGCTGTGGTTTAACTAAGTGTTTCCCAAGGGCCCATTTTCTAAAAGGCTTGGTCTCCATCCCAGGTGCCATGGAGAGTAGTGGCACCTTTGAGAGGTGGGGATGGGACTGAGGAGGCTAGGTCACCATGGATGACGAAAGGGATGCTGGGATCTTGGTCTCTTCTCTCTCTTTGCTTTCCACTGCCCTCACATGAGCAGCTTCCTCTGCTGCTCATTCCTGCTATGACGTAGCATCTTATCTTAGGCCCCAAAGCCCTGGGCCACCAATCATGCACCAAAGTTTCCAAAACCATGAGCAAACACAACCTTTCCTCCCTTTGAGTTGATTTATTTCAGGTGTTTGTCATGGTAACAAGAAGCTGCCTAGTATGAGGTTTATATCTCTTTCTAGAATAATCCTTTCCACGTTTCTGTCTGCTTTCTGTCCTGGCAGTGTAGCCTTCCTGTTGTGTGCTCTGTAGGGCTTGTGCAGGCTGATTCCACTTCCAGGTGAAGAGAAAGGCCTGAAGAGAAAGGCTCTGAGCAGGACATAAAGAAGGGGAGTCTTCATCATTTATTTGGCCGTGAACCTTGTGGGCAGTTTTGCACGTTCCCATGTGAATTATTCAATGAGGAAATGTTGCCTTGGGACAACATATCACTATGCTATACTTGGGCGAATATTTAAAGAGAAGTGAAATTCTCTGCCTTCTAGAAATATCAGGCTTAAGGGAGGGGGACAGGTATGTGAATTAATAGTTCTGGACAATGAACATCTCACTACAACAGAGAGGAGATTCCTTCAGGGCTTCTGCTGACTGCATTTCCCTCATCTTACTGGCGCATTCATGACTCCCTGACTGTATGTGCACGATCTCCTTTCTGTCCCGCGAAACCCATTACCTGCCCCACTGTCTCTAGTTATGGATCATCACTTTCCCTAAAGACACTGAAAATTCCTCCTTGAAGTCTGTCCCTTTTCATTTGAAATGCTATTCCTTCTGCATGCTGACACAAATTTACTTATGCCTCTATTTACAGCCTTTATTTCATCCTGCCTCATGTAACGCTCAGGTGTTTGCATGCATATCTGCACCACTAGATTACAGGCTTATTGAACCCAGGTACATGATCGTATATCTGTTTACCATTTGATGCCTGGCACAGTGACTGCTTACACTGGCTCACTCAATACAGATTTGTTCAATGAGTGAATGTAATAGGTCAAATTTTCCTTCTGATTTCTCAGTAGAGAAACCTCAGTGATGAACAGAGAGTTTATGTTCTCCACGTTTATGTATCTACAATTAGAGAAAAGACCCAGGTGAAAGCAATCTTGATTTGATTCAAGTATTTGATTCATTGACATTTTTAATGCCTGGGTATCATTTCAGCTTTAGTACACTGAAAATACATAGGTTGGTTTTGTTTCTGTGAGAGGTTATTTCTTTTAAAGGCTGAAAACAATTTGCTGACTTTTGTGACTCAGGGACACTTTTCCTCCCACCCCTAACTCTCTCTCCCTACCCCATCTTTCTCATCACCACCTTCAAATAATAAACATGGTGCAGTGAATAAAAACAGTCTCTGGTTTCAGGTTGTGACTTGCATTTGAATGAGGCATCCACACAAGAGTCCAAATTTTATAGCTACTATGCTGTCTGTGGGGTTACACTTTTAAATTTTGTAATTATATAAATAAGAGAGATTACTTACAATCACAAGCTTTTGAAGTACTTTGTTTTTTCCTAAAGGGTCCATTTTCTCCTCTTCCTCTTCCTTCTTTTCAGTCACTATCTTCCTTTTCTTCCTTGTTTTTTATTTCCTCTTCCTCTTCTCTCAGCACTCTGACATCTCAGTATAGATTCATTCTACACGTTCCTTTGTTCATTCACTCTTTTTACAGAACTTACAAAGTCCCTAGTGACTGCAATCTATTGAACTTTTATAGTTACGTAAGTTTTAAAGTTTAAAAACTGAAAGGCAAGAGACAACATCATGAAGAGAATTAAGACAGAAGAAATTCATCTTGGAAATAGCAATGTGTTCAAATAAGTAATGCTAAGGACCAAATCGTTAAGACTAAAACATTTCCAGGTTTATGTCCTATCAATTAATTTACATGTCAATTTGGCTAGGCTATAGTACTCAGTAATGTAAGCAAATATTGCTATGAAGATATATTGTAGATATAGTTTACAACTACAAAAAATTAACTTTGAATAAAGGAGTTTATACGAAATAATGCGGGTGGGCCTTACTTAGTTGAAGGTCTTAGTAAGAAGCAGGACATCTCAAGGAAGAAATTTCACCTTAAGACTGCAGCACCAACTCCTAAGCAAATTTCCAGTATACTTATCTTCCTATAAATTTTGGATTTTCCAAGTATCACAATTACTTGAACTAATCCTTAAAACAAATATCCTTACATGTGTGTATCATATTTGTCCAGTTTCTGTGGACAGTTTCTCTGGAGAACACTGGCTGATAGAATAGGAATATTTATTACAATAACAAACAACTAAAACAACACTTTTGGTGATCTGAAGGCCACGAAAATGGTAGTTACCAGGTGTGCACGTTCTCAGGCTACAATACAAGTTACAATGTCCGCCAGCCGCCAGCAGAAGAGTTCTGCTGATGGAGTTCAGGCACATCTGGAAAGCAAGAAGGAATCTAGACCTGATAACCAATTTACAGCTAACCCACAGACTGCTGGGAAACAAAGTTCAATCTCTAGGATTCCTAAAACCAAAAAGAGGAAGAGCAGGATTACAGCAGGCTCACTAGCAGAGATCACTGAACCACCTACTGGTGGAGAGTTCTCTGAAATTTTCCAAATTGTTCTTCATTGTCTGAGATCCAGAAGCCTATTCTAAGAATAACTAGGAGAAGGCAGATCATAATTGCACCCACACCAGTGTCCACTGTAAGAAAAATGCAGAAAATCACCGACTAAATGACTTTGTTGCTGAAGAAATTGTCTCTGAAGCAGAATCTCATGCTTCAGGTATTTCTAAAATTGTGCCTTCCCCAGAAATGACAAGAACCAGAAGTAAGGCTAAACCTCTAATAGGTCAAAGCCAAGCATCACATGCAGAAGTTGTGTCTGATGCTGAATCTTCATGCTCTGATGTTTCATTCCCTGGAATTACACATGAAAGAACACCCAGGATTATGCCAAGGAATTACAGGCACAAGCTGATAATAAATATACTAATATTGTTCCAGAAAATAAAAAGGGAATCATGGATATTTCTATGAAGTCAGAGGATTCATATTTCAGACAGAGTTTTGATGAAGAGGAAAACAGAGTAATAGATGAGAGAAAGGAAAATGATAAAAGTTCTCAGTTGAAATGTCTTTCTAAAACAACACTTGCTAGAATGTTCAATGATGCTTTATTTGTGGTTGGTTAATAAGCGTTAGTTAGCTGTATCTGTCAATGGCTGTGCAGAAAGAATGTAGTACCATTGTTGAAATAGATTATGGTTGCCTGGTTGTTTGCTTTTAGAATACCACAATGGCTTATAAAATCCAAGTAAGGCTGAACTATTCTGAAGTAGAGTATATTACTGTTAAGAGTAATATCTGTTGTACACACTATTTTGATATAGTAAAAGAATAAGTTTAGCCAAATAGACAAATATTTTCAAAAGGGAATCCTCAATTTCTGAAAAATTATGTTTAGAGATTCCATGTTTAGTTACAATTTAAACATACTCTATTATCATAAAAATAATGTGAGGTACTAGGTCAATGCAACCAAAATTTATTATATAGGGTGTACAAAATATTATTATAAGGAGAGTACTTTAGACATTATGCTTTCCATAAAATTATGTATTTGGACAGGGAAAAGTTCTACTTTTAATGCTAGGTACAGAACATTTTCAGCTGCAGTTCTGGCAGCAGGGTTTGGAAATTATATACCTTGATTGGCCTGGCAGGCAAAGGGAGAAAAAAATATTCCTAGTGCAAGTTACCAGTAATGAAAAGTTGACCACGGACCCCAGAATCTTGATTTTATTCTTGTTATTTGGAATTTGTTCATATCTTTAATATGCAGCTATTTGTTAATAGAGTGCCTGTTTTCTTCCAAGTGAGGCACTGAAGGCTACAAAGATGAGAATCAAAATATCTTATAGTTTGCTAGTCAGATGTACCACCACCCCTCCCCACAAACAATAGGATTCAACGTGGTCAGCGCCTCTGGAGCTGCAGGCAGGTGTCATGGAGCTACAGCAGCAGGAGCTCTTAGACCAGCATCTAGGACAATGGTGGGGACCAGATTGTGAGAGATCTTTCACGCCCTGTGGAGGAGTTAAGGCTTTAATAAGAACCTGGTGATTTTCTTGTCTTCCTTTCCCATACTTTATTTATGAACCCACATGCAGTTACTATTTTAATTTAAGTTAATTTGAGTTGGTTTTCTGCTATTTGCAACTAAAGAGTTTGGACGAACACCAGGAATTTGGGATTGTGATATGATATCTGACTGTAATAGGAAGTAACTTTGTCACCAGTGAGAGAATGGAATGAAAAGGAATAATAAAAGGCAAGAACCAGAAAGTTCGCTGTTCCCCAAAGTATGGGTGAGTCGTTCACCAGGGTTGGAATCATCTGCAAAGAGTAAAGTGATTTACTATAGTGATTTCAGGCAACTGAATGGTATTTCTGAGGAAGGGGCCCAAGTATTCTGCATGTTAAACATGCACACATGATCGTTGCACACAGCAAAGTTTTAGAATGGTTGTGGAAGCCACTGTGACTATGAAGGTGAAAGTTGAGTTCATAAACAGGGGAGAGATAGTAGAAATGAAAGAGAGATTAGAGGGATATTTGGTTGGTAACATATAGAGAACTTGGTTTTACTCCAGGGTGAGGAAGCAGGGGAGGAGTCTAGGCTACTGTCATAGTTACTTTCTTATTGTTGGGACAAGATACCTGACACCCCCAAGTTAAAGAGGAAAGTTTTATTTTAACTCACATTTGTAGAGGTTTCAGTCCATATTCAGCTGGCTCCAAAGAAAGGTGGCACGGCAGAGGAGCATGGCTGAAGAGAAACAGTTCATGGCTAGACAGGCAGGAAGCAATAAGACTTCTTTTTTCTTTCCCTTTTTATTCCACCCAGGCTTCAATCCTATTGGCTGGTGCCACTCACATCCAGGATGGGTTATCCCTCTTTAGTAAGTCCATTGCCCAAAGCAAGAGCTATGCCAATCCAATTACTGGACTAATCTAGTGGACTAATCACATACCTGCTACTGAGCTACACAAAAAAGCCCCACTTATGAGTGCATGAGGCTTTGAGGGGATGTCTAGCTATAAGCCATAACGCTATTTTCACGGGTTTGGTTACTTGGTAGATAACAGGATCATTAATCTGATAAATTCAAACCTTAAAAACTGATTAGATTTGAAGATGGAAAAGAAGATTTGGATTTGGGTTTTGACTATGAGTTTAAATTATCTGTGAGGCAGCTTAATAAAGCTTCATAGGAGGGTGTTATATAAATACTGATAGTTTGAGGGGCCATTATTGGGTACAAAGATAAATTTACTGGTTATCAGAATGTGAAAAGTCCAATCTGTAGTCATGACTGAGATTTCCCAGAAAGAAAATGAATGAGGAGGAAAAGTGCAGTGGATTGAAGATGCAGTGACCACTGCTATTGGAACTCCTTAGAGGTATGAGACTTCTGGCTGATGATAAAGGTCATGACAGCGTCTTCAAAATGTAATATCAAAGAGAAGTAAAGGTGATGGTAATGGCAACTGAGCAAATGAAGAGTTTATGAAGCTCTTTATTAATGAATATTTTAGCATTTCTGAGTAAAGACTGGTGGTAGTTTGAGTAATCCAGATGTTAGCATCTGCAATGCACAATAATTTTAAAATAACTCCACTGCAGAGGGGAGAAGTCAGTATAGTCTGATGGTACAGGAGTCAAAAGAGAGACATTTTCTTTTCATACACTGGTCTAAAGGATTGATTTGGAAGTGCCTATGGGAAGCAAAGAAAATGCATATTTCATCTCCTTTTCCTGATGTACCTGGGTCGTAAGCACATGAGCAGCTTCTATTCAGAAGAGTCATTAGAAAAGCCCTACCGGAAGAGTAGACCTCTGTTTTTATTAAAACATAGAGACAGAGGTGGGAGGAACATCATATGAAGCCTTCAAGGAGACAGTAGAAGTGGAAGTTCCAGAACTGCAGTCTTTATAGGGAAGTTGGGTGAGAGAGAGAGAGAGACAGAGAGAGAGAGAGAGAGAGACAGAGACAGAGACAGAGACAGAGACAGATAGAGACACAGAGAGACAGGGACAGAGAGAGACAGAGAGACAGAAAGACAGAGAGAGAGAGGGAGGCAGAGAGGGAGAGAAAAAGGAGAGAGAGAGAGGAGAGGAGAGAAGAGAAGAGAGAGGAGAGTCACAGACAGATAGACAGACAGATGGCATGGGATGGGGAAGCAGGAGAAAATGTGACCAGAGGTGTGTCAGACAACATTCCTACCCTGTGGAATTAGGGAGAGAATATGTATATATAAATGAAGACATTCTCAATATTCAGGACTATATGTAGAACTGTATCAAAGTGTTTAATAAATAAGCGCAGAAAGAGAATATGCAAAGAAGTGGTAGTGGAAAGATCTTTGGATGGAATGAGGTAAAATTCAAGTAGATTAATTTTCTGCACTCTGAAATCTTCAAAGTGCAATATGACAACATGAAATGGTAGAGCCAAGGAAATTATCTAAAACTCTTTCCCAAAATCTTTTAATAAACCTCAATATCTTTTGAGGTGCTTTTGAAATTTTGGATGCCTGGGCCTGGGCTCTGCTTTTAATTTGCTACATGAGACTCTCTGATAGTGAGGCCTGGAGATTGCCCTATATTTCTTTCTAGCTGTCTTTTTATAGTGTTCTTTCTGTGTACACTGCTGATTTATATATTAAAATTAGATATCTATTTGATTATTGGTAGTATATTTCAACATGCGTGGCAATAAACATATATATAATTGCAGAGAATGAATCTTATGAATAAAGTTAAGGAATCGTGGGCAATCCATTGGAAGAACTACAGAAGATGCTTAATTTCAGAATTTTATTTTGAATGCAATGAAATATCGCTGATTAATTTTGAGTAAGTAATGATACTATGAAAGATGTATTTTAAGAAAAAATGACTGATTGCTTTATGTAATATTTAGCAATAAATTTCTAGTAACTCACAATTATTCTATGCCCATACTAGGAATGAACATATTAACTGTAATGTGATTTTAAATGAAGCTTACTACACATTTTGGTAGAAATAAAAACTCTAATGTATAATTCCCTAAGCATTACCTTTGTCTAATGTTGAGAAATCTGACATTCATTGTTATTATTTAACACAGCTGTATTTATCTGCAATAAGAAATTCATTTAAGTGGAAAATCATTCATTTTTACTGTAATATTGATTTCCAGATTCTTTAGTGAATTAAAAGCTACTGACTTTAAAATTCATATGCAAAACATGGTAGTGATTTTTACTCTAAAATTTTTTAGTTTTGCTTTTCAGCCTGATGAATTCCTTTGCAGCATTATGAAATAATTACAAACCGTAATTTGGTGAATATTCTGGGGCACAGAGGGTGACTTATTTTATGCTTTGTGTATGTTATGATCTTTGCGAAGGCACCACCTTTCACACTTTCCCTTACATTTAGATCTGTCTATGCAGGTACTTTTAAGAACTATGTAATTCTGATCAAGACTTCTGTTTCCCCCTGGAAAACTTCCTTCTGTTTCTGGTTTTGGGTGACATGATGGTGATTCCCTTTGTTCCTACCAGAAATTTTGAAACTGCTTCAAAGCTTTGAAGTTCTGAGATACAGAGGGAAGATGAAATGCAAATATCTTTGTGCTATTTTCATATGGAAATGATATTCTGAATCAAATATATTTCTTTGTTGGCATACATTGGGTCTTATGGAATAAATTAAAAGACACTTGCAAGATAGACTCTGTTTTTCCTTATAGCTACACTAAGACACATTAAATAACTAGAGTCCAAAACTTCTAAGACTTTAAAAAAAAATGATTGAAATTTTCATTAAATTTTAATACTTAAGAACTTAAGGGTTTTGTTTCTCCCCAGTATTTGGAGTTGGTACCTTTCATTTTCTGAGTCCCAATGTTCTTTTCTTGGTAAGTAGCTTCATATTTTATTATTTGTGTTTATTAAAGCTGAGTATTTCATTGTGAAAAATAAGCTCAAATACAAAAGTATAGCAAAAACTACTTGTCATCTCTCCTTTCAAACTAAACAACTATTAACCTTTTAGTGTATGTCCTTCTCGGCTTTCCCTTCTCGATGTCAGCCTTTGTGTGTAACTATGTCTATACATTTCATGCTGATACGCCTTTAGGTTGAGCTCTTTGGGTCACACATATTCTCGCTGGGTGGGGCTGTCTCTCTTTTGGCTGAACTTGCCCTCTTTTTACATGCTTTTCTTTGTTTTACTTTACCAAGGCTTCACTATTAGTCTTCTATTTTTGCTTGCTTTCCCCTTATCTTTTTGACACATTCCTGCTGTTTTTTCTTGTTTTCTACATAGGTAATTGTGTGTGAGTGTGCATATGTGTGTAAATATATCTGTGTGTATTTGTATATATATGTATATATTAAAGGTGAGTGTATATTTTGTACCTATGTCAAAAAGTTATTAGACATATGCTGTCATATAATTAAAAAAAACCCTTTTCATAACAATAAAATAGATATAAAGTTTCATTTTAAATGATGAAATGGTATAAAATATTGGGTAGTATAATGTACATAGGCTTAAATTATTTATCCAATACTTTAAAACAATTTATTTTTGATTTTTAGAGTGTATCTAATTTTTTGTCCCTATATTTAATCCTTTTAATCTGTATATTTTCATGTATTTATACAATCATCTCAATATTTACAACAAATGTTGAAGAAGTTTTAAACCGTTTTTGAAGGAGGGTTAGTGACATTTCATTGCCTCTAAATTTTTGAGTTCTGCATATTTTAGACTACCCTTTTGCCTATTTTATGTATAAGGCAGTGTGATCTTGGATAGACTACTTAGGTAGCAATGTTTTCTTTTTGTTCCTTCAAATCTCTATTGCTTGTGTTATCTGATACTGCAGAGAGGAAAACTAAATCTAGACTGTTTATTATTGTTATTTTTTGCCTTTTTATGTGACCTTTTAATTTCTGGACAATACTGATGGCAGTGGATCAGAAAGGAGTGGCTAGAACATAGATCCATTTTGAAGGTATATTCCGTTTGACTTTGTCCTATGTAGCACAAAAGAGGGAGTTAGCAAGGATTCTCAGTGATTTCTGGTTTAAGTGAGTAGTCTGAGTCCCAGTGTCTTTGTCCTCTTCCACTTCAGCATGAACTAAAGGATGTCTCAGAGGATAAATGAAGTAGAAATTCTAAAGTACAAGATTGGGTGCCAACAGCAGATAAAAGGTTTTGAGGAAATTCTGGAAATTGTAGAATCAGAGCGATCAAAAACCGGGAGAGAATGTTAGTGTAGAACACCAGACATAAAACGAATTTTCAAGGAAGCCTAGGTAATGCACTAAAATCGGAGTAAAACAGCAACAACAACAACAACAAATCAGAGATCAGAACAGGCTCTAGACTGATAGCAGGCTGTTTAATTAAAAGGTTCACTTAAGAAAAACTAGGCTCACTGGATTTCTTCCCCCCTGCTTGCATTTTTCCCTCTCCAATTTATTATTATATTTGTCCTCTAAGAAAAATTTCAAGGGCTATGACTAAGGAAAAATTATTGATCTGTTTTTGGCATGGCCCTTTGTAGTACTGTTGAATCCACAGAAAGAAGGAAGGAATTCTGTAAGAGATGTGAAGGGGAAAAGGAAGAGCAGTAAAAATCCCTCCTAAAGGAAGGTCAGCATACTGAGGTACTTTTGTGAGTTTCTTCACTGTCAGCTCAGCTTTCTGTCTACTCCCATGACTGGGAAGCCTATCTTTTCACTCATGCTTCTTCCATTTACACAAGACTCTCAGCCAAGGTAGAGAACCTGGTGGAATAAAAGCAAAAGAGATGGAGGAGGAGAACATGAGGACAACATAAAGAGGCAATGTACAAATGATAGGCATTCAAACAACAGAAAGGAAGGACAAAGGAAGGGAATAATGAATCCACGCCGTGCTAGAAGAAAACTAGGGTAGATGCTTAATAGCACAATGCAGAGAAAACTTCACAAACATGAACATTTATTCATTGCCATTTGTTTATAAATAAACAGAGAATGATCAATAGACTGAAAGAGAAAGACCAAGTTAACTAAAAAGAGCAAGGGACCCACAAGCAAGTAGAGAGAATTTAGGGCACTGAAGTAGAAAAAATAGATATTTTATTAATATCTTCAAACTTACCTATTATGTTTTCATAAAATAGAAACAGGGACTGTGGGAATGAAGTGATCTACAAGCAGTAAAAGTGTTGACGTATTAAAACAAAACTGATGTACTGGATAGTGAAATGTGCATGGTGAAGATAAATTGGTAAAGACAGTGCTGAGGTCAAGAGTATTTGCTAGAGCAAAAGGAGAAACACAGAAAAAGAGAGCATGAGAACAACATCGAGATCCAGCATATGAATGGTAAACATTTCAAAAAAAAAGGAGATAATGAAAGGGGAGAATTAAAATACTAGAAGAATATTTCTCTAAAGAAATAAGGGTTAGTAAAAAGTTTCATTAAAGATCTATGTGGGAAAAACTATGAAACATTTTGTGAATTCTAGTGAAACAAAAATTGTGATCTGTATGGAAAAACAAGTAATTTATAAGAGAAATACAAGTAATTAGTCTGATGATGTCTTGGTTACTTTTCTTTTGTTGCTGAGACAAAATACCTGACACCAAAAATTAAGGAAGGAAAGGTTTATTTAGCTCACAGTCTGTAGACGTTTCAGTCCATACTCCGCTGGCTCCAAGGCAGAGTGACAGGTGGCACAGGACAACTGTTCATGGCCTGGGAAGATAGCAAAAGCAACAAGAGCAAAAGGGAGGAGTGGCAGCTAGCAGCCTCTTTCCCTCCCTTACATATGCAAACTATCTGCCCCAGGGTGGGGGTAGCACTCACATCCATGAATCAATCATAAAGTCTAAAAGCTCGCCCCACGACTACATGAGGCTTTGAGGGCACACCTGGACACAAACCACAACAGATAAGAAATCTCTCTACTCATAACAAGCGATACTTGAAAGAAATCTTGTTTTTCTTTCTAACCTATTTTTTGGGAAGGGTACTGGGTATTGAACCAGGGTGTTCACACTGAGCTACATCCCTACCCCTTTGTTGAAATTTTGTTGTGAGACAGAGTCTCACTGAATTATTAAGTTGTCTAGGCTGGGCTTGAACTTGCAATCCTCCTGCTTCAGCCTCTCAGAGTGCTGGGATTACAGGTATGCACAATTAAGAATGTATTTTCCTGAAGCAAATTTATTTTGAAGCTAATCAAAATATTGAGTGTTATTGCAAAATGAAGACATTATTGGACATGTAAATATCCTACATTTACCATGTTTCCAACTTGAAAAACGTTCTTGATGAATGAAATCCCTTTTCAGCATTTACCTCTGCCCTTTGCAGTGGGAATTGGCTATTCAAAGTTTCCTCAGAGCTTCACTCCTTTCAGAATTTCTTTTAATTACAGAGAAGTTATGTCTTGTTGCTTAATATAAAATCTTTGTATTTTTCAATGTCCATAAATTCACAATAAGAAAGCAAGCAAGTATATTTGAATTTGCTTGCCCCCAAGAATTCTACGGTGTTTTATTTCACTGTATTATGTCTCCTGAGTGGATTTTGATCTTTTCTGCTGACTGAGGTGAAGAGAGCAGCCATACATTCTTGGTAGTGCATTTTAGGCGTTTGAGGCTCAGCAAGTATTTTTTTTTTTTTAAATAAGAAAGTAACATCATGTGTTTAGTAAATTGAAATAAAGCATTAAAAAAGTCATTTGAGATTAGTTTGAAGCCAAATCTTTTAAAAGGCCAAATTTTGTTTATGGATATATTTTGTTGTCCTGATGCAGGATGTTATTTTAACTGAGCAAAAACTTAGAAAATTGCACATAAACATTTTGGATTTTGGCTGCTTTTGGGTAACTGCGAGATCTGTAACTCTGACTCTGCCTGGCCCTGTGACATCACCCTGGCTTCCTGAGAGACAGTCTTCCCCTATCTATGGAGCCTGTGTAGCACTTGCATATCTCTTATGCACAGATGTCCTTCCCAATACACAGATGTCCTGCTGGCTTCATGTCTTGCTACTTTCTCTGCCTTGTAAACATTTTAGTGTGCAACCCTCATCACAAGTTGTATTCCAGATTAAACATCCTAAGCTATATAACCTTAAAAATTTATTTTTAGGCTAAGCTTAATACAATTTTTATAGGATTATCTTTGGAAAAGATCGGTTTCCTTTAAATAATAATGTGTTACAAAATACTGCTAGTAAATCTTGGAGAAATGTGGGCTGTTTATTCTTTGGCATTTCTAACAATGTTTTACTAGTGGCTATGTTCTGAGCTGTCTTCTCAATGACCAACAGAAAGCAGTATTTTGAGAAAGTCAATGAGGGTTATGGCTGCTGTTTGTGATTCAAAGAATAGAGTCAAACTATATAGTCATGAAAACAAGAATGAGACTTATCAGCTGCCCTAAGCGCTTGGATCGATTGTGTTTTTTTCTCAACAACAGCAGGCCCTCCTTTTAAGTTTTGCCTCCCTATTCTTTAGTTCATTGTCTAAATAAGCGCTGAGCTGTTTGAGACGGGTCCTTGTATTCATTGTGTTGCTTTGTGAAATGCCATATGCACACATGACATTTTGTAGATAATAAAAACAGCAATGATTACAGGCTGTTGGTAGTATTTTGTTGATATCCCTGCTGGTAACAATACACAAAGATATCACTTGACATTCTACTGAGTTAACAGAAACTGTTGTGTTGATTTTTACTGCTGTTAAGAGCAGGAAGAATATTGATTTCAATCAGAAGAAACAGGGAGAAATTGCTTTGACATGTGTTTTTATTCTATCTTTGAGAATGTTCTGGAATAATGAAAAGAATAAATAATAATCTATGTGGGGTTCTTTCAGAAGGGCGTTTGAAAATAGTGACCCAAGGATAGGAATTTAGTTTGGAAATGAAGTGTTTAATTAAGCATCACAGAAAAGCCTCTTGCAGGACTATTAGAGGTTATTGACTTGAATATTAAACAACTGCAATTTGAGTCAAACTGTGATTGAAAATAAGAAAATATGGTTTAATTTGCCCATGATTTTTTTTTATTTGTTCGTTCAACAAATATGTAGTGAACACCTACCATATGGGTGGTGTTGACCTAAGTCCCATGAGTATAGTAGAGAACAAAACAAAGTCCTTGTTCCAATGCACTTTTTTATTATCATGAATGAGTACAGACAACAAAGGTTATTGCATACTGTGTCAAAGGACAAGAAGTATGATAGAGAGAAAAATGGATCAGGGTGAGGGAGAGCAGAAACTGCCAGAGCACATAGGTTGGTAGTAAACATTTTATAAATTGTAGATAAGGAAAGCCTTGTTTGGAGAAATGGAAAGCAAGCCATGTAGGTACGTATTTGTTAATTCCACGTGGAAGGAAGAGCAAGTTTCCCGAGTAAGAAATGTGCTCAAGAGTCAGAGGACTTCTGTGTGGTGGGGAGAGGAGGAGATGTCAGCAAGGAAACAGGATGAATCAGATCTTAAAAGATCTTGAGGTCATTCGTTATAAGACCCCTTCACACGGAGGGAGATGGGAAGCCAATAAGAGGTCATCTTTTCATTTAAAAAAGATTAGTTTGATGCTCTAAAAATAACTGTAATGGAGCCAGAATGGAAGAAAATCCTGCAGCAAGGTAGCTTAAATCCAGGCTATGTACAGCAATCATTTGCATCATGGTGTTAAGAGAAGAAACAAAAATTCACTAGAGTTTTGACATATTTTGGACTTGGAAGGGACATGGTTGGTTGGATTTTTGGACTTAGAAAGGACGGAGTTGGTTGGTTGGTTGTGATTTGATAAAGGAATTCCATATTTCATTATGGGTTATGTCAAGTTTGAACATTGAACAGATGAGTATTTAGTCCCAAGGGAGAGATCACGCCCGGACATATGAATTTGAGAGTCTTCAGGATAAAATTAGCACTCAGAGCCATTAAGGACAGAAGACTGGGAGATATCACGGAGGGAAAAGTTTAAATGAGAGGTTTGGAGAGCTGAAGTCTAGAATGCTTGAAGGTTAGAGTTTGGAAGAATCAGCGGTGAAGACTAAAAAGTACAAGGAGAACTAAGAGTGGTTTTAGAGGCCAAGTGAGGTAACTGTTCTAAAGGAGGGATCGACACCCAGGGTCTAATGCTCTCCACGAGTCCAATAAAGTAAGGAAGGAGCTGGTAACAGGATTTGCTGGCAACCATCCTGCGAGTTGTGTAGAGGAATGGAACAGACAAGGTTTTCTGTGTTGGTCTCAGAAGGAAACAAGAAGATGAGAATGCAGACTGAGGGTTAGATAGTTATTAAGGAGCTTCACTGTAAATAGGAGAGGGGTACTGTTGAAATAATAGCATTATTGGAGTAATGCTATTAATGGAACAGTATTGTTGCATAAATGATTAGTAGCACACATACCAAAACTGCTGGAGCAGTGTTGGTTGGGGAAATCTTACCAGTGCAGGAATAATATCAGAGCTGGGAAGGCCTGTGGGCTGGGGACATAGTTCAGTGGTGGAGAGCTTGCCTAGCATGTTCAGGGCTGTGGGTTTGGTCCCCAGCACAGATGGGATGGTATGGAGTGGAGAGGAATATTAATTCCCATTGCCCATTGCATTTTGGAGCAATCCACAGAGATCTAGAAGGGCTGAGATCAGTCAGACTCCCGGAGAAGAGCTAATGTATGGCTACAGGACTTTACCAGCTCCTTGCCTAATGTAATCAGCTGCTGCAGCGCTTTGACTCCAGCATGAGTCCTTCAGTCCCTTCCTTGGCTCCTCGCTCTGGACTGAGACCTCTGGTTGACCAGAATCATTTACATTCTAAGCATTAGTTTCTGTGGGGACTCTGAAGGGCAACAAATTCTTTTCTGAGAGCCCAATCAAAAAGAAATTGGTCTTGACAAGGTAAGCCTGATAGTAAGAGGGGTAATAGAGGAGGTAGGGGAGGGTTTTTTTCTAAACTCATTTTGTCTTTCCCCTTTTCCTTCTCATCTCTTCTCTCCTACGCTTCCTTTTCCTATCCTTTCTCCCATGTCTTCTATCCTCCCTCCCTCAGCCTTAACTCTCCCTTTCATCCATCCTTCCTTTTCTTTGGTATATGCTATTGTAATTTTTTTATGCTGGTGGGAATAACCTAGCAGAAAGGAAAAATGACTGAAAATGGGTAGTAAATAGTCACTGGAATGGAATCACTCTCTGGAATGATTCTGTTGAGAAGGTGAGAGGATTGGGATTCAGTAAGAGTGGAGAGGTTGGTTTTCAAGAAGAGGGCAGACAGTGCAAGCATATGAGAGGGGGAAAGGACAGATTTTATCAGGACAGTTGTAGGTATGTTGTAAACAGAGGTTGTGGGCATTTAAAAAAGAATTGCTTGTAATTTCTCATTAAAATGTGAACCTGCATCGAGGTCAAGGAAGGAGAACAGGTGTTGGAGTGGTTATAATAATGTCTGATTAACAAGCTTATTTTCCCAAAGAAAGCAAATTTCGTTAGCTACGTACCCTTAAAAGAGAAGCTGCTTTCTCTTTCTTACTAAAGACTTAACTCTGTGGATTTCTAGTGGACGGTCTTAGTTAAATCCATTTAGCTTTTGGCTAAATGTTCATTTCCACCAGCTACCTTACACAGGAAAAAAAAAATCTCATTTTTATGATGTTCTGCGATTTGAGCCATGTTAGACAATTCTGTCCACACAACAGAAAAATGAGAAAAATGTGCATGTAGTTATATGAAATGTGTATAGAAGAATCTGTACTTATTAAGTATAGAAATATGTTTAAAATTCACTGATCTTCATGTGACTCACAGGAGGCAAAAGCATGACATTTGAAATTGTGTCTTCATTGCTTTCTGAGAGCATGGGATGATTGACACATGATAACCTACTTATGACTGTGGGACTGAACCAGTTATCCACATCAATTCATTTTTTCACATTTAGAGCTTAGAGATTTGGATTAAATTACAGCTAAATAAATCAAGCCTACTATGCCTGCACTCTCTTAGATGCGTGTGGAGATTGGTTGTTTTAAAAAAATGTGTAAATTTAAAAAAACATAATTATTATGTCTGATTTTTGAAAAGCAAGAAAAATGTCCTATTTTAAAATAAATAAGCAACATAATAAGTGGATGCATGGTCCATGACTTCTTGATCTTTAATATAGAGTCCAGTTATGCTATACTAATAGACTTCTACAGACTCTTCCAATTTTAAACTTCTATGATTTCTAAAAAAAGAAAGTTACAGAGGGTAAGCCATCAGTGGTTGAGTTTATAACATAGACGATGCGATACACTAGTTTTCCAGCATATTCTGAGATGGCATTTCCTTAGTTCTTTTAGGGATGACTATTCCTTTTTACACACTCTGAAACACTGATCTAGTTCACATGTTGAATTTATGTTAGGTATATTTGCCTGATTCAGTGGTACTGTTATGTGGCTCCACGGGCTGTGATGTTTAGCTGAAACTCAAGATGCTAAAAATTAACAAAGAAATAGGAAATAAAGAACAGGGTGGCAGCTTTCCTGCTTGCCATGGTGATCAGAAGAAGCTGAATCTTGGGGAAGCTTGTAAAGTGTTGCACGGGGTGAAGGCAGCCTACATAAACTGCATGCAAATGTATAATCTTTGATGTGCTTTGTGAGACACTGACACATGAAGTTACAGAAAGTGACACATCATAATGTAAAAAATAACTTAGAGGTTTTATAAAGTACACTAGCTTTGTCTTTTGTTGCTGACTGCAGATCCACAAAAGACAACAGCTACTGAGAATATGACCCTTGAATCTGTAGCATAACCTGTTGTGTGTGGCTCTGTACATACACCCTTGAAATCTATGTTGAAATCAGAAGATACATTGGAAGCTGCTGGAAATTACGAGCTCTGTTGGATGTGCTCATCATTGCCTTCTTTTTTTCTAGCCTCTCTTGCTTTAGCTTGTAGAGTTCCACATGTAGATCATGTGTATATGCTGCTGTCAAGGGGAAAGCGTTGTTCATTACTTTGTCTTTAAAATTTTCTTGTTATGTTAAAGATTTATAAGCTCTAAAACATGAGAAATGTGGTGCTATTTTATGAATTTTAATGGTTTTCATTGTAATTGGCAAGAGTAGAACTGCAACCAGTATTTTAATGAACTCTGTCATTTCTGAAGTGTGCTGTTCATTCTTTTCCTAGGAGTGAAATCTTACTAGTTCACTGGAATCCAGTGAAAACTGTACTTCTGCAAGAAAGGTCCCCTAATCACCACTTCCTACTCCTTAAATTAATTGCTCAACCCTTGGAGTTTTCATAACAATCTGATTATAGCACTTAATTTATGACTATATCATTTAACAACTCCTTAGAGTGACCATTTCTTAATTAGGGTGGAGGATACTTTTTCTGACATAAGTATTAACCCTTCACTCTCAAAAGTGTCCCAGTTTGGATAGCAGATGCTATGTGTATCCATCCTATCATGAAGGGACTTGTCTCAGGTAGTTAGAACTTGTAAAGGTTATTCAGTCAGAGTTTATCAATGTGTTTAAATTGAATTTATAATTTGATGGCTGTGGGAACTATTCAAGGTCTGGTAGAGGACTTTGGGTATTTGAGAGGGATTGCTATTACTTATATTAATTATTTATGTATGTTAATGCTCAAAGACAGCCCTACTGGGAGGGAAGAAAGCTTTCTGTTACTCTAGCGAAGGCAGAGATATCCTGGCCCAGATGTTGAGGAACTGGCTGTAATGTAGTCCACTGATTTCCTGATGGTGATCCAGAGGAATGTCTAAAGGGAAGTGTAGTGCATTGACAACTGATGGTCAACTTATAACCCCCAGCTGAACTGAGTAAGTGTGGAGCTGGATGTGGGAGGTCCACCTAGGGACTGTTGCCAGCAGCATAAGAGGCAGAACTGGAGAAGGAGAAGGAGCTGTGGAAGCTGAAAGTCTGTTGGGAGCTGAGAGAAGCTGTTGGGAGCTAATAAAAGCTGGAAGGAGCTGTTGGTTGTTTTGGAGGAACTCGTCATGCTGGCTTTCCTGATGAACTTGGCTATTTTCATCCTCTAAGGAGCTCGGGGCCTTGTTAGCACTAAGAATAGCTTCAGTTCATTTTGGGGGAGCTCTGGTCCTCACTTGCACATCACTTCCTGGCTCAAGAGGGGAAGATGGTGCACTGCCAGTCTCCTGAAGAAGCTTGTCACGTTGGCTTTTTTGATGGGAACTTGGCCATCTTGATCATTGGAGAAGCTCGGGACCTCATTGTTGCTGAGGATGGCTGTGATCCCTTTTGGCGGAGCTCTCATTCTTCTGAGCATTGCTTCCTGGCTACAGTGCAGATCCCTCAGCCTGCTAGCACAGATCCTTCATCCCGCTGGTACAAACTTCCTCGATTTCACCACTGACCTGTGGGTCTTCCCAGTGCAGATCCATGAAACAGGCGTATGTGAGATATTGTTATGGGCTCTGGGCCTCCAGCTGGATTCATGGGAGGCATTGTTATGGGCTCTAGGTCTTCAGCTGGACTCATGCAGGACATTTTCATGGGATCCAGAACCTCAGCTGGATTCTTGGTCTTAGTGTGTGGACAGATTTCCTGCACTGTTTTGTATATCATTCTTTGGGTGACTATTATAAAGAATCATATAAATTATGTGTCCTATATTATATTGTTCCCCTCCACAATATCCCCCAAACCAACACAGGAAGTAATATCCTTAAAGATACTATTATTTCATGGCAAAGAAAAAATTAAAAAATGAAAGAGAAAGCAAGGCCCTGATATTGAGTTAAAAGTAAATAGTTACTGGATTTTTTGCTTTAAAAGGATTATGTCTCCTAGTAGACTATCATCTACTACTGAACTGATGCTAATGACAATCATCTTTCCTTATCAAAACAAATCAACAATCCTGAGGTCCTCCACACACTGCTAAGAAAATGGGCTGAAGCTAAGTGCTGTGGGGCACACCCTTAGTCCCTGCCCTCTGAGAGGCTAAGGTTGGAGGAAGTCTAAACCGAGCCTGGGCAATTTAGTGACTCAGTGTGACTCTGTCTCAAGACAAAAAAGAAAATAAATAAAATAAAATAAAACAAAACAGTCTGGGGATGAAGGCTTGAGAGTCAATCCCCAGTACCAGTAGCAAA
>NW_004955410.1:12997114-13126435 GCF_000276665.1 Chinchilla lanigera
AGAAGGAGAAGGAGAAGGAGAAGGAGAAGGAGAAGGAGAAGAAGAGAAGGAGAAGGAGAAAGAGAAGGAGAAGGAGAAATAGGAGGAGAAGGAGGAGGAGGAGGAGACAGGGAGAGGGAGAAGGAATGGGGAGGGAAGAAGGAAAAGAGAGGAAAGAAAAGGAAAAAGACAAGAGAGAGGGTCTGGGCTGGGAATGGAGAGCGCTGACTGGACTCCCGGTTCTTGAACCACTGAAGCACTCAAACCTGTCAATCACAGAAAGAGAAGCTGCCTTCTCTTCCAGTACATGTCAGAGCATGTTTTGCTCATTCTTTATTCCCAGGACTTCCCTAGTGCCTCATACACTGTAAATAGAGGGTAATTATTGTCCAGATGAATGCATGGGCTCCATGAGCAGAATACTCAGAAGCTCTCTCAAGAGACCAGGCTGGTAAACTGTGGAGCTGATCATGCCTATTGTGGGCTCAGGCCTCACTGTGAGGTGTCAGTTACCACTCGCTGCCCTTCATTTGGTTAAAGATTTCATTAAGGCTGGGGATACAGCTCAGCGGCATAAAAGCCTGTCTGGCAAGTGCAAGGTCCTGAGTTCAATTTCTGGTACACACACAAAAAAGATTTCATTAACGGTTCAATGCTTTTTGTTTGGATTATTGTAAAGATTTCTTTTATTTTATCTTACTAATTTTTTTTTTTTTGAGACAGTGTTTAGGCTGACCTTGAACTCACTATGTAGCTCAGGCTGGCCTTGAACTCACATTGATCCTCCTGCCTCAGCCTCCTGAGTGCTGGGATTACAGGCATGAGCCACCATGCCTGGTCTGTTTTACTAATTTTTAAAACTAAAAATTTTGTGGTTAGATTCATATAGCATAAAATTTCACCATCTCGCTAAGTTTTAAGCATGTGTGCAGTTCCATGGCATTAAATACATTGGCATTATTGTGTTACCGCTGCTGTTTTTTCACAAAGCGTTCTCACCTTGCAGAACTAAACTCTGTACCTATTGAATGGTGACTTCTCATTCTGTCCTCATCCCAGCTCCTAGCAACTGCTGTTTAACCTTCTGTCTTTGTGAATCTGACTAGTCTGAGTCTGTTACATAAATGTAATAACATGGGTTTTGTCTTCTGTGACTCATTTCACTTAGCATAAAATCTTCCAGGTGCATCCATATTGTAACATGTGCAAGAATTTCCTTCCTTTTGTAAAGCTGAATAGTACTCCTTTGTACATATATAACATATTCTGTTTGTTCATTTTTTCACTGTGGAACAGTTGGAGACTTCTAGTTTTGTGTTATTTTGAATAATGCTGCTATGAATATGACTTTACAAGTTATTTTTTCAAGTCCCTACATTTGTTTGGGTTGATAGCTAGGACTAGCATTTCTGGATCATATGGTAATTTTATTTTTAATATTCTGAGGAATGGGCATACTCTTTCTCACAGCATCTATCTTGTTTTCTCATTCTTATTGACAATTGTTATCTTCCTTTCTTCCTTTCTTTCCTTCCCTCCTTCCTCCCTTCCTGCCCCCTCCCTCTTTCCCTCTCTTCCTGTAGACATTCTTATGGGTACAATTAAACAGTCCTTTAACTGCCTTCTTTTGTTTCCGGACCTCTCATTTCATATTTCTTTACTTCATTATAGCTAAAATATATTTTCTACCTGAAAACCTGACCATGCAAATTCTATGATTCCTAATTTTTCTTGCTTTAAATTCTAAGATTTTGAAAACATGCTTCTTTTCAGGTCTCATTTCTAGGCAGTCTGTACTCTAGGCATAATAAAATATTTACTTTTAAAAAACAATATTTACTTTCAAGTATTAGTGATTTCTTTGACATGCATATCTTAATTCTATGTTTCCAAAATTTCATTTATTATTTTTGGGACTTTTCCGTCACTCACTATCCATTTAATCTTTTTTCTCCATGATTTTTTTTCCTTTGGATAGATTTTTAAACAGCTTATTAAAAATTTTGCATTGTTTGAAGCAAAATTATCCATGAAAGAATGTTAATTTTTTTTTGTCTTTTTGAGATAGGGTCTTGATATGCAGTTCAGGCTGGTCTTGAGCTCATTTAGTAGCCTAGGTTGGCCTCGAACTTGCAACAATCTTCTTGCCTCAGCCTCCCAAGTGCTGCGATTATAGGCATGCGGCACTGCGCCCAGCTCGAAAGAATGCTTTTTAATAAACCAATCATATTAATTTTTTGCACATTTTAATAAACGCATTTCCTTCCTTCTTTCTTTTTTTTTTGAGACAGGGTCTTGCTATATAATTCAAGCTGGCCTTGAACTCACTTATGTAACCTACAGTGATTCTCCTGCCTCAGCATCCTGAGTACTGGGATTACAGGAATACATCACCATGCCCGGCTCAGTAAATACATGTCTTATAAATTTTTTCTATTTTGTTTTTTTTGTTTTTTTTTTCCAGTACTGAGAATCGAACTCATGACCTCGCACTTGCCAGGCAGGTACTGTGCCACTGAGCTAAATCCCCAGCCCCACATGTCTTATAAATAAAAACCTCTATACATCACCAAAAATTCATCTCACAGAGAAGCAACTCTCTATGTACCACGTTTTAGGTAGGAAAGTCAGTGTTGTCATACTTTCCCTGACTACTTAATCAGAGTCAGTTCCTCCTTAGGATAAGCTCCTACATTAGAATAAGGCATTTAGTGATTACTACCTTGGCTCCAGGGTCAGACCAGTGGGTCCAAATCTCCACATGCCCCTCACTGAGTGGGTGATCTTAGACCTGTTATTTAACCTTTGTAAACCCAGTTTCCTCTTTGAAAAAGGTGTTAACAATAGCTCCTGCCTGAAGTCATTTCTTGAAGTGTCATTAAGTTAATGTATTTAGAGCAAAAGAGTTTCTAGCCATCCTGTCACTGAGAAGCCAGGTCCTGATACTACCAGGTCCTTAGCACTATGAGTGTCTGACGATGATGACGCAACCCCAATATTTGTGTCTTTGATGAAAGACTTCAGATGGGACCCCTAGGCCGTCAGATGGAGTATAAGAAGAGCTTCCTGAACAGTGATACCTATCATAAAGGTGGGAGGGTGCACCGAATGAGGTCTCAGGTTTCATTTATATGGAACTGCATCTCTCAAGAAATATCCTTTCCTTCCTCCAAGGTCATTACTTTTTGCTTTTCTTTCCCTTTTTTAACAAGAAAAATGGGCTGTGTTGATCTACAAGATTTTTGTTTTCTCCCTATGTGGATGTTTTCTGTTTAGTTTGGAGACCTTGAGGTTTTGTCCCAAACCCTCTGCCATGGTCTAGACTTTGTATAGGTCCTTGTCTTGGTTATTTTTCTCTTGTTGCAGAGACAAAATACCCGATGCCCCAAATTAAGGAAGGAAAGGGTTATTTAGCTTACAGTTTGTGGAGGTTTCAGTCTAATAGTCAGCTGGCTCCAAGGCAGGGTGGCAGGGCACAGAGGAAGCACTTCAAGGCAGCACAAGACAGCAAAAGCAGTAAGAGCAAAAGGTGGGAGTGCAGGGGAAGCCTCTTTCCCTCCTTATATTGTATGCTGTCTATCCGCCCATGCCCACACAGTCTCAGTGCCCTCCTCTTGCACAGGCTCAGGGTGAATACCAAAAAACATCCTAGAGCAAGAAGAGCATGTCCTTTTCACCCCAGGGTGTAGAACTGCTGAGTCACTTAGCCAAGCCTCTAGACTCCTCCAGTGGACACAATGAATCAACCTCAACAGTCCTGGACCTTATCAGCACACTAAGGGGATGCTACATTTTCTTGAGCTAAAGTTTGAAACCACAGTTTGTGTGGATTTTATTTATAGGTGAGGATTAAGAAACTGAAGGAAAAGAAAGGATAAAAAAATCACATCTTTGCTTTTCAAGTAGTTTCTGGCTACCACTCTCCAGACTGCTAATGGCTGACTTTCTGCCTAGCACTTCCCAGCTCTCCTTTTGTGCTCCATATCATTAAAAGATGTGTCAGCATTTGCTTCAGTAAAATCATTCCAAGTTCTCCTATTGTGAAACTGATGGGAACTAATGTAAAGTGGAATCAATTCAGGGTATGCGTTTATGTTTGCTACAAGGTAAGTACTGCAATCATTTAACTTTTCTGGGTCTAAAATGACAGTATTTCAGAGCCAAATGGGATGTAAAGTTGACCCTGTGGATGTTTTCCCTGCCTGTTTCAGTCAACATCTGCAGGATTCGTTAACATAGCTGTAAGTGGAACGGAGGCAGAGGAGTGTGAAGCCAAGCTGAGCTCCAACAGCTGCCTCTCCCTCTGCAATCCCAGTGGCTTCAAAGAAAACCAGGGATGACTGAATATTTATTTCAGTTTCCAGTATTAGAGAGCACAGAAAGAGTTGTAGAAATTGGCTCTATCACTCAGTCTTGTTCCTCTCTAACTCTCTGGTGTCTGAGTAAGGTTTTTCTCTATTATAATCCCCTTTCTTTGCTGTTTGATTTTCTGTTATGGTTGCCACATTGTGTCAACTTGAGGAGTCTAGAAACTTAACTAAATAACTCAGCAGTTCTACATCCTGGGGTGTAGAGGACATGCCCTTTCTGCTCTAAGATGTTGTTCATTGTGTCAACTTGAGAAGTTTAGAAGGTTAACTATGTGACTCAGCAGGGAGCCAGGGTTCTTATTTTGTATTCATCCTGAGCTTGTGGAAGAGGAAGGCATGGAGATGATGTGGGTGTAAAGGACTGCCCCCAGGGCAGGTAGCCTGCATACAATATAAGGGAGCAAAAGAGGCTTGCTTGCTGTGCCTCCCTTTTGCTTTTATTGCATTTGCTGTTTTCCACAGCCATGGACTGTTACCCTCTGCCATGCGCCACCCTGCCTTGGAGCCAGCCCAGTATGGACTGAAACCCCCACAAACTGTGAGCAACATAAACCTTTTCTTCCTTAGTGTTATGTGTTGGGTATTTTGTCTCATCAATGAGAGAAAAATAACCAAGACATCCTCAAAGTGTTAAATTTTTTTATTTCCTCTTTCTGGGAAAATCCCCAATGCAAACAAACTGAAGAAAAAGAAGGGGAGGAAAGCATAGGAGGAGGAAAGGAGAAAAATTTAAGGGACACTTGAATGCCTGAACTTCTGTAAGTCTGACATTCAGTGGAAGCGTTGGCTTTCTCATTTTTTAGGAAAATGCTCTCTGTACTTCTTGGATAGTAAATCCCTTGGGAAACAACCATTCCCATGCTTTCCTCAGGATCATGTTGACAATGATGTGAGTGTTCCACAAGCAGTGATACCATGCCTTGCTCTTCAAACCTAATGATTCACCTTGCATTCTGAAATAGGACATAAGAAGAATGCCATTTTTTTTCCTACCAGATCCATTTCAGTCATGAGTATTGAAGAGAAAAAAGATTTACTATGTAATTTTAATTTCCATATCAATAAACAAGAAGAGTAGCTATAGTTTTCTTTTCAAATGTTCCTTTTCTTCTAAAGTTAGTTTAAAATAAAGATTTTTCCCTTAGTAGCTACTTAATGTATTTATATATCCAAGATCTTTACCTTACAGTTTTATGGACTTCTAACACCTAACCCCCATGAACCTGACATTTAAGATGAAAGCGGTGGTATGGCATGGACTGTTCAAACTACAACCATGCACTATTTTTCAGATGTCTACTTTCAAGCTCTTACATTTCCTTTAGAGAGAATAGGCCTTTTAATCTTAACACAATATTTTATATTAAAAAAACTAATTAGACTATTTGTCAATGCTTATTAAATGAAAGGTTATATCTTTTGGCAGAAAATATGAATTATGGACCATACATGTAAGTACACTAGAAAAATTTGAGTTATATCTCTAGATAAGTCCACAGATTAGTTTGGTAAATAAATCCTTAGTGCTTTTAGTTAAAACTAATTCTGTCAAAGAAAGATTACTTGGATACAAAAGAGTCAGATTAAAATCCTCTTTATTGATTCATTTCTCCATAATTTCTACCAAAAGTTATGTGTCAAACTTAACATTGTTTTTGTTGTCATAGAAAACTTTAATAGCAATTGTTATTTCAAACAATTAACCTCTCTTGAGCAACAGAAGAGATTTAATTATGTCTCCATGAGAACAGTAATCCAGTTTTATAAAATAAAATTAAAGCAACTAAGTTCACTTCCAGAGTGCTTCAGAAGAAAGCATCTTTAGCAACAAATATGTGAATACTGTCATGGGATATAGGGTATGTTGAGGAAAGCAGATCACAAAAGGTTTCCAACTATTAATTAAAATTTAAAGGTCATCTATCTATCTATCTATCTATCTATCTATCTATCTATCTATCTACCTACCTATCATCGATAGCCCTGGGTTCACAGTTACAAAAGAAACATTAAGCAACTATACTACTTCATAGAAGATATTAAGAAACCTTGAACCATCTCCCTATCACCTGATACAGCATTCTGCTTCAGGTCTGAGAATCTGTTTGGGCCAGACTCTTAATACTAGAGAACACAGCAGTTCTGGTGTTTTCTTGCACTGTAGGATTGACTACACATAAATACATATATATAAACTAGGAGCATGGATTTTGCATGTTTGATCACAAAGAAATGATAAATGTTATGATAAAAATAGATATATATATGCTGATATGGACATTACAACAATGTATACATATATCAAAAGGTCACATGGTATCTCTTAAATACAATTTTTTAATTAAAAATTAAAAAATACAGAACACTGCAAACGTTAATTGTTTAACAAAGAAATCATTTTCACCTCATTCAATATTTGATAGCTAGAGACTCTCAGGTCAGCTATACTGATGATCTTTCTGCCCCTCCAAATACAAAATGGGGGAAGAAAAGTACTTGTTTTTTTTGATACTTTCTGATATAGTAAGTGTTTTGATCTATGATGATGATTTATTTTAGATTTTCAACTTATAGGTGATTCCATAGGGAAACTAGAAAGGCTGCTAATTATATTTTCACTTTTTCCTCTAGGTCATTTTGTAAGATTACATCTCTCACAGCAGAAATGACAAAATTAATGAGAGTGTATAATAATGTTTGGATATAATAAATGGTGCATAGTGGAATTTCTGTCATCTAGTCTGGTAGATCTGCAGCTGACCATTATTCTCTAGTGAAAATTTGAAAGTACAAATACAGTTATAATGAGGTACCTTCCCGAGAAGTAGGAAAATCTTGGTTTAAACTTCCCTTCCAACTCAGAGTCAGTGATGTCTTAGTGGAGTCAAAGTGTAAAGAAAAACAGGGTTTCTCAGTTCTCTCCTTTTGGCTTGACTACTTTCTTGAAAAGTTCTGTAAGGTGTAATTCCATTGAGCAATATTGCTAGGGCTCTTAATATATGGAGGGTATCACAGGGAGCACAAGGAGGATTTAAGGTATTGGACTTTGTTGAAGAATTTACTGAATTTTAGGAGAGAGAAACCTAAAACATTGACTGCTAGTAAGCAAGGCTATGATAAATCAAATCTTTGAGAATAAGACAGGAGGCCTAGAAAGTCATTACAATGATGGAAACACATCAGAGAGAAGAAAACACACCCCTTTCTGAAAACTCAATGGTTGCTATTCTTTATAAACTATTTAGTAGATTTATAATGTTGGTGTCTCACTATAGAAACTCTCCAGCCTCCTCCCACCTATTCCATGTCTTCCGTTCTCCTTCAAAGTACAGGGATAATAATTTAATTGGTTAAATTCCAGAGTGTTGATTAAGCAAAATTTGCTAGTGGGTGAGGACATTGCATTAACAATTACATACAGAGACTTCGTGCACTTTCTCCCTCTTGCCTGATGGATCTGAAGTGGCAGGTCGATCCAGGCTGCACTGTCCAAGCCATCCTGATCAGGTGTCACCATAATTTCACCAAAGGGCTTTGTCCAATTCTCTTGGAGTAAATCTGCCTATCTCTCTTCTCCTCACTGACATCCCAGCTAGGCTTTGGCCATTTCTACCTGAGCAAGCTTATCATCAGCCTAGAAGCAAATTCCTATTGTTCTATCTCCCCCAGCATTTTGGAATGTGTGTTGAATGTGGCTTTCAGCACACTGCTGTGGTGTGGTCCTATACTTGGGTCTGGAAGTGGTAGGAAACACCACTAATATTTTTCCTAGTACCTGTTGTGATTTTTCTGTGGTCAAGTGGGAGTATCTACCTGGAATCTTATATTTGGAAATCAATGCGCCTCATATTGAATTGGAGTTTTCTGCATTGGGAAGTGAAGGATGCATCCAATATGTGAATGTCAAAATGCAGAGATCTAACTGGCTCTCGAGAGTTTGATGAGGAGTACTAAGTAGCTATGATCTGAAAACTTTAAAGTATAAAGCACTATACAGTTGTAAATTATTAGTACCATTTGAGAACTTCAAATAACTTAAGTAGCATGATACAGTAGAAAAACTAGTTCTTTGGTTATAGATCCCATTCACTTTGCATCACTTGGCAAATTTGTCTTCACTTCTCCAACCTTTGGGTAATTCTGTAGAATGGAAATGATAATCTGCTCTCCAAAGGGGTTTTAAAGACTTAAACTCAATAAACAACTACTATGCGCTCCATGGCACAGAGTAGGACCTCAATAAATTGTCACTACCGATAGAAATCTTTTGGTTCTTCTTAGGTTTCTGATGAATACTAGTTCTAGAAATTTTAGTTATTCTGTAAATAGTGAGACCTAGATCTGGCAATAAACATACTGTATCAGTAGTGAAAACATTCTCTCTTAATTTGATTATGACTATATTGGAGCCAGGGATATAGCTCAGTGGCACAGTGCTAGCCTGGCAAGTGCTAGGTCATGAGTTTAATTCCCAGTACAAAAAAAAAAATAACAAACAACACCCCCCCCCCAAACCAGACATATATTGGAGTTCTTAGTGAGGTTTGGAGTGAGTTAATTTAAGCAGGGGCTGCACTGGCACTGTGCTTTTTGGTTGCCATGGCTACCAGCACCCACAGAATTCAGCTTACTCTAGTTGTGGACTAGTCTGGCCTGTTCACTGGGGGATCTGGGATATTACCGAGATTTTCTCTGAATTTCCACGCAGTCACCAGTTCTGAGTAGTCCCTGAATCCCTGTGTCTCAGTGAGTGGGATCTTTATCCGTGATCTTGGCTGTCCCAGCCAGCCCCCATCTCAGGCAGGTCCTCTGAGCCTGGTTCTCAGATTGGGACTTTTAAAGTGCCCTTTCTCCTTTCCTTCATGCAAACCAAACTCTGCCCTTTATATGCTGAAGGGCTTGACTAGGAGCGATGCTTTTGCCTTTGCTTGGGTAGTAGAAAATTGTGCTTTGATTGATGCAGGATCTCAGACCAGAGGAAATCCTACCCCTTCTCCCCGAGACAGATGTGTGTTTCTGGTACTCTCTTGCCAGAACCAATGGACCATTGCTTAGGGTAAGATAATTTCCCAACTTTTCTCATCAGATCAAAGCTTTTCTTCATATAAGGGAAGAGGCTGGGGAAGTAGGCAGGATTTCATGCCTGTTCACAGGGACCACTGATTTCCACATGCACACTCTGTACACCTATGCCACCAAAATTTCTCATTTCCTGCCCCGTCTGGATTATCATTATTATGTTTTTGGTGATATTCAACCTGTTAACATAGCACAGTCGTTCTAAACTGTTGCATTTGCCTCTAAAAATTTACCTGTGTATCTTATGTCTTACTTGCTGTTACAGTGCACTTCCCCACGCATGGTGCAAGGGGAGACAGGTTGTGCATCTTATTTCCCCTCCGAGGGGCTCAGCAGTGTTTGAAATTCAGTTCATTTAGTTGCCAAGTGTCTTCAGGTTTCTGCCAGACTCACAAAATGATATAATTTTTACATTGTTCAATTTTTCTTTTGGGGGTTGTTGTTGATAGAAACAATGGCTGATGGAGTAATTAATGTCTTATCGCTTTCTGAACCCTTCCTGGAAGTAATTTCAGTGACTGAAATTATTGATATTAAGTAAATGATCTAAATTCTCATAACTTGATAGTTCTGAACTCCCAAATTCCCTTTCCCTCTATTTTATCACAATGAATTGTTAAATTCTTTAAAGACCTGGAATAAAAGTATGACATATTTATTCCCAGTTAAGAACACTTGGTTTTTACACTTTGTAGCTAATTGAATCTTTGTAGTCTTGTGATTTACACATCACTAAGGGCCTCAGTTTACAGGTGAGAAAAATTATGGATTAATAACTTCAGCTGGTAAGTAATGAATGTAAAACTCAAATCTTCTTCCCAGCACATAGAACTTTCCAAAATTCCATACCTGTGTAGATATTTAAAATAGACAAATCCAAGTGGATTGCTTAAATATTGAGTTTACTCCCTCATTTTGAGAGCTAAGCTCCTTAAATGTGAAATGGCTTTTAATACAAAGTTTACTGATTCTAGAGTTATGAATATACATTGATGTAATTCCTTTCTGTAGATTAAAGTGTAATCAATAATGATCTTTGGAACTGTGCCATATTTTAGAAAAAAGGAGACAGATTTCGCTTTTTCTTGTAATGAGCTATTACTGCTTCAGAAATAATGTCAACATATCTTTCCTAGCATTTGTCTATCAGTGGGAGTCCATTATCGGAACATAAATTATTATTTTATTAATATTATCATTTACACATGACAACTTAATAACCCACTACAATTACATGTTATGAAAAGACAAAAAAATCTTTGTAAAGACAAAGCAAATAACATTTTTGAACTTATACTTGCCTTGGTCATTAAGATTTATAGGATTTAAAATTGAGGCAAGAGAAATGTATGAAATGGGACAAATTAGAGCAGGATGTTCTTCTTGGTATATGTTTAAGTGAATTGTGCTTTATTCCTAAAAATGATCCAGAGTTATATGAGGAGAAGTAGTAAAACACTGAGCTTATAAGATGGACAAAATCTACCATAAATACATTAATATTTTAACAAGTTTCTGGCCAAGATCCTAGCAGTAATGATGGACTAGAAACATATATTCAGAGTCGAAGGAAATAACAAGCTCTGTTTAAATCAAAATATATTCTATAGTGTTTATACTCTTGCCACTGAATTATCTTTATAAGGCTAGTGCATGGCTTCTAAATGGAACCTGGAAACTTCACTTTTTAACTGAAAAAGGGAATAAGTCAGGCTTAAATAGTTCTTAATTTGTTCTTAAATAGTTCTTAATAGTTCTTTAATAAACCAGCTATTAAAGGGTTCTTAATTTGTAAAAATGATGGCACTGAATGACCAAGATTGTGGTCTGATAAGCTTGAACAGGAACTAGAGCTGAAAAGGTGGAGAGTTTATAACATTCCCTCAGGGAAGGAACTCTTGATCAGTGTGGAGACACTGGACATTTGAAAGAAGGTAGCAAGGAGTAGAAGACATCAACTGTCTCATAGTGTTTCCCAGTCAAGAATATGCGTACTTACATAGTTCATAGCCAAGAATATGCACAGGCAAGAATGTGCATGTTCATAGTCAAGAATATGCATATTTACATCTGGTAATCTGAGCAACTTCTGTGAAGATGACAGTTTACAGTATAACAACCATTGGTGAATTCCTACAGTCCTGTCTGGTGAAGCTATGTATTGTCTCTGGTGTTCTTTTAAATTATTATTTTCTTATTCCCTTTAATGATTCGATCAATCTTCTATTCTTACATCTGGTAATCTGAGCAACTTTGTTAAAGACAATAGTATGTGATATAACAACCACTGTTAATCCCTATCATTTGGTTTGAAACCCCGTATCTTTTTTTTTTTTTTTTTTTTTTTTTTGGTTTTTCTCCGGTACCGGGAACCGAACTCACGACCTTGCGCTTGCCAGGCAGGCGCTTTGCCGCTAAGCTAAATCCCCAGCCCCCGCCCCCCCCCGTATCATTTTTAATGTCCTTGTTTTGTTTTGTTTGTATTTTACTATTGTTCTTCTTTTTGGTACTATTTTCTTTAAAATAAAAATTAAAAAAAAAGATATGCATGCTAACATGGGTGGTATCTAGTTCTAGTCAGCACCAAACCAGCACCAAACTATCACATTGTGTACCGTATCCACCATGTGCACTGGAAACAATGAGGTATAAAAAGATGAATGAGTTCTCATTTAAGTAGTCTATGTTCAGGGGTGTATTGTACAGGAAAAAAAATAAACAATAGCAACAATAAATAACCACAAAAAGAGCCTGGAACTCTCACTGAGTGTTACAGAAAAAGTATGATTTACAATTCACAGAATCAGATAAGTTGAACCATATTCCAACGAGAGAGCAGGATTTGAGACGGTTCCGAGAAAGGAGAAATGTTTGGATGAGTGGGAAGTAGGACACCTGCCAAAGTGAGTCACTGAGAGGAAGCAAAATAAAGAGAAATAAGCACATTTTCTGGGGCAGGTGGTTTTCTATGAAGGAAGAGTAGAAGATTAAGAAAGAGTCTTGGGCACAGTTCAATTGTAGAGTCCACTGCTCATGTCTCTCTTTCCCTACTCCTTCTGTGTTGAGGAGTAGAGGTGGGCCCCCAACCTCAAACTCATTTTCCTTCTGTGTAAACTCCACAGAGACTCAGGTCCTCCGCAAGATTTCAGTTATGAAGAATATGTGTGGAAAGTATTTAAATGTGCATCTTCTATTTGTATTGCCCACATTCTAACCTAGTATATCCAACTGCTCATCTGATTTCTCTGTTTGTTGAGATCACAATCATCAGAGATTACGGTAGTCCAACCTGATCTAACAATCTTCCTATCCTGCCCTTCTAACTCCTCTTCCTCCTATAATCTTGTCTCCTCTACTTTATTTCCTGTGTGGCTCCAGGCATGTTGCTTAAGCTCTTTATATCTTGGTGGCTACTTTTGAAAACAACCATTAAATATTACTTTGGTGGTTATTGTGAGAAGAAAAGAAAGTCAATCTGATGAAGCTCTAAGAGAAGTGCCTAATACCTACGTTCTCAACAAATGATTTTTTTCAGCCTTCTAAGCTAGTGTAGCTCATTACCTTTGTCCTAATATTTAATTTGTCATGAAATGTTACTAAATCTATGCCGTTCTACTACCTTTTTGCAATGCTGCCTAACACAACCTTAGTACAATTGTGTGGCACTTCCCTTAGAGTAGTCATAATTGTAATAAACTGAGGAATACTCTCGTTAGCTCCAATTTTATTTTTCTCTCCTCTGACTTTCAAAATGCTGCTGTTGTGACCATTTGAAACTGAACTGAACAAAGTGGTTCAGGAAGGATGACTCACACTTACAAGACTTAAATTCCCTCGGTCAGAATGTTCAGTCCCGCAGTTCCCAGGCTTTGTCTGCCTCTTCTCGTGTTTAGTCCAGTGCTTTCCCAATAACTCCTTGGTGCTTCCTAAGTATCCAACAGTCCACAGTCTTGCAAATGCAATCTCTTCCATTTGCAAAGTCCTTTTTCAACCCCTTTCCTTCTTCTATTTGACTTTTACTCTATAACTAGGTCTTCCTAACTCTGATCCTTCCTAGTCAGCAGGGCATAGATGGCATACTCAGAGAGAGACTTTTGAAGAGGATTTAAGACAACGCTTATTTACAAAGACATAGAAAAGATTAGGGGAACCCAGGAGTAGCAACTGCTGGGAGCCATTTTTATTTCTAGGCCTGATAGGGCAGGAGGGGGTAGCGCCTTATGGTCTACCCTGGAGAGAACCATTAATGGGAGATGTGAGCTACTTGCCACTCTACAACTCCTCCTCAAGCAGGAACTGGGGGGCAAATCTGTCCTTAGTGTCCTTGCACTGTCTTACTTTCTCTTAGTGTCTGACTGCAATCTTAAAGCAGGAGGCAAGGCTGCTGAAAGAGCAGTGGGTCTGCTTCTTGAGGGTATTAAGCACTGTAAAGAAGACCGAGAAGGGTATCTGGAAGCACATTTGAAAAACACTCAAGCAGATGCTTGCTTCCAACATACCACAGTACCTAGTCCACTGAACATAACATTTAAATGAAACTTAACACACAGTATCAGTGTGTGTCCACTTTGTCATAAACTGAGAAGTCCTTGGTCATAGGGACTGACTATATTTTCTTAGCATTTTTTTTCCCCGTAACTCCATAGTTTAACTATCGAATGAATGAATAAATGAGTGAATGGCAATGTCAGGATGAGGCCTGTGGCCTACAAAATGAGAACACTCATTACCATTTGAAGGTAATTATCTAATCCATCTTCTAAAACTCTAGATTTGTGCCATAAGTCAGAGAGATTTTCTTTTAAGACATCGTGTCTATTTCTCTTTGTGTGATATGTAAATGATGCACGTGTGTTGTTTACTTCGTAGTTTTTAAAAATGATGATGAGCCAGACAAATACCAGAGAATTCACAAGCTTTAGATAAGTATGAGAAAACAATTTCTCTGTGAAAATGATCTTCATTTAGTCATTTATTCACTTGATTCAACCCCATGCTGCTATCATTTATGTGGGGAAAATAGTGTTTTAATGACTCTTCAGAAAATATTCACCACAGGAAGGAACGCTGTATGCCTGGAGTAAGCTAAGAAGGGATTTATCTCTCTGTGCATTTTGTGGGTCTTAATACTGTCATACACGTGTTCGTCACAAAAGATGCTACAGTAGGACAGCTGCTAACAAAGGTGTTACAATTCATATGGAAATTAAGACTTCAGAAAGAGCGAAGTCCTCCCAGATGAGATAACTAGTGTAAATATAAAGAAGAATTGATATGATTTACTCCTATTAATAGCATGATTATGGTTGTACTCAAAGATCACTTAGAATATGAAGAGTTAATAGTGCAATTTTGTATCTTTTTTATTTAATGAAGCACTCATAAAAGAAGAGTTCTTAATTGGTTGTGCTCATTATGATGAAGCCAAATTATTTTGTAACAAGAAAACCAAGGTTTTAAGAGTTTGAAGAAGACATAAAAATCCTTTTGTTTTTCCAAACAGATGAAGAAATTGATTTCCAAGAAGTTGTAACATGTGAAATCACTTTCTAGTTGGAGGCAGAGGTAGAACCCTTGTGCCTGGACTCCCAAACCTAAATCTCTTTTACCACATCCTGCTGCCTCGCAGTGCTAAGTGCTGGTCCAGTGAGGCATCACCCCAAGTCAAGCAATCAGGTCTCCACGGCATTAGATGTCGGCAGTGTGCTTTCTGGAGAGGGCCTTGGACCCTTAATTATTCCCTTTTGAAGCTTGAGTATGGGCGCTCAGATCCATTTAAAAATTACAAAACTAGAAAATGTCTGCTAAAGAGAATGGCTATGTCATTGTTCATTATTTTCCTTCATCAGAGGTTCTATGTTGTTTCAGGGAAAACAGTTTTACTTATTTTTCTTTATTTCCACAAATAGTAAGAACCAGTTTTTTTTATAAAGTAGTTCTTAAGATGGTAACCTCTTGTGGGAATTCTACTTCTTACCTTCTGCATATGTGCACCAAATCGTACCTCTTGCACATTTTCATAGCTCAGACTCACTATTAATATTCCTGACCTCTTACTGATCCCCTCCTTAGTCATTTGTATTAGCTTGAAAGCTGAATAAAGGGAAAAATGAGCTAAGAAACAACTATTCATTTGATGAAATGGAATCCATTTATTCTCATCTCATGGATGAGAATTTATCATGTGAAATCTTATTACCATTTGTTTTCATCTAGTCTATGTTTCTGGTAGCTAGTGAGACTCTTCAAGGCTTGGTGCTATCTTTTTTTTCATGCTAATCCTTGGAAAACTAATACTAGTCTTTGTCATTTATGACAAGCCCTGACACTGGAACTTGCTTAGTGAGAATTTGGAGGAAATAGAATACAATGTTATCTGAACTATTCTTCCCCAACTGGAAACTATCTGAATGTCTCCTACAATAGTAATAAAAAGGATAACTTTTATCTTAGGAGCTGTTATCTCTAGCCCTGAGTGTTTGTGTGAGTTTAAGAGAGGGATGTTGACTATAAATTTTTCCTGAAAGCATCTCAGGCTTATCTGTTCCTTGTCAAGTTTGCTTTTCAACCTCTCTTCCCCACTTCAGTAACATGGAAAGTACGGGTCCAATGTGGATGATGAGAGGGGCTCCAGAGGGGTTAAGGAGAAACACAGAGATGTGCAGTAACTACACCCTCATGCTATTGTCTCCCAAGAGCACAGTCACAGGGAAAGAGCTTGTGAGTCAGGCAGTTCATCTGCATGCCTCAAGTTAGTAACTATACCTAAACTCTCAGTGACATGAGAACCGATCCACGTTGACGTATAGAAAATGTGTTATGAAATAGCTATCATGATTTATTTGTGAAAATATGTGTATGAAGTTGAATGTGAAGGTGAGACATTTATCAAAACAAAGAAAAAACAGTTCATGTTTATTCCAGGAAGCAGGTCATGGAATCAGCATTTGACGGAGGGAGCCGCGTGAAGGGAACCTTCGGATGCCTCTGAAACTTACTTCTCTCTGAGTTATTCTGTGAAATAACTGGGAACAGAGATGGGTGTTAGTAAAGGTTTGGAAAGCTTTCAGGACTAACCTCAGATGCCTGTAATAGGTACAATTAAACTGCATATCATAAATCATACCAGTTTATTGGTAGTAGGTGGGATAAATCCTGAAGTAAGTGGAGAAGGAATTAGTGAGAGAATGCTTTATTCCTAAAGCACTTTATGAGATATATAGGCAGCAAGACAATGATAAATAAGAGGTCTGGCCATAAGTAGGGAAGGGAAGCTAGTGACCAGGGTGCTATGTTCTCAAACTATAGGTATCTGCTACCAAAAACCTTGACTTGGGAACCTGGGTTGCCTGATGTTGCAAAAATAGTGAGTTGTGTGTTTGAAGAGATTACACAAAAAGTCAGGCTGAGAAGGACCAGGTATTGTTTTTAGAAGTTTTTATCCTGGGTTCCTAGTATCAGTAAGCAGAAGCTGCTCTTCTGAGAGAGGCTGGGAAGAAACAAAAGGAAAATCAGTATGTAAAATGAGAATTTTGTTACTTTTAAAGACTCCATACTCATACTTCATAAGAGTTACTTTTTCTCAGGTTTTTCTTATCATCTGAATTTTTCCTCTCTTTGGTCCTCTGATAGCTTGTCAATATGTAAAACTCTCCTCATAGAACTGTTGCATCTTTTCTTGATCTTGAGCCCACCTGGTTTTCAATACCGTTCCTACTCTTGGAAGTCTCGGTAGTCTTTAGAAAGTCAAGTCTATACTCAGCACTCCAGCCTTCCGCAGCTTCCCTAGGAGTCTGACTCCACCACTCTACAGAAAATTTATCCTCAGAAGTGCCTGGTGTTCCTTTAGACACTTCCTATGTATAAAGGGTTCTCAGCTGCTGTCTCTAGGGCTTCTTTGTGACACCACAACAAAGCAGTCTTTGGCTCTGAGTCACTGCCTTCTCTCAGTGTTCCTCTTAACTTTTGACCACTGTTTATGTCTCCTTCCAGATTTCTTTTCTTTTCAAAGCCTGTGGATAATGGTATTACCATAGGGTGGCTTCTGAGCTCTTTGCTATTTTCACTTCCTATCCAGTGCCATATACTCAACTGTACTGATTTTCATGAATCTCTATGTCCAATCAGACCTCACATCTGTGCTGCCTTCACCCACTTCGCCTTAAGGCATCTCAAAGGTCGTAGAGCTAACATTCTCTGCTAACCATTCTGTTCCTCTTCTTCATTCTCATCCTCTTAATGGAATTTCTCTGCCCCCATCCCTGGAAATTGCTGTCTTTGACTTCTCTTTCGTACACTCCAAGGACTCAATCAGTAAGTCTTGCGGACAGCGTCCAAACTGTGAGATTCTTTTCCTTTTCCTTCATGTCTTTGCCATTCTCCTCATTTGCGCTCCTGCATCTCACAACCAGTTTGTTAAACAGCCTCCTCATAATGATTTTGTCTCCAAGCATCTCAGTGCCTCTCCACACATTTCCCAAATTGCCATTCTCTAATATCTTTTTGTAATCCTGTCCCTCTCCTTCTTAAAACAACAAATTTGTTACCAAGAGCATTAAATTAATTAGCAGAGTGTTTAAGACCCTTCATAATTGTTTGTACATTGCCTTTTCCACCTTGCTCCTGAATCTCCTCTTGAATCCCTACTCCTCATTCACACTAAACGGACTGCTGTCGCCCATGCTGGGTGTTTGAGCCTTGAGTATCTCGCATATACTTTCCTCATGTTTGAATTTTGCTTCTGCTGTTCTTTGCTGTCTTTATGTCCCAGCTCATACGCCACGATGAAAGCTTTCTTAACTCCTCAGGCAGGGATGGAACAATGTCTCACCCTCTCCCAGCTCCTCCCTCTCCTCTTCCTCCCTCCATTCTGCACACTTCCAGACATAGGGGAACAGTGTGCAGAGGTCATGTATTTTGACGTCAGACCAACCTCAGCGCCAATTACATCTTCTCTGCTTCCAAGCTTTGGGAAATTGGTAAGTTTTTTCAAATTTCTTAGTATTTTTTTTTTTTTCCAACCACCTCTAAAAGGGTTGTTGCTATGCTCTACCCAAGGATGCAAATACTTATCGACTGTTGGCAATGTTCCACTCTCTGTTCTGACTGGAATCAAGCTTTCCACATGAATTAATTCATCTAATTAAGAATAGTTTTAAAGGGCCATAGTGCCATCTCTGTTATACCAGCAGCAAATACTGAGACCACACTATATCATTGCTCCTGGTTTATGAGGCTCCTGTGACCTCTTAGTTCATGTGTTTTCTGAAGATAAAAACTAGCTCCTTCCTCTTTATCTAGTAAAAATTTAGCATGTAGTCGATTCTAAATAATTGCTTTTTTAAAAAAAATCATATCTATACAAGGCTGTATGTTGAGTGAATATTATATTACATGCAACTTCTTGATTTGCAAGTAAATTTTTATATTCATACATACAAGTAATCTAGGAAGGATCAAACACAAAGGTGAGTTTTAAAATACTAACCCACTGTATTAAAACAAATATAGCAAATTACATGGCAATAAAGCTTCATACATATTTTTAACTGGATGCTAATTTTACCTCAACATTGACACATGCTTTTATTTCCTACCAGGGTATTTACTGTGGTACAGTGTTGGATTAAAAATGGACAAGTTTTTGATATGGAAAAAATTAAGAGTAACAAGTTTATTTGGGGTTTGGTGCAGTTCTCCTTATTGCTAAATGATACCACAGGGGTCACATGGTCAGTGCTGACTTTATTCCCAAAATCTGAGTTTGATATTCAAGTGGTAGATATCTAATGGGAGCTCAGGATACTCCACTAGGCCTGTGACCCTGGGTCTGTAGTTAACTCAGAAGATGCAAGACTCAGTAAGAACTAGGAATGTTGAGGCCCCATGGTGAGATTGTTCTGCTCTCCAAATCTGTTTCTTGGTGATCTAAGTTAACTAAGAAGGGTTTGGATTTTTTTTTGTCCACAAAAGGAAGGGATGTGGAAGTAGTGCATCTCAGAGATTATTTCATACTGTTCTTCTACACTGCAGCAAAACAAAATAGTCAAGACTCCATTAAGAGGAAACTAGCGAACAAAAAAAGGAATTTGGGAAGAGGGAATAAAATAGAGCCATTAGTTGTTTAAAAACTATTTTTATATGAAGGAGGTAGAACAAACAAATAACAACAACAACAAAAACCCCTCACATAATTTTAATCTCAATGGGCACTGACTGGCTCACTTTTTGTGATTCCACTGAGATTTACTTATCACTTAAAATCTACCTCACATCATTGTGTGAGACTTCTGTCTTGATTCTCAGATGTAGGTATTCAACAGCCACAACCCACTTTGATGTCCCTCAGAAAATTCAGCCTAATTTAAGCAAAAATTAATTCCTTTTATTTTTCCTCTCCTTTACTATCTTAGCTTCTCTTACCTGTCCCAGCTTGGTGCATGGCTTCACCCTAAGCCAGCAACAGGGGGATTATCTCACATTTTCCCATTTCTCTGTATTCTACACATCCTGAAAAAGCCTCACTCAGTTGATTTCTGAGGCATTTCTAAAGTCAGGTTACTTTTTCTCACTGTATTCTCATTGCATGTGTTTCACACTCACATCATTTCTTGACTTGAAAATGCCAATAGCGTAATCGTCATAGTTTCTATTTCCTCACCTATATATTGTGCAGTGGTCCCTCTTTCCCTGTCTTCCTCTTTTATGTACAAAACATTCAAGAAATGAAATCCTTTTTCATGGCAGAGTACTACTCCATGGCATGTAAATACCACATATTTTGTATCCATTTGTTTGTTGATGGTGCTTTCAAAATGTAGCTATTATGGATTGTAGTGCTATAAACATGTGTATGTATGGGTTACTGTCATATGAAGGCTTTAAATCTTTTGGGAGGATACCTAGAAGGAGAATAGCTTTGTAAAGTGGAATTTCTAATTTTAATGGAACAAAAAAGGGGATTAAGATGTGTGGTGCACATGAAGCAACTTTCCACAAGGAATGTGAACATTGTGCACCACACACATGTATTGTTAAGCTAAAATAGTACAGAAGAAATGAAATCAAAGTTCTCTTTCTGAAATCCTTTCAGTTGTTAAATCTGCCCTTGCTTATTTGTTTGGTTTGTTCTGTGTGTTTGGAGGGATAATCCTACTTCAGAGTGCCCTTCACTTAGGAAAGTTAGGGTAGCCTGCCTCCGAAAAGAATTTGGAAAAGAGTAAGATTCTAAGAGCTTGGTCTATCTGTCTGGGTAGACCCACTGGGCACCCACAGAGGGGCAGGATGACAGGTAGTCATTGGCATTCTCCCCAAGCTGTGTGCTTCTTTTTTGGATCTGCCTTTTGCTTCTCTGTATTTTGCTTCTTTGCTGGAACTTCTTAGACAGCCCTGTTCTGGGAGGACCACCTGTCTAGGTAGACCCACCCACCTGGGACAGTTAGAGCCTTAGGAACACTTCCAGAAGAACTCTCACCCTGGTCAACTTTATTTAAGTGTTATTGTTGTTGTTAGGCAGAAGGGTGTAAGCCTAAAAGTTTGCTGGATTGGCAAAATGACTAGAAATTGCTACATTGTTAAAAATGATTAATTTGCTAATTTGTTTGTGAGATACTGTCTAGGCTATTTCCGAGTCTAATTAGCTAAACTGAAACTAAGCTAGGTGAACTTGACTTTTCTTTAGCAGATCTGCTGGAGCCTCTGATTCATTCTCCATAGGACATAATAGTTCTGAAATTCCAATTTGTTACTCTCACTTTTCTCTTAAAATCTTCAAAGGTAACTGATTCCTTTTAGTATAAATTTTACATGGAGTGACTTCTTCACATTACTGTGCTATCCTTGTCCTTTCTATCTCCTGTTCCTTCTCTCTATGTGAGTACCCACACCCTCTCCCACCCTTTTCCTGCCCAGCACTTTGCCATCAATCTCTGCTACATTCATCTATGGAGAGTCAGCACCAATGCCAAACAGTCAGGGAAGGCTCTCATTATTATTTCTTCTCTCTTCCCATCCAATATGGGTAGGTGACTTCCCACGGCTCTGCTCTCAAAAATGAGTCCAGGCCTAACCTTGGCCAAGTGTTGGTGTACTTCTTGAACTCCTTATTCACCAGACTGACAAGTCACAGTCACAACTTGTGAATTATGTTACTCTGTCCCTCTGATCTCATACAGTACCAATGGCTAAGTGCTATGGAACATAGCTCTGTTCACTAAATTTAAGAATAAAGTGTAGGTCCATGGAAACGTTGCTCTTAATGAAATCTCAGACTTTGTCAAATTATTTTCTACAGATACCCCAGTACTTCCTTGTCTGTGGTATACCCCATGGAATGCTCGTGAGATGTTAAAGTCGGACCAAATATTTTATGCAAACCATAACACACTTCTGAGGTGAGAAATTATCCATGGAATTCTATGGTATCTTAATAGGCACTATAAAGAAAGGATCTTTAACATGCCTGTAGATTGAGACTTATTTTTAAATGTTTTCAGACTCTGACTAGATTAGTTTCTTAGAGAAGAAAGAGTTTATAAGGTGCTGTAGCAGAAGCTCTTTATTTCATGTGGGATAAGGCTGGATCAAGACTAAATTTTCTCCACCATTTTGTACAATGTAGACATTTTCACGTGTCATCAAAACAGACACTAGCAAGGTTTGACTCCCTTAGTAATTCCCACTGAAATTATGATGTGCTTCTAAAAACATTTCTGTTTGGGTCCCCACCAACATACCAGAACCTGAAGATTAGAAGGACAATGCTTTTCTATTCTCACATCGCAATCTTGTTCCAGTCTGTCAGCCTTGACCCCTGAAATGAAGGCACATTTTCTTAGTGGCAGTAAACTGTTTTTCCATCTTTCATGTCAACCAAAAATGAAAGGTTTGACTTTCGGCTTTTTGGAATGTCTTAAAATGGCGCTCTCTTAGTGAGTGTCCAGGAGTAATGAACTGAATCTACCACTAGATGTCGCCGAATTTTCAAACAAATGGCTTTAAAGAACATTTGAGTGAAAGTTGGCTTCAAACCCAAGATGTATGCTGTTTTCCATGGCACCCATAGAGTAAGTAATACAGCGATCGTTCATCTTAGTACATTTGTATTAGTATTTAGATTTTGCAATTTCTTTTGCCTCATCCGGCTCTTTTCATTTTAAACTAGTGCTTACAGTGCATGAATGGTACTTTTCGTAGTGCTGTACTGATTTTGTCTTCACTTATGAAGATGCGAAAACTATTCAGAAGCACAAAACAATATATATTTAATAGCCTTTCCATTACAGAAAGCTAATAGAAATTACACCAAGAATAAATTTTACTTAGGAGATTACATTTCCATTTCTCTGGAGAAAAATGGGTATTTTATTTTTATGTTCTTTTGTAAACTACTTCAAAACCTCGCAACTACTGTGTATTCTGGAGTTCTGCAACAGTTTTATCAGCTTTTCAAAAAAGTGCTGCTAAACTGTTGTCATCAATTATAAATGTTCCCCTGTAAACTCCTGATATTATGTTAGTCATACTTTACCATGGGGCTGAACATGCGTCTGATTTTTCAGCAGAGAAAAGGTAAGATTAAATGTAAGAAAAGGTAATCAGTGAAGCATAGCAATCTCGCACTTGCATATTTTATAATCTCTGATCACAGCAGGAATAATAGTTATCTAGTTGTATATTTAAATAATAGGCTTTCAAAGTCTCAAACCAGACTCAGTGTTATTATGTACTGCTGCATGTTCCTCATTTATGTTTTTGAAAAGATTTTTAATGAGTGGAACTTCTTGCAAATGACTGCTGTTTAGAACTAGAAATCTCATTTTATATCAAATGCATGCTTTTCATCTTTCCCTCCATTTCTCTGGTAGAAACTAGCAATATTCAGGTTGAGACATGAAAAATATCTTCCTTCAATACCATTTTTCTATAAGATTTATCTTATTTACATACTATTACTAGAATGGAGGATTTTCTTCTGGGATAGCCCATTTGTTCTCCTATTAAAACCTGTATAACACACATACCAAAATAGGACAAGGATTATATTGTGTGGTCAGTGCCTGGTTATTCATCTTGACTGCTAGCAAAGTTGGTTTTAACACTGACCTTGGCCTAACCTGGGACCTTCCAGACCTCTGAGGCTGCTTCTGTGAGCTGAAGGTGACTTCCTCCCTCCTGTGGCTGGGTCAGGGGACCCAGTGAAGTTTTTTGCTGTTGTGGACAAATGGAGAAGAATGAAACATTTTACCCATACAAGAGATGAGTGAGTGACAGATAAAGATTTATAAATGAACAAGGATACTCAAGATTGCTACATTGAGGGGATGATACTGTGTGATTTTTACTTTGGTCCTACCGATGTAGGGAACAGGGGCAGGGCTGGATAAACATTTACTGAGTTTACTCATAAACACACTTTTAAAAGTATGTAGAAGTTCTTTTTGCTACTGTTATGAGGTCTATGTTCCTCCCTCTACAAAAGTATATTGTCTTTTTTTCAATTTATTTTTAAAATAAAAGAAGGAAAACATATTAACAAACAGACATCCATTTACACTACACGATCAGAGAAACTTCTCCAGTAACATACTATAGAAATGATTTCTGAAAGTATAGCCTTGAAATCCATTTACAAAATAGCATAAGAATACAAGCAATACTGAATTACAGACAAAGTGGTAGGAAATTAACAATGGTTGTTGTATTACGTATTGATATCTTCAAAGTGGTTTCTCAGGAAAACAAATAGAGACATGCAAGATTGATCAAACAAGTAATCATTAACTGTTTCTTTCAGTAAAGTGGTAAAAGTCAGTAGTACAACGATGTTAGCTATCCATAATTTCTCCTTCTTTCTTTTCTCTTCCCTCATCTTGGTTGCTCTTTACTTTTGAACATTTTGTTTTCATTTCACAATGTCTATTATACCTCCTAATTTTTATTCACTCTTTCAGGTTCTTACACTAGTGAGACAATATGTTGTTTACACACAGAGGTCTGGTTTATTTCACTTATGAGTATGGTCTCTAGTTGTGACCATTTACCTGTAAAACCCTCGAGTTTATCTTTCTTCACAGCTGAGTAGTATTCCATTATATAAAAGTACCACATGTTTTTTATCCATTCCTCAGTGGATGGGCATTTGTGTTGCTTTCACAATTTAGCAATTACAAATTGTGCTGGTACATGGGTGCACATATATCACTGTGATGTGATGTTTTCAGATAGTGTATTGTCTTTTGAACAGGGAAATATCATGGTCCTGTATAGTCAGGACCACATGCTGCAGTCTTTCCCAGGTGGTTCAGTTTGAGTGATGGTTTGTTGGTTATATTCTCTTGCTGGTCTACCTTGGTTATTTTCATTGATCACAGACTTGGAGCTGGGTATAGGGCATACATTATACTTTATTTCATGAAAAGATAAAATGGAGAGACCTTGGAAGGAGAATAGGGCTATGTACTTGCAAGGGAATTCAGTATTATTAAAGATACAAACAGTAGTTAGAAAGAAACTGAAGTTAAAGTACTTACCATATTGAAATTTTTTTTTATTTTAAAAAATAAAAGAAGGAAAACATATTAACAGACAGACATCCATTTACAAAATAGCATAAGAACAATACAAACAAAACAGAGTTACAGACAAAGTTGTAGGAAATTAACCATGGTTGTTGTATTATTTATTGATATCTTCAAAGTGGTTTTTCAGGAAAACAAATAGAGACATACAAGATTGATCAAACAAGTTATCATTATCTGTTCTTTTCTGTAGAGCAATGAAAGACAGTAGTACAACTATGTTAGCTATCCTGTATATATGTACTTACATAATTTCCCCTTCTTTCCCTTCTCTTTTCCCTTACCCCAGTTGCTCTTTACTTTTGAGCATTTTCCTTTCATTTCACAATGTCTATCATACCTCCTAGTTTTTATTTGCTCTTTCAGGTCTTACACTAGTGAGACAATACGATGCTTACACATGCAGGTCTGATTTGTTTCACTTATGAGTATGGTCTCTAGTTGTGACCATTTCAGTATGAAAGCCTAGAGTCTATCTTTCTTTATAGCTGAGTACCATATTGAAATTTAAAACCATGAATTTTGCCCATTTAATTCACTGTGGTTGTTGACCATCTCTTGGGGGTGCTATAGGAAGGACAGAGTTTCATGTGATCATTCCTTTCCAGCAATCATGTGACATCTACTATAATTATATATACTTGCTCTAAATATTTCTTGTCACTATAGGGAGATTTCTGCTTGCTTCTTTAGGAGACTTCAGGAAAAGGATTGTTGTCTTATGCAGGAGTGAATATATCTTAGGTGTGACTCTGGAAAGTTAAGTATAAAAAGGTCACATGCATTTAAAATATTAAGTTATAAAAGGAGAGACTTATGTCTGGTAAATTCAAGGATAAGCTCACCCAGTACTTTTCCTGATATACATCTATGAGGTGTTCTGAAGGCAGATTTTATGAGACCAGGAGATGACACTTTGACAGGGATCCCTTGCACTCATTTACTTCCAGCCAGAAGAGCTCTGCCACCTCTGCTTTACACACGGAAGAGTGTGACTGGATTCCTGGGGTAGACCCGCTTCGTATTGGTTCCCTCCCTTACAACTTGGTTGATTTCTACAATTTACTTCAACTTACTGTTGCTAAATTTCTTGATCTCATGTAAACTGAGGATAGTAATATCACTTATCTCTGGGCTGGGTTTGTTGTGAGTTTAAATGACTCAATACGTCTATTTTAGAACAGTGCCAGGCACATAGTAATGCTCAATAAATATTGGTTATTGCTGTTATTACAGTTATTATAATGGAGTTCAGCCTACTAATTCCTTTGAAAAATAGAACAATTTCTTCAGCCAAGAAATGTTGAAACCTACCAATCAAGACTATTAATATGTGAAAATTCTCTTTTCTCTGCTGAGCGTTTTGCCCGATGAAATTGGAATGAGTTCTGCAGATCAGAGCGGTGAAGTGTGTGGGTCAGGGCTTGGTGAACCCTGATGAATTATTCTTTGATGAATTGTCATTTTCTGTTCTTAAAAGAGGCATTAAGAATTTATAACAACGTTTGAGTTGCATTACCATTTGGATGGTGTGTTTATGCTAATTTCTACTGCCAATCTTAATTACCAGCAGTTAAACTCATTAAAAAATAATTTCCCCCCAATCTCTTGTCTCATTCACCTTGCTTCCTAGAATATTTCAATTTCCTTTTCATTCACTTGCCACAAGTAGCAAATGATTTATTCACCAAGGACTGAATCTGAGTCACTTTTACTTATTTTTCCAGGCAGCGACTGAATACTTCTGCTTGCTTTGTGGCCATTCGGACATTTTCCATAGAACCTCAGAGGTCATCTGGTCTTGCGGATCACATATTGCTGGCTTATTTTTATATGCTCAGGGACAGGTGATTCTCCATCTGTTACTTGAAGGCCGGATTCTTGCTTGGGGAGAGCTTGTACAATAGCTGGGTGAAGCTTTATATGGAACCAAGAGTAAAGCTATAGTTTTCATATTTTTCAGGTTGGTAAGTAAAGCCTGGGCTGTTACTTGCACAAGCTGCAAACTGTGTCACAATAGGGATGAGAAAAAGAATTTAGATGTCCTGACACCTAAAACACAACTTTATCCTTATATCCCTTTACTCTTGCAAGTTAAAGTGCCACAAATAGTGCTTCATAAAAATAAAGCTAGAAGCTAGCCTCGAATTCATGGTGATACTGTTGTCTCCTAAGTGCTGGGATTACAAATGTAGCCCAGCCTGCCCGCCTGCTTTCCTTCTTTCCTCTCTTCCTTCCTTCCTTCCTTCCTTTGTTTCTTCCTTTTTACCTTCCCTCCCTCTTTCCTTCTTTCATTCCTTCCTTCCTCCCTTATTTGTTCCCTTCTTTCCTCCTTCCTTCCTTCCTTCCTTCCTTCCTTCCTTCCTTCCTTCCTTCCTTTCTTCTTTCCTTCCTTCTTTCCTTCCCTCCTTCCTTATTTCCTTCCTCCTTTGTTTGGTAGTGAGGATTGACCCAAGGCCTTTGCACTGGGCTGCATCCCTAGCCTTTTTTAAAAATACCACTTATTTTTTGTGTGTGGTAGTAAGACTTGAACTAAGGGCTTTAGCACTAAGCTACTGCACCTTACTGTAAAAAAAAAAAAAAAAACTTTTTGGACATTCTAAAATGTATATAAAGCTGGGTGTGGTGGTGCACATCTATAATCCCAGCATTTGGGAGGACGAGGCAGGAGGATCACCATGAGTTTGAGGCCAGCCTGGGCTACACAGTGAGCCTAAGTTCAGCCTGAACTACATGCAGAGACCCTGTCCCCCCTGCCAAAAAAAAGTAAAATGTATATGAGAAGGCAAAAGAGCTAGTGAACCTGAAATAATTTTTTAAAACACTAATAATATGGAAAGAATCACAGTGCATGACTTTAGGAGAGAGTATAGCTGAATTAAAGAAAAGTGTCGCTCTACTCAGGGCGACAGGTCCTGAGAACGAGGTGCCCACAGATGAAAAGAAAAGTAAGAGAGAAAAGAAAGACAAGAGAGGCAAAATTCTGGGATCAGGGGGCTTATAGCCTCTCAGACTGCAGGTCCGATTACCAATCTCAGTCACCTTTTATTGAGCGAGAACCAAGGGCGTAGCTAGTACAAATGGGCGGATACCCAATGTTTTAGTAATGAAAACATTATCCTTCTCCAATTCTGCCTTTTATGCTGCTGGCAACAGTCCCCAGATGGGCCTCCCACACCCAGCACTGCGCTCACTCAGTTCAGCTGGGGGTTATCAGTTGACCACCAGTTATCAATCCACTACTGTCCACCCCTGGTCAACTTGATAACCATACACATTTCCTTAATCCAATGGTCTCTCGTGGCAGATCTGTGCAAAGTTAACATGTCTTAGTCTATTCACATTTGCATTAATGTAACAGTTACATATATACAACTCTTTACCGACTGAGCTAGCTGGGCTGTCCAATGAAGCCTTATCATTAGAAACCCTAATAAACAATAAACAAATCACTGTGTGTCCTCAGTGCTTTCTAATCAAAGAATGTCCTTCTCCACAGAAAAGAAAATACTAGATAGTATAATGAAAAGAATGCTTGCTTTTTTGCTCAGAAGCCATCGGTAACAGGCTAGGCTTTGTTACTGAATAGACATATGAGATATCATCAAAACTGTACAAGGCATCTGGGCACGGTGGGGCACTCCTGTAATCCCAGCACTCAGGAGGCTGAGGTAGGAGGATTGTTGTAAGTTCAAGACCAGCCTGGGCTACAAAGTGAGTGCAAGGCCAACCTGAAGTGCATAGCAAGACCCTGTCTTGAAAAGACCAAAACACCCCCCAAAACAAAAACAAAAACTGTACAAAGCACTGTCTTTTCAGTGGAAGAAGAAAAGCTTGAGATACATTTGTCAGAACTGATAGAATTCTTTTCTGAGAATTTGTGAGAACTGATAGAATTTCTTTTCTTATTTGAGACAGGATATCACTATGGAGTTCAGGCTGAACTTGAACTCACTTTGTAGCCCAGGAGGGCCTCAAACTCATGGCAATCCTCCTGCCTCAGCCTCCTGAATGCTGGGATTACAGGCATGTGCCACCACACCTGGCTAGAATTCTTGTTTCAGGAATGGTGATACATCTTCATCTCCCAGTTGGCCTCACAACAGACCTTTATCTTACAAAAATAGTTGGGTCTAACGCTCGCTTCTCTGAGAAAACTTCTGAGAAGACTATCATGGTTTTTGTTGAAAAGTTGAAGCCTCATGGGGTTTGAAAAAAATAGGGATTTCTTCCCAGTTAAAGGAAGCTATTGAGGACTGAATGAGGGGAAGAGAGAGGACTGTGGATCAGTGAGCAAAACTAGACGTTTATGGATTTATAATTTTGTTTTGGGGAAAGTTCAGGGAAAAGTCTTTGATGGTTCTTTTTGCCACAGTTAAAAGGTAAAATGATGAGTGAATTAATTTGTTAACTACAAAATATTGAGTTGATTTTAGAGGTTTAAAAGCTGCTGGGCAAAGAGCAGAATACTGTTTCAGTGATAATCAGCCAAGCGATTAAAATCTGTGTGGTCTTGCTTCTACTTCCATCTACTTGTGTCCCAAAATGGATTTTGTACTCAAAAACCAGCTCTACTTTGTCACCAAGCAGTGCCCTTGGGGACTATAGTAGTCTGTCTCATGAATGGATGCTCTTTCTCTCCTTCATTCCTGGCCTTTAGATTTGGAACAGCTTGAAGATGGAAAGAATGTGGAACCTCTGAAATACCATTATCCCAACCCACCTTACTCTTAGGTTAGACACCTGGGCTTTCCCCATGTCACCTTTGGATTATGGGACTCTTGGGTTAGTCCCGAGGCGTAGACCAGCCAGGGATCCAATTTCCTTAGAGTTTTGTGTGACCACGCATTGCAGCACTACTCCAAGTCTGAAGGCTCATAACAGTTTGGGATGTCTTTTGTCTTATTCTCAACGTGCTGAACCTATGAAAAGAAAGACCAGGACATCTTGCCATGAAATATTCTTGAAACAAACAAGTATGGAGGCTACTCTCTGCTTTCATAGCAAAGGCAGAGAAAAAAAATGTAGGGAAAATTACAAATCGTATTCTGAAATGATCTTGCTCCACATATATCATTCACATATAGTTTATCTACAGCCTGAGAGTAGGTAAGTTAGTGTCCAGCCACCCAACCAGACTTCTGAATGTACATCTGCCTCATGATCATTGAAGGCTTGGCTCCTATCTTTCTGCCCTGGACCTCCCGTTGGAGGCCTTTGCCACATGGGTTGCTTTCAGTATTCACACATATATAATTCTAGCTTCTTTTGATTGCCAGGAAATCTGTGTTCATTTCCCTCAGGGATCCCTGAATGTATCCTATCTTCATTGTGTTCTTTGTTTCTTGAATTCTAGAAGGCACAGTTGGCAAATAACTCACTTTTCATTTTGGACCAGAGAATGGTGATTTTCTCTTGTTGTTTCCTATGGAGTGTCTATTTTTCCCTTTCTTTTCTCTCCACAATATCTGGCATCACTTATCAAACTGCATTCCAAAATTCCCTGACATAAAACTCAACTCACAAAGCATTTTGTGAAGCATATAGTGCTCTATAAGTGAGCAGGTTGTTTTGGTATGAAAATAGCTATGTTCATTAAAACTGATTTTTCTCAAATAATTGTATTCAAGAAAGAAATCAGTTCTAAATAGAAGAGGAGAAAACAAATCTGGGATCTTCTCAAAAGCTTCAGAACTAGATGGTCCTTGTTGCTTTTATACTTGTTCTGTTGTAACTGTCTGTCAGAAAACAGTCCAGAGTATGTTGTGTGACTATACTCTTGGCTCAGATTCCATGAGAAAAGCCTTCCATTAGATATTCCACAAAATTGCCACAACTGGTGGTCCAAATGGTAGTTACCAACTGGTTGTTCAACTGGCCCCATAGCTCCTTTGAGACTGAGTGTGAAATACTTAAACACTAATGCTCCTGAACTGCTGAGACTATGTACCTGTATTGCAGGGAGACCTCTTTAATCTGTGGTTCCAGTCACAAAGTTATATTTTCCTCCCCAAAAGATGATCAGGATCAAGTCCTTCCATTATCAGGTGGTGTGCTGGTTAATCTTGATCATCAGCTTGACCAAGTCAAGGAACTCCCAGAGAGATGATTGGATTCTGAGAGTACTAACATCATCAGTGAGTTATCCCTATTGATGAATTCTTAGCTGACTGACTGGCAATTAGGAAGTGGAGCCTGTTTGAAGAAGTGGATAGAGGGAGCTTGAGCTTGGGGACTGCATCTAGTTCTTTCAGATCTTCCCTTATGATCTGCTTCCTAGTCACCAGGAAGTGAGCATCTTGGCTCCACCATGCCCTTCTGCCTTGTGGGCAGCCAACTGTAGACTGAAACTTCCAAATGTGAACTAAAATGAAGCTTACTTCATTTAAATTGCAAGTATCAGGTATTTGTCCTAGCAACTGCAAAGCTGTAGAGATGGAAACTGGAGAATGCAGGGCAGAAATGAACGGACAGACTGTATTACAGAGCTGTCTCATGCACAGTAACAATACCCTCATGGGATACTGTAGATAGTAGGAACTTTTAAGAGCCATTATGTACATGATATTACTTTTGTTTTTTTTTTTGTTTTGTTTTTCTCTGGTACTGGTAACTGAACTCACTACCTTGCGCTTGCCAGGCAGGCGCTTTGCCGCTGAGCTAAATCCCCAGCCCCTACACGATATTTCTTAATAGAGTGCCTGACACAGTAGATGCTCAAAAAATCATAGTTGAATAGCTAAATAAAATACAATAGAGGGAGTACATTCCTCCACAATGATAGTTATTAAGTCTCAGAGCCTAAGACTGAGAGTTCTTTCCCGTCAGTGACAAGCTGGGTATTGATGCCTTACTATATGGAGTCTCCCTTGGAAGTCCTCAATGGCTACCAGTTGTCTTTTGGACAATGTCCAAACTCCTCAGGGAGCCATGATTTTGGATCTTTTTTACTTTTTAAGTTCATTATGACATGCATTCCCCATTCCTTAACCCAACTCCACAAAATTCTATGCATTAACTATATTAGTCCACTTGTTCCTCAAATGGATAAAAAACTAACACATCCATACTATGAAATACTACTCAGCAACAAAGAAGGCTTTACTATCAATGCATACAATATAGACAAATCTCTAAAACTATGTTGATACCGAGATATGTGAGTACATGTATGTTAATTACGTTAACATACAATTCAAAGACAGACAAAATTAATTCATGATGATAAATATTAGAACAGAAATTGACAATGACTGTTGAAGATTGTCTTAAAGGGAAGCAGGATGTTTTTGGGGATAATAATGTTCTGTGTCCTGGGGTGTGAACTACATAGTTGAATATGCTTGTAGATTCATTAAAGTAATTAATGAATTCATTCATTACCATGTCATGATAAGTAAATTTTACCTTAAAAATGCAGGACATGTTGCTTTGGGTCTCAGTGCCTTTGTTCATGCTTTCTGCTAGATTTATTGTCCTTCTCCACCCCAGAACCTCTGTACTTGGGAACATCAGATGCATCCTGGGATTACTGTTTCAACACTCTGCTTATCATTGGACATAAACAATCAGATCACCAGGAGTTATTATTGGCAAGCCACATCAGCGTTATCCTTTATGAATCAGTTGGAGGAAAGAGGTATGGTGAGGATGAACTTTTACCATTAGAGCTTAAGATCCTTGCTGTAAAGAAGCAGAAATGAGAGCAACGTTGTATCCTATGTGACATAAATGACAGTGCTCCTTTTAACCCACACATACATGTTGTCAGCACTTTTGTAAAATCATGGGTATTAGTCTAACTTTTCAACTCAAACACAAAATGAAGAGCCAGAACATGATTTTCCTGATGTTAGTGGCTGACGCTAGTGGTCTAGAACATAATTTGTTCAATGAAACAGAGAAAAGACATAGAAAGTGATAAAAAAATAATGTGCAAAAAGAGGAAAGAAAGGAAATAGTATAGAATTATTATGTGTGGGTTTGGAGAGCAGAGAGTGGAGCTCACGTGGCCTGTTTTTGTATAAACTTTCTTGTTGCTGGAACAAAAATGCCTAAGATCTGCCTCTTAAAGGAGAGGTTTCATGGGACTCACGGTTTCAGTGCAGGGTTGGCCAGCTCCAAGACAGGAACATGGTGGTGGAAAAGCATAAGGAGCAAAGGTGCCCACTGCCCGGTGGTCAAGAAGCAGAGCACAGGGGAAGAGCATCAGCGAGAGATACATTCTCCAAAGGTGTGTCTCTGGGGACTCATCTGCAAGCGGACCTCACTGAGATAAACATTCAAGTGTGAGCATCAGTGGATGAGTCCATCAATGGCTATAGTGATGAGCAGAATATATAATAAATACTTAAATGTAAACATTATTATAGCAGCACAATTCATACCAGCTAAATCTTGGAAGCAGCCCATATGTCCAGCAATAGACGAATGGATAAAGAAAATGTGGTAGTTATACGTAGTGGAGCACTACTCTGCCATAAAGATAAACTTGAGTCATTTGGAGGAAAATGGATGCTCCCTGAGACCCTAATGTTAAGTGAAGTAAATCAGATGCACAGGTTTAAATAGCACATGGTTTCTCTTACATGAGAAACCCAGAGTATAAATAAAGAACAAATGGGAAGTGGATCAAGAGATGGAGGGAGGGAAGAGGGAGAGAGGAACAGGGGAAGAAAGAAGGAATTAAGATGTGTTCTGTACATGCACCAACTCCCCTCGAGGAATGTAAGGATTAACGACTGCAAACACGCACTCACCAAAATTGTTACAGTAAAAGACACATTGCCATTAATCACCCTTAAAATACTTCCCCTCTCTTCGAGCACAGTTTCCCCACTGTGCTTGCTACTGTCTGAAGCAGCTCCAGATGGCTTCTCTTGTGTCTTTAGTTGAGTTCTTGTGGCTGCCTCTGTGTGCTGAATTCATTCAAAATGTTTACCTTTCACGTTCATTTGGACTTTGGGGAAGAGCCAGAAGTCACATGGATGCTGGATAAGGTGGAGGAGGATGCATCATCATGTTCTTACGAACCTGTCTTTCAGCTGGGTGGCGCTTGACTGCAGCCTTCACTGTAGTTTTGATCACACTTGGTAAGGACACTCACTAAAGAGGTCTTCCTTGCTTTAGAAAGGGATGAGAACAATGGGATGAATGTGTTTGAAGTGAGGGGGAGTATTTTTAGAGGGATTAATGGCAATGTGTCTCTTATTGTAATAGCTTTCAAAAATTTAAATATTCATATATTTGGGTCATACTTTGCATCCTCCCCATCCAATTACCGCCCAGGAGTCTCTTAGTGCAGTCAAATTGATAATTAAGATTAACAGGCATGTGTCTTATGCCTTCTAGATGGAAGAAAGGCAGCCAGTGGGAAGGAGAGTACTCCCCACAGCGACTCCTTACCTGTGCTGTCAGTTCTGAGCAGTTAGTGGAGAGGTGGGTCAGGAGCAACCAAGCAGAAGAAATGGAGGAAGAAGGCAAGAGCCTGTGGCTGTCTCCGTGGACACAAATCCAGAAAGACAGGTGACGGACGAGGTGAGCAGCTCAAATGCCTCCTTTTTTTTAAGTTAAATACTCTGTATTCATTTGAGGGCTACTTCATCCTATGTTTTGTCTATTTATTTGTAGTGCTGGGGACAGAACTCAAGGCCTTGTACATGCTAGGCAAGCACCCTGCCACTGAGCTGCAGCCCCAACCCCAGCAGGCACTTCAGAGGATCACACATTTGAACGGGGCTCCTTAGGGCACTGCTGAATCAGAAGGCTTCTTGCCTGGTTGTTTAGTCCCTTGATTCAGGCACAGCTGCTGTAGACATCTTCAGTCACGTGGACAAATAACCATTCAGGTGTTCCTAAGACAAAACTAAATATGGCAAGGTATGGAGCTGAGCATACATATATATTTAATTAATATAAATATACAATTTCATATATATATATATGTGGCATACTTCATCATGACTCATAGTGTGCTTTTGGTATTAATGGAATTAAGTTTGATAGGAAGGGAACATTCTCTTCTGAATCTATTGTGATTCTGTTGTATTGAAAATCTTCATGTGTGTGATGATCCTCTTCTGTGTTTCCACATGATTCTTCTTCTAATGTGTTTTTCTTCCTTGAGTTAGAATTTATTGTTAAAAATTCACAGCTGTTTTATGTGCAATTAATACAAATTCATTTTCCAGGAGTAGGTGTTGGTACACATTGCATCAGTTCTTCAGTTGCTGTTTTATATGCTTATGATGAGGGTTCTTTTAACAACACTACCAGAAGTGAGAGTGGTTTTCTAGCCCACACCCTCAATGTACGTGAGCAACTTAACCTTTATGAAAACTCCATGAGCCAGCCCTATCTCCATTTTATTGTTGGTAGAAAGGTTGGAGCATGGGCAGTCTGATTCCAGAGGCTGTGCCCTTCATCACCATTTCCTGCTTCTCAAAAATCACTCTTCTCGTAGTACAAATTTGCTTTGCCGGGCTGTCAGCACTATCTGGAGTGGTTTCTCTGTCCTCAGTGTAGCAATCAGAAGAATTACTTGGATTATCCTGTATTTTGATAGAAGACTTCTGATTGATTTGACATCCATGATAAAGTTAACTCTGCTATGCAGAAGTATATTTTTAAAAACTTTTCAGCATTATCCAAATCTCTATGAATTGTAGTACCTATGAGCTTCGGTGAACAGATTTTCATTCCTGCTTATTAGCTTTCCTGTCACTGAGCTACCATACCTGACACCTACAGTTTACAGGAGGAGAGGTTTAATCTAACACAGAGTTTCAGTGGTTCGCAGTTGAGGGATGGCTCCAAGCAGGCACACGATGGCCAAAAGGGGGGGTGGAGCAAAGCTATTCCCAGTTCATGCAGCTGGAAAGCAGAGTAGGGTATACTGCCAGAGCGGAAAAGCTGAAGGACTAGACATAGATTCCCAAGGCCACATCTCCACGACCACCCAGGCACACCTGGAAATGTGTTCCACCAATCCCCGGGGTGGGTCCCAAACCAATCAAGTTGAAATTCCATCCTAACCTCCACGTGGCTTATACATGCTTTATATTGGATCATCAGTATTTTTTACTGTAACATATCTGTCATCCAGGATAAAGTAAATATTTGACATGGGACACTGGAGTGAGGGAGAGCACATCTGAAGGGAAGAGGGTTGATGACCATACCTGCACGCAGATGTTGGGAGGGGGAGGGGAAAAGCCACGCTAAGCCTGGCCTCTGTTCCGTGCAGAATGAAGTGGTAGAACGGAAGTGAGTTTGGAGCCTGACATTAAAAGCCACAGTGGGTTTGAACTGATGACTTGATTCAGAGCAATCTGTGTGAGAGTATGAGCAAAGTTTGGAGGGGGAAATGACCAAGATGTGGAATCTCAGTAGTTCTCTCTTTTTTTTTTTTTTTTTTTACCAGATGTAGCATCTCTGTTATTATGGTTATTGCTTTTTGGCTTCTGAGATAATCTTAACTCGTTTTTAGGAATGTTATCACTGCTTTGTCTTTATTGTGACCAGATGTGGGTAGATTCAAAGCAATTGGAATTGTCTGGAAACATTAGAGTGTGTGTAAAGCAGACATATCAGTCAGAGGAAGACTGTGTTAGACGATAAACAAAAGCCAAAACACTTGGGAGAAAGGATAAAAAAGAGAAACAATAGAAATGCCTATAAAATAAATTGCTAATCTAAGCATCTGCTAAATATAGTGTCATCTAGTTTATTAGGTTGCTTTAAATGTATATTTTCTATAAAAAATTACTATTTTGTAGGCTATAGTTGTTAACTCATCTTTCTTTATCAGAGATAAGAGCTTCAGAAAAGCATTAGAATCATAAGGATCTGAGAGAGAGTTGAATCCAGTCCTTATAGCTTTACAAATGACAAAGTAGAAGTGCAAAAAATAAGATGGTACTTCTGTACTTATGCAACTGAGTAGTGTGGGAGCTGAAACTGGAATTCTGATGTTCTGGTACTGAAGTCATGAAATGCTTGCTCTCCTAATACTCTCTTAAGAGGCCTCTGCTACGAATTACATCACGCATTATACACAAACAGTATGGAGCATTATAAGACATATGCAGGCTTTATGAAACAAAATGAAGTACAAACTAAATTGGATTTTTGTTGTATAGCACATTGGGGAGACTGGAACTGAGGCAAGGATAGAGAATTAGGAGGGTACTCAAAAATAAAAGAAATTGATGAAGTAGTAGACCAAGGGAGATTCTTCATCAGGGAGAGTTATGATTACCATGTGTTCTAGAAAGATTATTGTATCATTATAGAGATCCAGTACTGGCAAAAAGCCACTTAGAAACTAAGAGAAGAAAAATGATACTAGGTGCTTTTGAGATAATCTAGGCTTGATGAGAGAATGAATCTCATAGTGTTGGTGGCAGCCGTGGTCTCCTCTTGATTAGAGACTGAATGAGGGGAAAATGAAAAAAAATACTCACTGTGGTTCCCATCAATGGATTTTAAAAATCTATGGAAATGCATCTACCAAGATCTCAACCTTGGTGATTCTGATCTTGTCCTTGCTCTATGGGGTGTTAGTGTTTATAAAATAAGAGTGTTTTAAGGGTTAATAGGAAAAATAATACTTTCAAAAAGTGGACTTACAGATCCCTAAATTTTTCAGAAAAACAATTTTATTCTTTTTTCTTGTTATGTTATTAAATAAGTTAACAAATAAGGATCAATGCTACTAAATGCTGGGATAATAAAGGATATATATTTATATCTATCTATCTATATATCTTTATCTATCTATCACCTATCTATATAAAGTCACACTCAGACTTAGTAATAGACTTACCCACTCAGAATGAATAAAATATTATAAACAAGAATTATTTGCTTTTGAGTATACTTTTTTAAAAATTTCATTTCCTCCCTTCTTCCTTTTAAATTCTCTTCCCCAAACATTTTGGTATGTCTAGTCTTAATTTCAATATACAGGTACCATTCTCCTTACTCCAACTCCCGTTTGCAGATGGAGTTCTGTGGGAGGAGAGGTGGGGAAAGAAGCTAGTGGTGCTAGACGTCCTACCTGAATGAGCAGAAGATGAAGCAGTCATGATCACTGCTTTTAGAGAAATCGGAATGGTAAGATGAGCTTGAAAGCCTAAAACCCTGCCTTTGTCTATCTCATTCTCTTGCTCCATGTCAGACATTCAGATCTGAAAGTCCTGCAATAAAATGTGGAGGATTCCTGGAAGAACCCTTTAATCTTTTAAAGGTTACTGCACACTCTTTGGCATTCCAAAATTATACATATCTCTCCTCTGCCTTGTACTTTCCAATGCTGAGGGTCCGCAAATTCATGTCTCTGTCTTGGACTTCTCTGAACTCCAGACTTGTATATTCAGCTGTCAACACATTATTATCGCTTGCATAGGAAATAAGTATCTCACTTTTAACATATTCATAACTGAATTTGTTAGTTTCTCCCCAGTGTCTGTTTTCTCCCCCCTTTCCTTAGTTATTTGCAACTCCATCCTTACAGTTTGTGGGAGGAGGAAAAAAGAAGGACTGCAAAAACCTTATAAAGTCATTCTTGACTAGTTACTTTCTCTCATCTCTCACATCTAATTTGTGAATCAGCAGATCCCAACTGCCATACCTTCAAAATACAGGTACACCCAGGCTTCCAGCTACGATAAACTGGCTTGGGGCTAACCAATTATCCCACTGAGAACACTTAGAAAATGTGAATAGAATACAGAAAAACATCTGCTTGAAATTACTGGTTACCAAGGCAGCCAGGATTTGAGGAGTCATAATCCCAGTATCAAGGGAATTTCAGAGAAGTGAGATTTAGCTTCCAAACCATGTTTGCCCTTGAGGCAGTGCAGGTTAGGAGGTATTGAAGCTGAACAGAAAGTGGTGAGCAACAGTCTGGTTGTGCTGGGGAGATAAAAACTCAGGTGCACCGTCTGCCAGGTAAACAGGTCCAGACTCTTAGTGAAGAAGCCTGGAAGACTATCTGTGAGCAATAGAGACAAACCAGAAACAGACTAGGCTTGACAAAGATTGCAAAGTTCAACCCAATGAGCTTAAAACTTCATTGGGATAATGATTCTGCTCCTGTTCCAAGTGCCTTGCCGAAGCTTAGGAAAAGCTCTTTGAAGGAAGCCATCACCTTGTGTGTTCCTCCACAACTTATCTGTGCAGTGCCTTGCCACATTGCTAGTGAGGGCTGCAGGAAAAGGAGATAACAGAAACACCCACGGGGGATGGAGATATGGGAATTTAAAATAACACTGAAATTATACTCAAGAAAAATAGATGAGAACATGGGGGAATTTTATTGGAGAGCTGAAATCCATAGTAAAGAATAAATGGAAATTTGAGAACCAAAAATAATCTTTTCTGATTATGATAATTTTTAAGTACCTTCTCTCTTGATAAATTTGGGGTTTTCAATGTTGTTAGTCATCTCAAAGACTATACCTTTGGTTTTGTTGGTTCTTTCTGGAGAAAAAACCAAATTATAGCTTTATTTCCATTAGGGATCTCTAATTAACCCAAGAAACTGCCCCAGAATTCAGCTTTCAGAGCTGGGAAATATTTCAGGAGATAATAGCTGAAGACAAGAGGGTACCTAGATCATCAAAAGAACAGTGACAACAGCAACTACAACAACAACAATAGCAGCAGCAACAACAGCAACACCACCACGTGAACAGAGAGATAGATAGAGAAAGAGAGAGAGAGAGTGAGAGAGAAACAGAGAGAGAGAGAGAAAGAGAGAAAGAGAGAGGGAGAGGTGGAGAGGAAAAGCATGAATGGGACAAGAAAGCAGATCCCCAAATCTGTGTATTTCAAATCAGCTTTATAAGTCCCAAAACTTGATCATCAGCCAAATGACTAACAAGGCAGTAAAATGGGTGTGAAATGGGCATTTGCTAACTAACTGGCATGAAGTTTCAGCTGAGCAATATGAAGAAATGCTAAAGGTCTGTCGTATGACATTTTAACATATACTGTACTAAACAAAAATGTGTTGTCAACTTAAATTTTTTTTGTGGGTAAATTTCATGTTCTATATGCTTACCAAAGTAAAATATAATTAAAAAAAGACAGCATTATTAGAGAAACCGTCCCCATATCCCTCCAAAACAAAAGTAAAAATTTCTACTTTCCTAAATTTCCTTCTTTTTAATCTTCTCACATAATCAGTCTATGGATGTATGTATATATGAGTGGCTGACTTATACTTCACAAAGCAGGGTTTTGAGATACAGTAAAGGAAAACATTGTTTTTAAAGATTTAGTGAAAAGGTAGGATTATGTGGTCGTCCTCTCTGGGGTCAGGTAATTTAAGGGTAAGGGTATCAGAGTGGTCTGAACTGTAGATGACTCCAAGTGATGTGGGCATAGGAAGATTTTCACGGGTCTGTGATTTTGCTGCAGGTGTTGGGTTCCTTGGAAAACAAATCAGAACATCTGTTAAAGGTGTATACTTAGCACCACTGCAATATTTTCAGGTCTTCTGTTTCAGTCATTCACATCTGTGTCTTGCCTAAGATTGAATGCTTTTAATTTCTTGAGCATATCAACCATAAATACTCTGTGAACTTGATGACATGCTAGTCAATGGCCTATAATCTCAAATTGAAAACTGTGCTGATCTGGCATGCTGTGTAAGAAATTTTCATCTCTCTAGTATTATCAACACCCTGACATGCTTTTAAAAATTGTTAAAATTAACTATGACATTTGCTTTAGTATACACACTGCCTTATAACTTACAATGTATTTGCAGTGCTGAAAGATTGATTTCAGATAGGTCTGGCTTGTCTGACTGGGGAAAAAAATTGTCATTCTGTTTTATGGAATAAAGCAAGATTCCACAAGACACATTCAGTTAAAATGAAGCAAAAGCTGCAGTGCTTGAGAATGGTAATGCCTTGTGTTATCTGGATTTATTGATCAAAATAAAATCAGTGTTCCATTTCAAATCTGCCTGCAGCAGTATGCTCTTTTTAACAGTCTCAATTTTTTGAAAAGCTTTTCACTACACTCCCCACCTCTTTTGAGCATAAAAAAATTCTTGCAAAATTGCATACTAACAGGGAGATTATTAAGTTAGTTTCTGTAAAGAGCGAAAGAGCCAACAAATGAAAAACTCGTAAACGGGAACTACTGAGAGCTAAGAGTTAGCACCTTTAATGCAAAGAGGTTTCCATTTAACTCAACGGGTTAGATTTGAATGAAGACTAATCTTACATTAAAAATTATAGCCTGGAAGACTATGGCAAATAGTCTTTCATATAGGCTCTTCAAACCTTTTCCTTTGTGAAAAATTACATAAATATTGGTTTTAAACTCAATTAAAAAAGAGTAATCAGGGAAATAAAGTAAGTGGTACCTATTCAAATTATCAGTTGTTGCAAGCTTTGTTAAGGTTCAGCGGCTAAAACAAAAATATTTCATCCCAAAATTACATGGGTCGGGAATCAGGCAGGTCAGGAATCAGGTCAGGAGCTGACTGGGGGATTCTTCTAAATCTCATGATGTTGACTGAGATGATTTATTGTGCTCAACTGGCCAATGGCCTGGTCTGGGATTTCCCATGTGCTTTTGCTTGCATTTCTGCAGTCCTGGTGTACGCAGTTGGCAGACTGGGTACACAGGATTTCTACTTTTATTAAGAATAGTTGCAAAGAATTTACAGTAGTCTTTTAACCCAGCCAAAATGATGCTGGCGTGCGTCCCTCAAGAAGCCATGCTGCAATTAGGTATGGAAGAGTTTTAGTAAGGGGAGGCACCTGAGAAGGATAGAGAGCCCTGGAGCAGGATTAGCCGCAGGGCCCTCCCACCACTGTGTAGGTCTGACATCCATGAAAGAGAAAAAGGGAGACTGAGTAGGAAGCAATTCAAATTTGCACAAGATTTTGGCAGTCACAGCCTAGAGCATCAGAGGAGTTCTGTGGCAGGGGGAACTGGGCTCAGTGTAACACCTCCTCCACACTAAGTCACTGAAGGAGGCGTTACCATGGCTCTGAAAAGGCCACAGTGAGAGCTCTCAATCACCTGTCCTCCCACAGTGTGTTCCACTGAACAGCAGTGGAAGTGAAGTGGCTCCAAGGCAGGCAAGTTACCTAGGTAAGGAAGGCATAAATACACCTGGGAAGACAAGGGTAGGCCTTAAGAGGAGCAATTAGATACATGATTGAGAAAATAGCAAGCTTTGGTCCATGTTGTAAAGTGAGAGAAGAACCACTATCCTGACCAGAGGGTCTTAAGAGAGCCTGAAGAGCTGTTCTCACTCCTTCTTTGACCAAAGTGAAAACAGCTGGGGCCTGGCTGTGAGTTTTTTTTGGAGGTTTTTTTGGAGGTTTATCTTCTCAGTCTTTTCTGATTTATTGGCTGGACTTCTTGTTTTTGTCTTTCCAAAGCTCATTGGCCTGGGCCAAGGCCTGGTGTGGGTTGGGCACTACATAGGGCGCTTGGGGAATAGTAGGATCAACCTTTATGGAAATATAAGGAAAATAATACTGCGTGCAAGCCACAATACCATGCTGTGAGCCATTATGCAAAATCACCAGGGCCAGAACAATTCTATTTGACTTATAAATTATTTATGTTCCAAAGAAAACTGAAAAAAAAGTTTCTGGGCACTAAAATGTTAATATTCTGCTTTGGCTCTTCGGCTGGCGTTGTCCAAATGACTTCTAGGACTGTGGTTCCTTTTATTTTCCACCTTCAAGGGAAGCATGTCAGCAGGGACTAAAGTAGATTGCCCTTTGTTGTCCTCAGTAGGAACAGACCCATAGTGTCCAAGGTCACAAAGGGAGACAAATAAGAATTTGTCCTGCAATGGAGAGTGATTTCTGTTGAGTTTGGAGAGAGGATTCTTTAGGCCATCAATCAGGCGCACCTGGGCAGCTGATTAGAAAGGCAGACCCCAGGGTTCCAGCCCTTGGCAAGTTGGCTCAGGGAGTCTGGGAAGGGCCTGAGGCCTCTTCCTATATTTTAAAGAAGCTTCACTAGTAAATATATTGCACACCATTATCTGAAAATCGTTGCTTTCAAAATTAGGTAAGAGAAAGGAAGCAGTAATAAGAATAATGCTCAATATCTGTTAACCCACAATGTATTATTATAAATTAACTGTGGGCACTTGTAGTTTATTTTTAGTCAATTCTTTCTAATAAGGACATCAGAAACAACCACATTATACAGAGATATTTCCTAGGGATTGGCGACATCCCTCCAAAATATTATACCATCATTTCCCTAGGTAACTCACAGTTTGGTAGAAGAATTAGCAACCACCAAGGCTTTTATTAATGAATAAACTGTAATTTAAGTCATGAGAGAGAATAGTAGCCCTGTCCAGAGAGGACATAATGATAGGAACACATGTTTTAGGAATAAGCAGAAGAAGGAGATAGAGAAAGATTGGGAATAGAAACCTGGTAAAATACAAAATCATAACCGTGACTTGGGAGTCGGTTTGGGGCAAGAAGTAGCCACCATGCTGAGAGCACTGGAGAAAGGAAAAAGTCTGTTAAAATAAGGTCTAAACATCTCAAGAGTGTTTTGTTACTAGGAACTCATGTGTGGTGAAAGTCTGACCAGTTTCAGTGGAGTCAGGAAGGTTAGAGGGTGGAGCTGCAGCGTGAATAGCAACGGAAGGAACCGCAGGTTTCACAGTAGAGGAGGAAGCTGCGCGATGATTCTTCTGTTTCTAAAGTGAGATAAAGTCTGGACTCATCCCTTTAACACCCAGCTGGTATTTCCCATTTTTTGCTCTGTGCACTGGAGAGCACTTCTGGGGTGCTGGAACCAACAAAAGTGTTAGCTTCAGGTACACTTGTTTTCCTCCAGGTGCCTAAAGGAGTACATGGGCTCTAGAGCAACTTCATGCCAGTTCTTGTTTAGCTCCGTGAGCTCTGTGATTGTATTTTGTTTTACACTCTGAGTGCCTAGAAAGTATTATTCCTTTAGGAGAGTTTCATTTGCCATGCAGGGAGCGCTCATTTCAATACTATAGTAGTTTTAGGACTGTGGACCAGGGGAAACATATTTGGTTCTGTCTCACTCTGTTAGTGTCTACAAAACAGTCTCAAGTGCTTTCAATTCAAAGCAGCTTATTTATTTATTTTCCTCTATCAGTTTAGGTGGAAAGTACATTAGCGTTCTGCAGCAACAAAGTTACTTTTCCCTTCATATTTTTCCTGTTTATCTATGAAAAGGCACATTTGACCAACAGGTTGCAATATGTTTAATTATAATCCCAACTTGCTGAGATGCCGGGTTAGTAGACTAACGCTGTTCGTCCCTGAAACTGTATAACTTGAGAGATTTATAGAAGCTTCCTGGATATCCTCAGGGCTAACTTCACATGTGACTAGGTTGTAAACTTCCTAGGCTTGGCCAGGATGAATTATTCTGTTTTCCTAAGGAGATAAGTGGTAAAGATGGTGCTATGCACCACCGAATAGGCATGTTCAGATGATGACTATGTACCTGTTCCTTATGAAAATGTACCTGTTCCCATTATGTAAAGAAGAAACTTGGATAATTGCAAACATCTCATTGAGTCATCCAATTCATACTAAATGCATTGAGCATTTACCAGATATAAGACTGAGGCAAAGTCTGTTTAATGGGTCCTGTGGAAAAAAATATAACAAAAATGATAAGTTTTGTGAAGTGAAAACCTCTATTTTTTGAAAATACAATTTGTACATAGGTATTTTATGTGGATACAGGAATGATCTGTATGGCTTAGAGACTTTTCTCTGCTAGAAATTATCATCGTTCCTCTTTTTCCAAATCATTGCTTCTCAGACCACATGGGTATGACTGATTTTTCTCATTACTGATTAAAAAGCACAATATAAACCTAGCGACTAAGTGTACAAAGATATCAAAATATACCAAGTCAGTAAAAGTTGGAATGTGAAATAGTGTATGAAAATATGTTTTTAATATTCAGATTGGTTCACAGACTGGTGTTTTCCATGAATAAAATGTCTTGAAGTAACTTGAGGCAGTAAATATCAATTCAATCCCACAAGGATAGACGTATGTTTATAAGATAAAGGAAAGGTTTTGGAGAACAAACCATCCCAGGCTTCTGAATATTTAAATAAAGACATGTCGCTGTTAACCAAAATAGTGGTGTTAAATAAAAAGACAGTGACTGCGAATAAAGCTCTTTAGTGTTTATTTTGCTATTTTGCAGTCACAGTATATGCTGGAATCCAATCTGAGCTATCTGTTTATTCATTCCCCAAATGTCTGAAATGTAAAACTGCTGGCTGGCACTTAGCCCCTGTGGGTATTACAGATTTGAGGATTTAATTACTTGCCTGCTTACTTTATTATGTAGCGGTCAGCCTATGAAGCCAGCTCTAGCTGATAATCACCTAGGAGGAGAACCTGCTGGTTTTTACCCTGATGACTTTAATTATTGTTGGTAGCTCAGGAAATAGTAAGTCCCAGAATTTCTGATGGTGTCAAAGGCAGGGAATATAATTCAGTGCCACAAACATCCAGATAGAAGGAAGGTGCTGAAGACCAATGAACTTCTGGACGGGAGAAGTATAATTGGACTTACTCTCTCGTTATTCTTCCCTCAAATTCCCAAGATGACCAATTTAGTCTAGAAAGGCTGTCTCTGGATGGTGGGTATTATTCTCTCCATTTCTAATGATGTCAGTTATTTATAAGATAAAAAAAAAAACAGAAACAAAACAAAAAACTGCTCATGAAGAGTTTCACACTCAATAGGCCTACAGGTTGATTTCTACCCATGAGCCACCCATTTCCAACCTATTCCAGACCTTTCTCACTATATATGCAGAAATGATTTGTTTCCTTTCTGAATCCATATAACAATTATTTTCTGTGCAGTTCATTTGGAAATTAATCATGAAAAGCCTCATGACATCTTTCCTGTTGTATCTTGACCTGTTGTTTAATTTTTTATGCCTCTGGAACTTCCACTTGCCCTGAACCTCTAATCAATTTTGAACTTATAGTGAAGATACTGTCTCATATATCTTTGTATCTAAATACAATGAAACCTCAACACATTTATGCTGATTGTGTTTTATTTCACAAGGATGCATACATAATATTTCAGCTGACTTTTTCTACTGGAGTATTGAAATGATAGAAGATGAGTTATAATCAGTTCATATTCATAAAATGATGTTTATTTCTCCCTGGAAATTACTGCAGAATATTTTTCAATGCACAAATACATGTACGAAACCTTAGTAACTGACTCATGAACATGTGAGGTGTACCTTTGACATCCTCTTTCCTTTTTGAAAGGGTGAGTACACAAAGGAGGAGGGAGAAGGAAAGTACTGTGGTAGAAATGTTATGTGCTTTTGAATGCTCACAGGTCCCTGGGTAAGGATTATTATCCCCAGTTTAGAGATGGGGAGCTGGGATCTAAGAAGGTCCCACAGCTTCTGTGGGAGATTACACTTTAATTTTGGCCGGATTTGCAAATCTCTTAGTCAAGCAACTGCTGCCTCACCTGCTCCATGCAAACAGATACTTAATAAATGTTCAAGTTGAAGGAGCAGTGGGGAAAGGTCAACAGATCCTGAAACGGTGAAGTAGCTTAATTTATCTCTAGAAGTTCTCGCCTGTCTTTATTTTTCCACTCTGATTGCATCAGTGTCTGGGCTTTCCCCTTGGCTATGGGAATCCACCTGGATACTTTCGAAGCCAGCCTTCCCCTGCCAGCCAGAAGACCAGCCCTACAGTCCAATCTTGCTCTGTGCTGCATTTCCACAAGGGAATGGTGGGGATTAGTTTGGTCCCTGCCCCAAGACTCTTTTCTGATGTCAGTCTTTAGCTGTACACTTTATTTGGCCATTGATGGCTTCATGGTATTTTTCCAGGCAACACTGAGAGGGCAACATTTTGAAGATGTGTCTCACTAGGAATTTGAAATGTGATGGGAGGCGTAACGGCAGGTAGAGATTCTTCACTGGGAGTTGGTCATTTACTTCTCAGCATAAGTGCTCCACAGATGTACTTAAAAGATAGCACGCTTTCGTTATTCCTAGATGCTCATCCAATGTTTTTATTCTTCAACAAATGAGAACCATTTGAAATAAACAAACAAAAGGGTTTGAAATCAGAACAGGTTAAGATTTGAAGTAGTCTAACTGACTATATCTTGTTACATGATATCTGAAAACTTGCTATTTTTTTTTTGTTGTTGTTGTTGTTTTTTGTTTTTTTTCCGGTACCGGGAACCGAACTCACGACCTTGCGCTTGCCAGGCAGGCGCTTTGCCACTGAGCTAAATCCCCAGCCCCAAAACTTGCTATTTTTAACTGGTAGCTTTTGTTTTTTTCAGTGCCAAATTGAAAAATCTGAAAATTTCATTTAAGTAAGCAGATTATTTGCCAATGCACTCTGAGTGCATTATGGAGGTGTTCTGCTCACCTCAGTGTAAGGAATTTGTTGTAAGTGGATGGAAAGGATTTCTAAAAGCAATGTTAAAATGACTTAAAGAGATGCCAGTGGGCCTAAATAGCTTTAGTGCCCTGGGTTCTTATGTATGGAAAATGGAACTTGGGCTTTGCCAGTCATGAATGGCCAACTGAGCACTTGTTATACATCAGGGATTTTTCACTGGGACATTTGAAATAAAGCAACTGCTCAAACTTTAATCAAAGAATTTCTTTCCTCTGCTTCCACGTACAATTTATGAAAGCCTTTTCTTCACACATTTTTCTTGGGCCTTCAAACCCCTTTAGTTTAATGCTGCCTAATTTCTGAGTTACTGTTTGTTCAAACTCTTCTGTTTATCTTTTAATAGCAGTATTTTTTGAAAGCATGATTTTACATCGGAATCAGAGTTTTTTGTTTAAATTGTTGATTCTCAGGTTCAATAAATCAGGTTTTCTTTTTGAAATGTTACTCTGCATTAGTGAGACGCTGTCTCAGCAAATCTTCCATAATGAAAGCAGGCTCACATCCTGTAAAAATGTATTGCTTTTTAGTTATTTCTGTTGCTCACAAGTGCCAAATGTATTGGAAGATAGAATATTTTATACTCATACTAGAGAAAGTTATAGAACCCCTCCCCTCAAAAAAAAGTGCTGGTTCATCACAGTCAAAGAGAATCTACACAATTTCTTATGGTATTTTCAATACAGGCAAAGTAAATTATACTTATTACATTGGATACATTGTCATAAGTACTTTTCTTTTTAATGGTTAAGATGGAAAATTTTATTTTTAAATTTTCATTAGTACATCTTTGCAGTGAATAATGATTGCATTCATTGTAGGGAATTGGTACATGCACATAACACCTCTGAATTCTTTTTTCCCCTTCCCCACATCCCCTTTTGTTTTTCCAGCATCAGATTCATTTATTTATCTTATAAGTCAGTGTAAAGTTAGTTATCATACATACAGATTAACAACTAGCCTCCTAGGTCAAAAAACGTATTAAACACATGAGACAACTATGTTAAAGCAAGGTATAGTTTTAGATACATTGTCCATGCTGAGTAACAATAACATTATTCTCTTTCTCTTTTTCCCCATAAATGTTTCGATATTTTATAACACTTCCCAGAGAATAGCTGAGATTCTACACAAAGCACAGGAATGTGTAGAGCTCCCAACAATCAGACCAATTGTTTTATAACCACTTAAAACCCCCACTTAAAAGCTGTTTAAATCCTAAAGCTGTGTCTATTCACCTTTATGCGCTCTTTTTCCTTATTTTTTATTTCTGTAGAAGGCAGTCCTTGTAGGAGAAGCAATGTAATATCTGAATTAACTGAGTAAGTGCCTCGCGGAGGACATTATGGCACTTTTACGTTCGTCCCCTTAAAATGGAGAATGCTTGATCCATGAGTCAGGAAGTCAGTTCTGGCTCTGAAGCTGATGCAGCTGTGCTGTGTGCTGATGTACTCCGTCCTGACAGTTTTCCCTGTGTAAGATAAGGAGGCTTGTACAGTGATCTTCTGATGTCTCTTCCAGTTGTTCCCTCAGATATGGAGGAGAGGGCATCTTCATAGGAGTTTACCTTGTTAGGATATGTTAATTATCTGCAGACTTTCATATTTTCACTGTAAAATAATGTACATATTTCTCTTAAGAGAAGATGCAGAAACAAAACAGAATGATTTGTTTGTATTTAAATTAGTTGTACTATAATGACTTATTTTGGTGAATTGTCATTTTCACTTGGAATCTAGTATGTCCTGATGCATTTCTTAATTACTTTAGGAAAAAACGGCTTGGGAGGTGGGCTGGCTAAAGTTAGCAAAACCAGATAGTTTTAAAAAATATCCTTCTAGTGCGTTTATGTTTGAATAAGAGTTTCTTTGGGAAATGAGTTCTGTTGGCATTTCAGGAAATCAACTGGTAATTAAAAGTTGGTATAATATTTTACTGTTTTTTTCTTCCCCTTGTTATGTTCTCTTGAAGAGTGAGGCCTCAGTATTTTAAAATATGTGCATATCTCAGTAAAAGAAAATGAGCATATATGAACATGATATATATTTATTTATATGTTACACAACAATCAGACCTGCATGTGCCAACGTCATATTGTCTCTGTAGTGTAAGAACCTGAAAGAGTAAATAAAACCTAAAAGGTACAATAGACACTGAGAAAGGGAAAGAAATTGCTTAAAGGGAAGGAGCAACTGGGATGATGCAAAGGAGAAAAGAAAGAAAGAAGGAAGGGAAAAAATATACATGTATATGTAAGGATAGCTGGGATTATTGTACTGCTGATGTCTATTGGTTTATTGAAAGGAACAGTTAATGTTCAACTTTTTTGACCAATTTTTCATGCTTCTATCTGGTAATCTGAACAACTAATTTGAAGACAACAATGTGCAATATAACAACCTTTGTTGAATTCTTACCACCTTGTTTGGTGAAGCTCTGTATTGTTTCTAATTTTTGTATTACTTTTTATTCTCTTTCATTGTTTGATCACTCTTGCATTCTTACATGTGGTAATCTGAGCAACTTTGTTGAAGATAACAGTATGTAATATAACAATCATTGCTAATTCCTATCATCTTGTTTTGAAATTCTGTAACATTTTTATTGTTTTTTTGTCTTTGTTATTATTTTGTTATTATTTTTTCTCTTTAGAAGAAAAAATAAGTTGTACACAAGAGCCATCTCTAGCTAGTATATATCAAGGAACAGTATACAATTTTAAAGGATGGGAGCATTTTGATAAGTTCAAATTTGATGGTCTAACATAGGGCCACCTATGATTAGATCATTATTTTTATTTACAACATGGTAAAGAACTCATAGTAATATTGAAAGTGTTTATGCTGCCATTTTTCTATTTGAAATTGCATCATTAATTTTTTCTTTAATCTGGATTTCTTTGTGGAGGTATCTGTAAAATCCTTTGATAATTTTGAGATTTAGTTTAGTATAAAAACAATCTGCTGTACAAGATCCTGGATTTGATCTTCAGCACTGAAATAAATTTCTAAGTTTGTGTAATTAGTTATACACAATTTATAATTCTTTGTAATGTGTTGAAAGCTCAGGAGCCTGGGAAAAGGTGAATTGGGAAGTCTCACTCTTTTCTCAATTTCCCGTGCATAACATTTAGGACGTGATATACAGGCAAGCTTCTTTCAACAGTGAAGATTAGTGAAGCTTAATTTCTTTTTTGATTTCTGGAATAAAATAAGTGAAAGTAAAGTATTTTCTTCCCAAACTGCCATTTGAAAACTATTGCCCTCAGCATAGTAACGAGGACAAGTTACCTATAGCTAAGGAGAGGTCATTTTTTTAGAGTTCCAATTAGTAGCAACCATATAACAATTTGTGAAGTAGATACAATACGTTGCCTTTCCCTCCCTGGGTTTTCAAGTGTATTCTTGCTTAGTAATAACTAAGTTCATATTAATTCAGACAGGAAAAGCAGAAAGAAAGAATCTTTGCTATTATTTTTCCCTAAACATCAGCTGGCTGTGAGTTTGCCTTTATGCCTTTTCATTTCTATGTGATTAGTTGTTTTTTTGCGATTCGTATCCACCGAGATAGCAATGCTGATATTTGTCTTCAGAAAAGGCTTTAACACATGAAGTTAGCTCAAGTGCAAATTGTCTGTTTTCACACAGGAACTATATTCCTTTCCACAGGGAGGAAAATGGAAAGTCATTGAAATAGAATACGTTGCAGGGCTTTTAAACTGTGATTAATATAGTTGCCCAACTGCCTGTTTTGACAATTGGGAGCATATTTTCTTTCTGCCTTTTTCGAGTCTTGGATATTCTCTGGGGCATGTTGTGAGATATATAAAGCTAAGCTCTGCACACTGATGGTGGTTTTGCCTTGAATAAATGTGTGTAGTCTCCCCACATTTTTTGTTTTGTTTTGTTTTGTTGTTTTTTTGGTGTGTGTGTGTGTGTGTGTGTGTGTGTGTGTGTGTGTGTAGGTTGTCTTGGTAATCGCATGGCTGCTTTTAGTGCTGTACTTAACTTTTTCTAGTGTGAAACATTCTGTCTTCAAACGCATTTGGCCCTTGCTGGTAGCAGAGTTGACTGAAAATAGTGCATTTTTCTAGGCAGTGATTTGCTTTGATCATGAAAGGACATTTCCTGGGATTGCTCTGAGAGAGCACAAAAAGAAAAATGATTATCACAGAGACAGTTTTCATGCCCACCTTTTAGATAAACACTTCACGGATGACTACTGTATACTTAAAATACGTCAACGGTACATAAACCCAGGAAAGAAGTTTATCTTGTTTTTAGAACCTGGAAATATCTGGAGCTAAATAATATAAGGGTTAAGTGAAAGAGTTTGACATTTTATAACCATGCCATGTTGAAAATGAATACTTCCAACATTCTATCCGGCACTGTCATTTTCAGAAAAGGGAATAGAGGAAAGCTTGCCAGGACAAGACAATCTGCAGTGTTATCTGCCAGAAAGCCAAGAAGGGAAGTTATAAACCCCAGAAGTTATAAACTTCTATGTGGGCTCACTTATATACAGTTGATTTTTAAAATCTAAATTATATAAGCAATACATTCTTATTGTAAAAAAATTTAAAAAATAAAGTTTCCCCATCCTTCCCACAGACCATCTGCTTTCTGAATCCTGTTCCCCAGCTCTCCACAAGAGCCATTATTAACCATTATTAAGAATTTCTTATGATTGCTTCTGGGCATTTCAGTGTATTTAAAAGTACATGTGAGAAGCCATATATGCATACACAGACTCACACACCACCCGGCAATAGGCTAGCATTCCGGGAAAGAGGAGTTCTGCGTGAATCAACACAGATACTAGGGAGCACCATCCATGTGAAGGTACATTTTTTGTATCATACATAAGCAACCACTTTTCCACATTTGTTTAATCTCCCTGAATGATGTTATGTCTCTGGCCAAAGTTTCTTCCATTTTCTAGTCATTCATGCAACCATCACCCAATCCTTCCTGACTGTAGGTTGTCTAATATATACTTAGAAAATCAAAGAAGTCCTTTAGTTCTCAGCTAGTGGGTGAAGCCTTTTTGGTTGCTTTTATCATTCATTCAAAAACTAATACCTATCAATAGGCAACAAAGCATAAAGGCTAAAACAGTGGCTCCGCTCATGTTTCTATGATAAATTTCTATCATGAGGCTGCTAAGTCAAAAATCTGCTTATGTTAAATGTTAATAATTGTTAGCAGTTTGGTGGAACTTCTTGTATTGGATACGATTCTAATTACTTAGAAAATATAAATTTACTCCTTACCATACACTGTGAGTAGATATTATTCTTATTCCCTCTTTTAGTTGAATGAACTGAGGTGTAGCATTGTGTGTGTGTGAGGGTCTTGCTATGTAGTGTAGGCTAGAATTAACTCACTGTATAGCCCAGTCTGGCCTTGAACTGGCACTGGTGCTCCACTTCAGCCTCCCACATATGGAATGTCACCAAATATAAAGAAAACTATTTCCACATCTTCTTCTTAAAGGCTATTTATCAATTCTTTTTATAAGTATAAATGAAAGTCAAGGCGTGTCATTGAATATTTTAATTTTTAAATGAATCTGATTATTTCACTTCTTTGCATACTTTATTATGAGAGGCATTGAACATGCTGTCCTATGTTTATTGTCTAGCTGTGTTTCTTTTTTCTATAAATTATAACTGATCTGATTTTTACAGTTTTTTGTGTTTTTGAGACAGGATCTTGCTATGTAGCTCAGGCTAGCCTTGAGATCACTATGTATCCCAGGATGGCCTCGAACTCACAGTGATCCTCTTGTCTCATCCTCCTTCATAATGAGATTACAGTCGTGTGCCACTATGCCTGGCTTCGATTTTTAACTTTGTCTCTTTTAAAATTCTCAATTCTTGGATATTTGGAATATTTAAGAGTCCAAATGGAATCCAGAAGTTTGGGATAGGTGTGTGGGTGGATTCTGTCATGGATAATGCAGATTGAAGGAGACGGTCAGCAATGCAGAAATGATATGCAGTATGGTTTGAAAGTGTCCGCCAAAGTCCGTGTATCAGAAACATGCTCCAAATTCATATGTTAGCAGTATTTGGAGGTTGGGCAGTAATTAGGACTAGATGAGGTCATGTGTGTAGGGCAGCCCTCATGGCATTAGTGGCTTTATAAGAAGCAGACAGACGGAGCTAGCATGCTTGCTTTCTCTCATCGTATGAGGCCCTTCTCATGTGCCAGCAATGTGCTCTCAGTCTTCACAGCCTCTAGCACCATGAACCAAGTAAAACTCCATTCTTTACAGGTATCTAATCTCAGGAATTTGGTCATAGCAAGGAAAACAGATTAAGATGCTATGTAAACATATAGAGCAGTATTTAAGAGTTGTGGAAAACAAAAACACATTTTAATCATTTAGTTTAGTACCCTCCATGCTCACCTCCGAGCACAGTCCTGATTAAAGAAGAGTAAGGGCAAAATACCGAGAAGTCTGAAACGCCATGACAGCAGCTGGCAAGTGAATTGCAACTTCTGTACATTCAAACCTTTTAGGCTCCATGTTTTCCAAAATGCTTTAGTTTTACAGAGGGTAAGAGAACAATGAGAGCATAAGACACAAGGACCGGGACAGGCCATAAAATGGGCCCAGAGTGTGTGCTGTGGAAATTCTCTATGTAGCCCACGAAACCATCAGGAACATGTGACAGCAGAAACCACTGGTAGGAAAGCCTCCAGAGTCCTCAGGAACAGGGAGGAGAACAATGGCTTTTATTCATATAGTCAGTAATGACACTTATGGGCATACTCATTGTTGTCCTAGAGGACTAAAAAGAGAACCTGGCCTCTTAGACCTTGGTTCTCTTGGAGAGAAGGCAAAGCGGGGATAGGGGTTCGGGTATCCTATCACATAAGGTATATACCATTGCATCAATCAGTGTTACTAGAGGAACAGATATGACACAAGATACACAAATGTATAAGAAATTGCAAGGTTGGCTTATAATGGCCACTCACAGAGTTGGATGAGGAAGCATGCAGAGGGTGTCTGCATGCTGAAGACTGAAGGATCTAGTAGAAGCCCTGGAGCTCACTGCAGTGTTCCGTGAGAGTCCCTGTCAGGGGGCCAAAGGATCTGCGCTGGAAGCTGTAAAATCTGACACTCGAGGTCGGGAGATGACGTCCAAGGTGAAAGTGAAGACTGGAGCTCCTGCAAAGAAACAGAAGCAGATCCATCCTTCCTCATTTCCCTTTTATACCACCCAAGGGACAAGCCACCTGAGTATGGGTCTTCTGCACCCTAGGATGTAGAATTGCTGAGCTGATTTAGTTGAGCTTCTTTTACTCAAGTTGACACAATCACTCAACCATAAGAACCGGGAAGTCCCCTAACCTCAGCAGAAGCCAAACTATTTAAAACACAAAATGTGGCCAGGCATGGTGGCACACACCCGTAATCTTAGCATTTGGGAGGCTAAGGAAGGAAAATTGCTGGGAGTGAGGCTAGCCTGAGCTACATAGTGAGTTCAAGGCTAGTATGAACTGCATAGTGAGGCACTGTCTCAAAAAACAAAATGCACTTAATTAAGTCATAAAACTTCCTAACCAGACCCCGGAACTTCCAAGCTCCTCACGCAGTTCAGTGGAATTATAAGGAGATGATAGTAGAAGCAACATGCAAAGTAGTGCGAGGAAGAGCAGAAACAGTGACAAGGCGGACAGCCTTGGGTTACAAATTAAATTAAGTGAATCCAAATGGAAGCCCACAGCCTGTGATGTGCTAGAGATGGAGATTCACATTTCTTTTAGAACAAGGAAGGTGCTAATTTATTAATTAAACAGGAATAGATGAATATTGCTAAAATCTACACTCCAAGGCAAAGGAAATAATGCAGTGAGTAAACAGAAAGGTTTGAGCCCTTAAACTGATAATGTCAAAGATAACTGGCTTTATGTCAGCCTGTTTTACCGTGATTAGAAGAAAATGAGTAAAACTTAGCATTAAATGCAGACAAGGTCTGTCATTCACAACCCAAGAAGACTCTAGTAAAATTGTGTTTGGCTCTCCCATGTCGTTATGTTAGCTCATAATTAATATCTTTGTGCACAAATTTCCATGATAAAATATCATTTTAGTAAAGAAGTAAAAAGAGCTGGATTTCATCCCCATGTTTTGGCTTTTAGGCAGCAGTTGTAAGTCACACAAAGTAACATAAAACTAACCCTAGGAAAGAGGCTGCCTTTCAAAGATGGATATTACTCTGCACCCTGAGCTTTACATGGGCATTGTGGAATATTTCATCACACTGGCTCCTGGGATTCACCTACTAATAATGCATCATCTGCTATGTCTAGGGCCTGAAAATTAGGGTTGGGATTAAAAATAGTCAAATATTTCAACTCTCTGGGCTAGTCTATGCTTGTTTCCAATGAAGTAAGATACATAAGATGGAAGAAATCAATTTTTAAAAATGTCACCTTAAAGTTATTGTCATCAAAACTATTTCTCAGTAAAAGATATTCTGCTCTTCCACACTATTACTGAAGAATATTAATATTCTCTACTTAATATCTTCCTAGTGGCTTCCTAAATCCTTTAACTGTTTATAGAAAATATCTCCTGCGCTGCATTTTCCTAAAACCATTCTGTATTTCTCCGAAAGTAGCTGTTCACCTGTATCTGACATAACTGTGGGTTTTATGTAATAATATAGTAAGTTACTATAAATATATTTGGACCTTAAATTACTTACTATAATTTGACCCATGAAAATAATCTCCCCATTTTATTTATTTTTCATTCCTTGGTTGAATGTATCCCAATTTGGTAAGCCGACAATCCTTTCAGCTTTATTAATATGTATGGCCCTCTCTAGGTACAGTTAGTTTCTACAAATTTATGGTGGTAGCTGGCATTAGGAATGAAATAAACAGGTCTGCTTAGCTCTGCAGAAAATAAAAAGTGTAATTTCATCAACTTTCTTTTTAGCTGTTAGCTCCAAATGCAACTTTCCTGTTACAAGGTTAGTAGAAGGCTGACATTCAATCATTATCTAGGGCCATAGCTGAAACATGTTGAATTATGTATTTAAATGTTCTCACACATTAGCTCCATATAGAATAAAACAGAGTGATCAGATTTCCACTTTATTTCTCTGCCAGAAACTACAGTATGATTTTGCACTCACTGGAGGAAATTTGGCAATGTGTTATTCTCCTCAGGCCTGTTTTCACACGATAGCAATTCCACTGAAGTGCAGTGTAAAAGTATTTATTAAAAGCAATTCCCCTCTGGCACTTGGAAATGAAAGACAATAGGAGTGTTCTGTTTTGCTCGCTGGGAAGGGTTCACATTTTGTGAGCTGATGAAAAAGTTTAGTGCATCACACCCTTAAATAAATATCTGTGCTTGCCCCTAGAGAGGAAAGTAGCAGGAGTTTTCAAAAGTTCTTTAAAAGCTTCTAAGAACAATACCCGCATCTTGGAGCAAGGAGAAAGACAGTTTAGTGCCCCATTTCCCCAGCCTTTTAAAAATTTCAACCTGATTCTCTCCCAAAAATCCAATTCCCTGCCTCCTAAGACCATCATGATTATTGGATGTTTCTAGTTTCTATTCACTAGCCTTTGGAATCTGGAGTCAATCTTAGCTGAATCAAAATACCAAAGATATCTGAAGCAAGCCAGGAACACCCATGTTCTCACTGAGTTGTAGATATTTTCACCATGAAATTGGTCCAGTAATAGGAGTGGTCCCTGTTTGAAATGCCAAATTTACTGCATTTCTTTGTGCCTTTTAAATGTCTCACCTACCCGCTATTAATTTTTGCTACTAATCCTAGGTCTTCAGAGAAATTGCTTTTTCAATGGTTAAATCATTTCAAATGAACATAATACGATGCTAGCATAACTATTATGAAATTTACTATTTACTTTATAGATGTACTGTTCTTTATCTAGTGAATAATGAATAATGGAAAATACATAAGATGTTCCGGAAGATGCATGTAATGAGTGAACTAGTTTTATGAATGGCTTAGTGAAGACATTTTACGCCTGTTTTGCATTCGCTCAAGGATCTCATGCCAGATGCTGTTCTCGGGAACTGGTAGTGGGAATTCAGAGTCAATCCAGGCACAGACTTCCCGTGTGCAGCTTATACCTTTGGGCTCAAGTAGACCACATGCCAAGAACAAGTTGTATAAGGTCTTGCTTCTTTTTGGTAACACCTTGTGTGTAACTCATTCTGCAGATCTTGCCTATAATCTGAAGTAATGATAAAAACCATGAAGTGGCTGGAATCTATAATGGGAAGCAAACTAGAACATTATAAAAACCCTATGATATACTTGATTTGGTCATTATTTCTTTCCTTACAGAGAGTGTCATCCACTTGAATCACCAAGGAATGAAATTTTTGAGAAGTCAATTGCATTCTTTTGCCAATTAGCGTGTTTTATTTCTAATGAATGACTACATGAATAAGTAGTTATTAAATTAATTCACATTAGAAGTACTTCATGCATTTAATTGAAGAGGTGAAGCCTAAAGGAATTGCATTTTTTAAAATAAAGAACTTATTACAGGACAATTTTAATTCTGTGTGAGTATAGCTCCCATTTGCTGAGCAGCGTAGCGTATTTATAACTCTTGTCATACTCATTACTTTTACTTGCTTCTGGATATTTTGACTGCTTTTCTTGAGCCCCTTTCAGTCTTCTGATGTTTCATCTAATTTCCAAGCTCTGCTGTTATCATTTTCCCCATTCATTGTAGCTTCTGAGGCACTGTTCCTGTGTTTTCTTTTGATATAAAGAATAATGGGCTGTTGGTTGAATATTTTTCAGGCTTATTAATATGTATTATGCCTTTTGTTACCTTATGTCAGTTGTTCCTTGAAATTCACTTTCGCAGCTGCCTCTGGCAGGCGCAGAGGTAGATGGCATAGTTAGCCAGGCTTTCACGGAGTGCCAGTGGGTGGGAGAAAAACAGCACGTAGAAACAGCCCTCGGTTGGACCATCAAGTAATTTTTTTTATAATTTAACTTTGATTATTTGTTCTTATTACTGTAAGTGTAAGGCTTATTAAAAGTTATGTTCAAGTGGAAAAGAGAATTAAAGATAATAATCCTAAATTTGCAGATACACATTCAGAGAAATGGATTTTTGTAGTGAAGAAGACTGGCTCAGAAGAGGGCCTTATTATGCAAAGGAGATTGTCAAGGAAGAGATCAGTGTCCTCTGGGAACTAGGAGAGATTAAAGTTTGGCCTAGAGGAGGGAGGTCCTGCAGCTAACATTGCTCATCAACTGATACGAGACATGACACGTGGGCTCCAGACTCTTGAAAATAGTTCCTGTAAAAAATAAGATAATAAGTGGAAAATGTGAGGAAGACACACATCCAAGACAATATTACTGAGAAAATTGTTCTCATGTCACTCTATAGATATTTGTGTGGATAAAACAAGTGATAGATGGAGAAAATGTTACTGCTTTTGGAAGAAGTTTACCAGGATACTTTAGTGCGAAAAGTCTGCTTCTGTTTCGAGAAATACTGGTGAAACTTAGTTCAGTTTGACCTAAAGATCAAAATTTAAACTAACTTGTTTCAGGATGAAAATGAAAGGCCTGAGAAGTATGCATTGTACGTTTGCTCTCAACATTCCTTGATTCCCTCACTTGTTTATTTTTTGGTTACTTGTTGAGTTCCTGCTTTGTGCAGACTCTGAAAGAAACAGCTCAAGACTGAGACTTGGACAGAGCACAGGACTTTAATCATTCATTCTAGAATGAACTGGGCGTTTGTAAAGCCAGAGTATTTCATAATGATTCTAGAGATTCAAATACTTTGAGAAAACAGTCTCAATATTTAGTGATAAAAATGAAATTAAGATCTCATTTTATCACATGCAGCATTAAGATTTAACTACAATTCCCACAAGTTCAGTTCTTTGTGCCATAAAATTATTAAGCATAGGAATCATATGGTATCAATATTCTAAATTCTCTAGAAGCCTTCTTACAACACTGTATGATAACCTGTGAATAAGAGAAAAGCACAGTGATTTAAATAGAAAACAGCTGTGAGATTTATCTTTATTAAATGTAAGTCTTGACCTTAGGTCTTTAAAACACTGAAAGCAGGAGTATGATAAAATTAGAGGGGATTAGAATGAAGAGTTTAAAACTATGAATATATGTAATATGCTATTATATACCAAGGCAAAAACTATGTATTACATAAATTATAGGCAACACTATATACTTATAAAACTATTAGTATTATATAAACTACTAATTAGGGAAAGTAAAATATTAAAAACAAATACATAGGTTTAAGGATACAATTATCTTTATTTATAGTTGATTTTCACAACTCTCTGTACAAGTATTTGCTTCTAAATTTAACTCATGGGATAGACAATAATGTAAGTGGCTTCAAGTGAGATTTTAAACATTATAAAATATTCCCGATTTTCCAGTTCGGAGATATCTTTGCTGATAAAAGGGGCGATTTACCATAAAGTGATTTTCAATATCTGTTAATTTATAGAATAAATGATGTGTCTTTTATAGTCTTGCATCATTTCATTTGTCAGCCAAAGAAGCTAATGAAAGTTTGCCTAAACTCTACCATGTTAAATGGGGAGATTTAAACTTTGTTCATATTAATATAAATTAGATGACTTTTGTCCTTGCCCGAAGTGACAATGTCAATGTCTGAAGCTTACATCTTTCATGACTACCAGCTAATTAGAATGCAGGAGCGTTTCAGAGGTCTCATCGCTAATCCGCCCTCCTGGATTACATCCAGTGTTCGCGCTCTTGTCAGTCACCGCGGGGCCTGAAGCTACATTTCCCCCAGCCTATGATAAGCAGAGTCGCCACGAGAATCAGCAGCAGGAGGTAAGAGAGCCACCTTTTTATAGATCAGAATTTAAAATATATCTGATCATTGTTCTGTTGCAAAATCCTCAATCCACTGCCACCGAACAGATCAGATACAATCTTTCTTAGAAGCGAAAGACTGTCAATCAAAGCGGCGCTTTGCTCTTGATGCTTTTTGTTTGCATACAAGCGTAGAACCAGAAATTGTGTATTTCAGGCAGAGGTAATTGTTGTGTTAGCAATTTCTCCCGAGTCCTGGGAATACATGACTCTTTGTGCCCTCCTCTCCCGCTGTGATCTCTCACACTCTTTGCTCCTGGCTGCCCCATCCTGTCTACAGGGCAGGCACCATCTCTTTTCTCCTCCATCTCGCTCCAACCTGGCTTCACAGTCAGGCTTCCCAGCCGTTCTCACTGCACACTCGGGTTTCCTCACAATGGTGGCCCTGGGGATTGGTTTTCTCAACTGCCTTCTTTGTAAACTGGAATTTGTTAGTAAATTTGGGTCCTTAGTGAAGTTTGTTGGAGAAACTTCCCTTCAACCTGCTCATTTTTCTACCTCCCAGTGTCTCTGGTGTCACTTATACACTCCAGGTACCCATGGGTTTTTCTGGCAGCTTTTCTTCCAAAATGTGAATGAAATCTACTTGCCTGTGGACTCCCCAAGTTATACCACTCTTTAGTGGTCTCTAGGTCTGTCTTATGGGTTACGGGTTTAAGAATCTTACGCTTGACTCACAATTTTCCTCTGTTTTTATTCTGTGAAGCTTAATTGTCTCTAAAAGCACCCAATGCCTCCTCCAAACTCTGTCGGATCCTCAGCTGCTTTTGTCTGTAGCTACTCCTTGACCCTTGTCACCCAAACCACGTCAGCATTCTAAATCCTTGAATTTCTACAGCTTTATTTCTTTCTACAATTCTGTGGCCTTCTTGCATTGCACTTTTACCACTTTGAGAGTGATGACTCTCCTCAAGTTCCCAGGTGTGACACGCACTCAGTTTATTTATTCAGTAACTTTCCCTGTCTGCTCTGCTCACTTCTTCCCACCTTGCTTGGGCCTTGAGGTCAGACATTTCAGTGTGTCCTCACCAGCACACTCATCTGTCACTTTATAGGTTGGCCAGTTCCCCGCTTGGGGGATCAACCCCCCCTTTATTCCTCTGTTTCTGCCCCTGTGCCTAAACTGCTGACGGCTGCTGGGGCACTGGCCCAATTGCCCAACGATGGTTATGACCCAGGCTGGAGCCCCAAAGTTGCTTTGTGCTGTTTCCCACTTTCCAAAACTATACACCTCTCCTTAGAGATCTTAATATATCTTTTTATAGTTTTTCTTTGCTTTTAAGGTTGAATCTTGCCTCATATGTGGAGATGAGGCTCCTCTGCCTTGACCAATCTTAACATTTTGCCTACCTGCTGGCAAATATTTGCATTCAGTTCCATTATTCTCTTCTTTTTAAAGTGTCTTTAAAAATAATCTTATTATACTGATCCCTCTTAACTACTGCCCTTCTCACTTGTGAGTCCACCTTTCAATTCTGGAATAATTTTTTAGTTACGGGAAAATTGAGACGTTTGTGCGGAGGTTTCTCGTCTACCTTGTAGTGACTGAATAGTAGCTCCCAGAGTTGGTCTAAGCCCTGGCCTCAGTACCTGTGAATGGGATTTATACTTAAAGGTAGTCCTCATAGACATAATTAATAATTTCAAAATAAGATCCTAAAAAATGGGATCCTGCTGGATCTAAGGTGGGCCCTAAATCCAATGACAAGTGTCCTTATAAAGATAGAAAAGAGAAAACACAAACATGGGGGAATGAGGTGAGATTGGAGGGCAGCTACAAACCAGAAAACATCAGACTGCCAGTAGCCACTAGAAGCTAGGACAGAGGCATGGAAAGATTAGCTCAGAATCTCCAGAAAGAGGCTCTTCTGACACCCTGGTTGGGGCATCCAGAACTATAGGAAGACATACTGTACTGTTGTTTTGCACTAATTATGCAGCCCTCGAAAACCCACACATCCTCTTACCTATTATTATTATTGTCCCTCTAATATTTGTGGTTTACATTACTATGATGTATTTGTTAGACTGAAGAAACCAACATTGGTACCTCACATCGTATTAGCAGGCAGGAGATCACTGTAGCATCCTTGAGGAGGTGAACACTGCTTATGTGATTACGGTGGTGCTTGCCAGGTTTCTGTGCTGTAGTTATTATTTTCCCCTTGTATTTCCTATTATGTGGAAGTAATTAATTAAGTCCAGATTATACTCAATGAAAGAAGAGCATGTATTTGGAATATTTCTGTAAGGAAGATTTGTGTCTTCTTTCTCATCTATTTTTATTCAATTCAATTTATTCATATTAATGTAGACTTGTACTCCATGAATTTTAACTTCTCTTCTTATTCCAAGTATAATCTCTTTCCATGATTGATTTTTCCCTGTTGTTAGAGAACCTTCCCAAACCCTGTGAACTGTTTTTTTCTGTCTCTTCCTCTCTACCTTTCTCTCTCCCCATCTCCCTCTTTCCTTGTCTACCTTTTTCATTTATAAAATATCAATTGAGAACCAGACATGATCTATTGCTAGAGAAAAAGGGATGGATAATGCATGGTTTGTGTTCTCCAGGAGTTTACAGCCTAAAAGATCCTGCTGCGTGCTGATTCCCATGCCAGGTCTGAGGATGTAATGACACTTTAGGAGCACCAGGAAGGGAACCCTGGTTGACTGTTTGACAGCCACACTTCCCAGTTTCTTACCTACATTGACTCCACAGTCCAGTTCACTGGTTTACAGATTCCCTTGCGCTGTGTGCTATCTAGGGAGATTACATTAATTACATATTCTCAGTGTCTGTTCTATACTAACAATCATCATATATTTCTCTCTCAGGAATCTCTCCTAGGCTCCAAACTTATTTATTCTATTGCCACCTAGCATTGTTCAGAGATACCTCAAATGGTAGCCAGATAATTTCTTTCTCTTCCAAGTCCAAACTTTATGAACGATACCTTTACCATTGCTAAAAGAAGACACCTGGTATTTGCTGTGAGCAACAGCTCCCTATTATCTTCTAAATCCAATCAGGCACCGACCTTGTGTCACCCATATCCTGTAGATATCAACAATAATTCACTACTGTTTGTCTCAGTATCTCTGCATTGCATACCATGCCTCCACTAAGCCCCACCCACATCCTGTAATTCTTGCAGTTAGCATTCTAAAAGGTAAGTCTGCTCATATTCCCTTCCATTTAAGGTACCCTCAGCACTTTTCTCCGCAGTAGATGAGCCAAAACGACAAAGCCCTATAAGACATGATCTTGGTCTGCCTTCTCATGGCTGAGTGTTTGCATGGTTTGGTCACACTGAACCCTGTGTCGGTCATCTTTCCAGATTCTCTGGCTTGGGTACATGCCTCCCTGTTCCTGGACGGTCACCCCCTCATTTCCTATAAAGCCCTGTTCTGGCTTCATGACCACCTTCAATATTGTCCTTATGACTCTTTTCCTAAACTCTGCAGAAGCAGTTTCTTCTCTGAGCCTCTATCTATCCTAATAGATATTTACATGCTTAAATAGGCAATTTTTTCACATTATAATTTTATTACTTACATATGTAAATTTGCTTTATTAGGCTGAGCTGCAAGCAAATTGAAGTAATGTTTTATTTTTCTTTGTATATTCAATGCTAGCCACACAGTAGCTAGTTTTCATTGCACATTTGCTCAAGCAATGAAGGATGACACATCTGCAGACACCTTATTGTCTCCTTTGCCAGCTAGATGCTACTTTTCGATTGGTATCATCTATTTCATATAAACATGTATTATCTAGAGAATTTTAACTTCAGTTGATCTCCTTTGTCAACCAAAGAGAAAAATCTGTTGTCGAAGGAATGTTCTATAGAATGAGGCATTTGAGCTCCAGACACAGATTTGGCAGCAGATTGTTGAGATACTCATGATAATACATATCCTTGAGTTGTTTAGCTTGTGACATGCTGCTCCAGAAACAGGGGCGGGCATAACTCCAGGTCTCCCATAGCGGTTCTTTTGCAGGCTTCCGCTCCCTTCTGTAGCTTACCATGTTCCAAATCCCTGCTCTTCCTGCTCTGTGACCCTGTAGCCACCTAATACTGTCCTGATCCTGGACTTCTTATTCTTCTAAGTGTTTCTCTCTACCTCCCCAACTTATCCCCTACAGCATCTCACATAACCACTAATGCTGGAGCTTCTTCAATATACCCTACTGAGAAGAAATACACAAGAGACAATGAAAAACACAATGGGTGTTTAATATATGAGACCAAACATTACAGTAAAAGACACATTACTGAAAATTATGGGATAAATGTGTTTGGAGCAAGGGAAAGTATTTTGAATATTTTGAGTGGGATTAATGATGTGTCTTTCACTGTAAAGAATTTTTAAAAATGTAAACATTCACTGTGTTCTGTGATCACCATGTTTGAGAAAATGTTTAAGCTAATTTCTGTCAAAGAAGAACATTTCTGGCTCTTCCCCAGTGTCAAAATGATCAAGAAAGGTAAATGTTTTGAACTGATTCAAGACATCAAAGTAGCCAGGACGGGGAAACTAAAGACACTCAAGAAAGGGGACTTCCAGAACTGCTTCAGAAAGTGACAAGAACAATGAGATAATTGTGGTTAAAGGTGGAGTATGTTTATGGGGATTAATGGCAATGAGTCTTTTAATAAAAATTTGAAAATTTAAATAGTCATCATAATTCTCTATCACACCTCATGCATCTTTTCTTTCTACTTTTTCCAATGATACCTTAGAGTTTTAGCAACACTTTTCTATAGATTTTCATTTCACTCTACTTTAGAGGCCTATCATCTCCATTCACTAGATAAGTAAATTGAGATTTGCAGAATTTATATCTGCCCCAATATTCCACTAACCAGTTTTAACATATGTTTTATCAAACAGTTGTTGTTTTCTTCCAGTAAAATCTTTTTATATATTTTCTCATATGTTTTTGAAAGGTACAGTTAATTAATGTTATTTATAGTCACTCTATGGTGCAACAACACAGTAGAACTCATTTCTACCTAACTGTAATTTAGTGCCCATTGTCCAATATTTTCCCTTCCCTTCCCTTCCCTTCCCTTCCCTTCCCTTTCCCTTTCCCTTCCCCTTCCCCTTCCCTTTCCCTTTCCCTTCCCCTTCCCTTTCCACTTCCCTTCCCTTTCCTGCCCTTGATTCTCAACCACCATGCCTCTGGTATCTACCATTCTGTTCTCAATTCTTACGATATCAACTTTTTTAGATTCCACATGAGTGGGACCATGTAGTACTTGTCTTTTTGGATCTGGTTTATTTTATTTAACACACTTACCTCCAGTCCCATCCATATTCAAATAAATGAGAGTATTTCATTCTTTTCAATGGGAGTAGTATTCCGCTGTATTTATGTACCTTATTTTCTTTATACATTCATCAGTTAGTGGACACGGGCTGTTTGTGATATTGATTTGACTTAAAATACTATGTGCTATTCGACTCAGAGAAACCTGACCCTGATGATAGCAACTGTACTCTAAGAAAGTAGCACTGTAACTAAATTATACTGAAGTTATCACAATTATTGTTTTTTGAGGATCTAATTAAGTCTCATTTTTGGTCTCCACAAGGGACAATTCACAAGTGTGGTTTATAAGGCATCTGAATATGGGTATCTCTGTTTATTGCAGAGGAAAATATGGACGCATTGTCATTTATTTCACTGCCTTCTCTGTGACAGAAAAAGATCAACCATGAAATGAAAATGTTCTTTTCCAATACAAGTGTCTTTGCATTTATATATTTTTTAATGCTTTGAGTTTTTGTTGCTGTTGTTTATAAAACCAATTTAAGAAGTTGAATATAAAATATAATGGCTCAAGAAATGATAGAAATGTATTTTTGCACATTCTGGTCACCACTGAAATTATGGTTTTTAGAAAGAACGAAGGCAAAGCTAGCCTGGCTTTCTTCTCTCTCACTGTAACTGACACTGATCCTAGTAGCCTAGTGTTGGAGTCAGGGTTTACAAAGGGAACACAGTTTAATATAGGACACATAATTACAGGATTATTTTATAATAGTCACCCAAAGAGTCGTATATAAAGAGAGTGCAGGCAATCTGTCCACACATTAAAGATAAAAGGAATCCAGCAAAGGGCCTGGATCCCATAGCAATGTCTTGCATGAGTCCAGCTGAAGTCTTACAGCCCATAACAATGCCTCCCTTGAGTCCAACTGGAGGCCAACAGCCCATGACAATGTCTCTTCCAAGGATCTGAGCTGGGAAGGCCCAAAGGTCAGTGGTGGAAGCTAGAAAGTCTGTGCCAGTGGGATGAAGGATCTGTGTTAGCAGCCTGAGGGATCTACACTGGAGCCAGGAAGCAATGCTCAAAGAACCGAAGCTCCTCTGAAAAGTACCGCAGCCATCCTCAGTGACAGCAAGGTCTTGAACTCCTTGGATGATAACAGCTGAGTTTATACCAGGAAAGCCAGCATGACAAGCTTCTCTAGGACACTGAACAGCACACCATCTTCTGCCCTGGGGCCAGAAAGCAATGCTCAAACTAAGGACCAGAGTTCCCCCAAAGTGAACTGTAGCCATTTCCTGTGAAAACAGGTCCTGAGCTCCTTCGATGATGAGAACAGTCGAGTTCATTAGGATAGCCAGCATGACAAGCTTCTTTAGGAGAACTGACTGCTGCAAGAGAATTGACAGCTTCAGGTGAAACAACAGTTTCCAACAGCCTCTAAACTTCTTCCTCTCCAGTTTTGCCTCTTATGCTGCCAGCAACAGTCCTCAGATGGGCCCCCACACCCAGCACCACACAGTTCAGCTGGGTGTTACAAGTTGACCACCAGCTGTCAATCCACCACACCCAGCTCTGTCTTCTTGGAACTGGTGCAGGGAATATGGGTAAGGGTCCCAAGCAAAACAGTAACGAAATACATCAAGAAAAGACTTTTTATTGCTAAATGGTTTAGCTAACTCATGGATTTTTAATTACAGTAGAAATACTGAATCAATACAATGGTAGCCTGGTGGATACTCCTAGGGTTCTGGTCACTAATTGCACTTATCCCAGTGTCTAGCTTGACTTAACCTGAGAAATTCAGAGGTAATCTAGCCTCTGAGTTTTACTGCCTGATTTTTTTTTTTTTTCCTTTTGGTCTTAAGATGGAGCGAATTTTAGAATGAAGAAAGAATCAAGAAATGCATGTATGTCTTTGGCTTTTAAATCAATTCTGATATTTTTGTAGCCTAAAATTTGCTCTACCTCACGTCCTTAGGTACTGCTAGGAGGTCAGCTTTCCACGTTGAGCTCTCTCCTGCTGCTCTTTCTTGTGTGAGCCACTGTCCTTGGCCATCGGGCATCCATTCTCCCCCAGGAGCCTGCAAAACCAAGGTTTCTAGGTAGAACCGAAGTTCTTTCTTCCTATTCTTTCAAGTCTGACTACAGGATGGATCCTGGTTATTTGTTTTGTAGAACAGAATCCACAATTGATGCAAGCATCATACTATAAAATCTTATCAGCCTTTAAAAATGTCATTTGTAGTGAAATGTCATAGAAGTAAAGGTCCCAAAGCATCATTTTAAGATGCTGTCCATACACATTGGCTTTGGAAAAATAAATCAAAATAGCATTTTAAACACAGTCAATTTTCAGTTTTCAACATTTTAAAATGTTATCAGCTAACTAAACGGGAGTGACTTAAACACAAGTTTAAACAAATAAACTAAGTAAATGCTATTAAAAAGGTGATGTGGGGTAGCAGAAAGTCCAGCAGTTTTGAATTCAAGTTAGTCTGATTTCAAATTTCATTATTTTACTTCCTGGCACATTTTCCTATAGGAAATTAAACTCACAGGAAGAGGATTCATTCTATGAAAAATGAGGACAATGATATGTACCAGAAGTGCTATAGTCAGATTAAGAATCATATACAATATTGTTATTAAAATGATTTTTAATAACTTCATTTCAGACTTTTATCATGACAAAAATTGTGTCAATTGATCATATATATATGGATATAATCAAGTGAATTTGTAGTATTTTGCCCATAAATATTTTTATGACAGTACAAAAAGCAGAAATCTATAATAAAAACAGAGATATATTACAGGAAGGGTAGATGCACTCACTAATAATTATAAACTGTGCTATAGCATTTCCAAGTTCTAAAACCTGTAATAGGAGTATAATTAGTAGGGGGTTAAAAATATAGCAAAATACAATTAACTGTAGTCATTCCCAGGGACTACTGCAATCTTTGTTCCAAGTAGCTTTTGATAGAGAAACTCAGTGTATTTCTATGGTAGTTCCCTGGCTGACCTGACTTTCCCTTAAGAAAACCTCTTCATTCATTTTAACATAAATGCTCAAGAAAAATCAGTACTTTTAAAAGACTCTGATTCTTTTGATATGTTTTTGACCCCCAATCTTCCCCACTTTTGAAGGTGATGTTGTCATGAGACTTTTGAGTAGTTAGCAGTGAATCCCTTTCCAGGGAGATTCACAAAGACCACCAGGTTAGTGTTAGAGAGCCGTTTTGCACCAGAAATCCTTAGGATGGTGTAATGGTTGATACACTGTGTCAATTTGAGAAGTTTAGAAGTTTAACTAAGTGACTCAGCGGGAGGCCAGGGCCCTCACTTTGTGAACTTCCTCATCCTGTGCAAGAGGAGGGCAAGGAGATGGTGCGAGTGTACACCCACTCTGGGTGGGGATAGCTGCTTACAATATAAGGGAGGAAAAGAGGCTTGCTCTTCCCCCTTTTGCTCTTGTTGCTTGTGCTGTCTTCTGCTGCCATGAACTGTTGCCCCTGTGCCACGCCGCCCTGCCTTGGAGCCAGCTAATTATGGACGGAAACCACAAATTGTGAGTTAAATAAACCTTTTAAATAAATAAATAAGTAAAGCTTTCCTTTTGGGTGTTGGGTATTTTTTCTCAGTGATGTGAGAAAAGTATCCAACACAGATGACCACCATGAGGACACTGTGTAAAGCTCTTAAGATTTGTGAGTAATAACCCACAATGATTACAGGAATTTCTCCATCAGCCCAGTATTGCATGCAGAAACTATTGAAATTGTCACTCCGGATCACAGAGAGTTAAATTCAGACAAGCAATGGTCACTGTGCATGTATCAAGTTTTATCTTCAGAGTGCTTAGTGGACATAGTTCTAGTAGCAGATCCCTATTTTTGTATGTTTGTTTTAAGAAGTCAGTCTACGTCAAACATTTGTTAGCTTTCTTCAGATTAAATTATCCATTAATCTTAAGATACCTTGAATTTAGTTTTCTAATCTTATACCTTTGTTATTTTTCTCTGAATCTTTTATGATTGCTAACCCAAAGAAAGTCAAATGCTGAGGAAAATTAACAGTGCTTGAATTGAATCATTATTCTCTGTCTGTCTGTCTTCTCTGGGCCTTTTCCCATTTCCTCTATATCTTTGCATTTCTCTGGCTGCTGGGAAAAACATTACCAGGTAGGGCTCAACTCGAGGCTTTTACAGGTAAATGGCTGCAACTAGAGACCATACTCATAAATGAAATAAATCAGACCCTCATGTGTAAACATCATAGTCTCTCCCTAATGTAAGAACCTGAAAAAGTAAATAAAACCTGAAAAGTACAATAGATATTGTGAAAAAGAAAGACATTGCTCAAAGGGAAGTAACAACTAGGATGAAGAAAAGGAGAAAAGAAAGAAGGAAGGGAAAATATACATGTATATACAAGGATATCTGGGATTATTGTACTGCAGATGTCTATTGGTTTATTGAAACAGTTAATGCTTAACTTTTTTTGACCAATTTTGCAAGTTTTTATCTGGTAAACTAAACAATTAATTTGAAGATGACAATATGCGACATAACAACCATTGTCAAATTCCTGCCATCATGTTTAGTCAGCTCTGTATCATTTGTAATTTTTTTATTAATTTTGTTCTCTTTAATTGTTTGATCAATCTTGCATTCTTACATCTGGTAATCTGAGCAACTTTGTTGAAGATAATAATTTGTAATGTAACAACCATTGTTAATTCCTTTCATCTTGTTTTGAAATTCTGCATCTTTTTATTATTTTTGTGTTGTTTTGTCTTTGTTGTTGCTATTTGATTGTTTTTTCTCTTTAAAATAAAAAAAGAAAGATAAGAAGGGAGAGAAAAAAGTAAGAAAAAAGTGAGATAAAGGTTTCCTTTAAGGAGTAAAAGAAAATTAATAGAATTAGATTAAAGGAAAAGAAAATATCAAACTAGAAAAGAGAAAACAGACAGAAAAATAAAGAAAACTGAAGGAAATGAGAAAAAAATTTCAACACACGGCAAAACTAATAATGAAAAACAAAAATGATTAACCCCCCAAAAGACACAGGAAATATGAATCGGAGTGAGGGGTGCTTGCTGATGGTGCTGCTGGAGGCACGTCAGACTGCTGATTGTACAATATTGATCCCAAACTGTGTACTTTGTTCTAGAAAGAGTGTGACCTTTGCTGAGGAAAAACGTGCCATTTGACTTTTAAAAGCAGTTTGAGTTGATGCACAAAAACTAATATTTCATTCTCACAACATATATAAAGATATACTATTTCAGCATTAATTTGAGTAGAGTCAGTAATGTACATGACAACAAATTTAACAATCTTCCTTATGTACTTTTCTCATTTACCTGCTCAGAAAACCCACAGTGACTTCCAATTTCCCTACAACATTTTCTGTCTTATCAGTTCAATCTCACAATACTACCAGGACAGTTCCTCTACTCTGTATCTTTTGCTATCACTGTTGAGTCAAAATTTAAATATTTAAAGAATTTTTCTAATATGCTTCTTCTTGTTTTATGTCACTGCTTTGATATTCATGCTTAGATTTTTGAATGGCAGAAACTGTTTTCCTGTACCTATAAAATATATTGCGAATCCAACCACTTAACTAACTTTATTACTATCATCTGTGTCATCCTCTCTCATCTGGATTATTGCAATCACCCTGATATAGCTCCTTATATTTGTTATACCTGCCCCAGTGTGATTGTTCTCTGCGCAGGAACCAGCCTGGTCCTCTAAAAGATAAGCGAGGGCCTGTTATTCTTCTGCTCAAACCTCTCTAATTGTTCCCCATTTCGGTTGGGTAAACACAAAAGTAAATGTAATTGTTTATAATGTCTTTCATCATCTAGCTCCTCTCTGTTACCTTCTACTCCATTCTCCTGGGTTCTTTCCACTCCAGCCATGGTGATCTTGGCCATGCATGCCAGGCACAGTCTGAGCCTAAAGTGTTTGCAGCGCTGTCCTTTATGCTTAGGAATCTGCAGGACTCATCCCATCACTTGTCTTAGGTTTCTGTGCAAATACTTGTGGTCTTACAAGACAAATCTGAGTAAAAGTACATGATTCATTATATATCATAGCTTCATCCTTGCTTGGACTTTGCTGTGGTCTGGGTGTCTTCTCAGAAAATCATGTGTTGGAACTTAATGGTCAATGTGATAGTATTAGAGGATGAGGTCTTTTGGAGGTGATTAATCTATGAGGGCAGAGACTTCATGGATGGTGTTAGGGTCCTTATAAAAAGTCTTAACAGAGTGGGTTCATCCCCTCTTATGACATGTGAGAACAGAGCTCAAGGCGCTGTCTTCAAGACAGAAAATGGACCTGCTAATGCCGTGATATTGAACATCTAGCATCCAGAACTGTGGGAAATAAATTTCTAGTATTTATGTTATCCAGGCTCAAGTACTTTGTTATAACAGTACCAATAGGCTAGGATGATCTTCATAGATTTATCCCCAATAGCATACTGGTTTTTCCATTTTTACACTTTTTTCTGCCCATGGGATGTAAGCTCTATGAGAGTAACTTGTCAGTTGTGTTCACTGCTCTGTCTACACTGCCTCACAAATAGGGACAATCCATTCATAATTATTAAGTAGACGAGTCAGTGTACAAATATGTATCATGTTAATAAAATTCCTTTTTGGGATAAAAGCCATTGGGTACAAAAAAATGGACAGTGAAGAAGTTGTATGTTTTTACAGAAGTCAAAGTAGAAAGTGAAAATGGCAGTTGGTCACATTTTTGCAAAGTATGAATACATTTTGATCATCTATATCCAGATGAGACATTTCAAATATACTAGGCAATGTGTTTTGATTTGTAGACAATATCTACAGACTGGCTTCATCAGCTAAACAACTAGTTTCCAAAACAAGAACTCTAAGCTATTTCTCTATTCCTGTTTACTTACAATTTTTAAAAACATATCAGTGATAGGGAAGATTTAAAACTGGCAGGAGATAGAAATCAGCTTACTGCGATGTCATTTAGCAATTTTTAAAATCTCCTAATGAGAATAATATTGGGGGTTTGGGGGATCTTTTCAGTCCTCAGAGGAATTCATTGAGAAAATAATTTCTGGCCCTATGAAGTTACAAAAGTCATGAAAGTATCTGAGTTGCATGAAAATGATAAGGATGACAATGATTAAAAATAACAATGTCTACTACATACTGATGCTTGCTAGTATGGCTTGTGTCTGGATGTACCCCAAAGCCTCATGCAGTTACAGGTGGAGCTTTTTCAGAGGTGGTTGGTTCTACAGTGTGTGACATGGATGGATTCATGGTGCAATGTGAAACTCAAGGACACCAAGATTAAGGTGTGAGTACTAACTGTCCTAAGTAGCCTTGATAAGATATAAGGGATATATGCTGTTAAGACCGCTCCTTTGATTGCTTGCTTTTGCTAACTTCTGTCCCCATTAACTGTTTATCCCTGTGATGCCCCTTTGCTAAGCCATCCTGCCTTGGAGCCAGCCGAGTATGGGCTGAAACCTCCTACTACTGAGAGCTAAATAAGCCTCTCCTCCTTTAACTTTTGCATTGGGTATTTTGTCTCGGCAACAAGAAAAGTAATGAAAATACTCACTATGTGTAGGGACCATTCTAAGTGGTTGCTTATATTACTGTATTTAATCCCCACAGCAACCTTGTAAACTAGTCACCATAATTCCCACTCTGCAAATTAGGAAACTCAGGTGCAGAGAGGTTGGACAAATTGTCAAAGCCACATAGAAATTGTAAATAGCACAGAGGGAACTTGAGGGCTTGTTGCCAATGGCTTCTGTCTTTTAAATTCTAAGTCCTGTTTCCTATCTGAGCATAACTCCAAAAAGTATACATATGCGCAGGCATGTGTTCATATTCATGTGTATCGCTTGTGGGTGCCTGGGTGTGTGGAGGGTGGTAATAGTGACGATTCTGTGTCAGTGTTGAAAGTGACAGAACTCTGGAGAGAGTGGAGCTGAGGGAGAAAACACCATTGTTAAGGAGCATTACATTTGTTTTTTCACTTCATCAGCACAGCAGCCCTGGTGACACTTTTTTATGTACAGCTGAGCCCAGAGTTTACTCTGAACTGTATCCCAGCCCTTTTAATTTTTTTTTTTTGAGATACAGTTGCATGATTTTACTAAGTTGCCTGTCTTGGGCTCCTCTTGCCTCAGCCTCCCAGAGGCCTAGGATTAGAGGCAGGCACCACCATGCCCCACTGGATCATTTTTTAAAATTAGATGACATAGTAGAGGACCGCCTAGTCAGAGACGTTCAGGTTGGGAGGAAAACACTCACAGCTCTGCTAGAGCCACACAGGAAGGCAGTCTGGCTTTCCTGTTGATATCTTCTGTGGCCGGAAGCATCTTTCTGTCTCCTGCATGGCTGGGAGGACACCAGCCAAGATAAAATATTGGGTCATTGACCATGTGGTCTGTTTGTTTGTTTGTTTTTTTGTTTTTTTGTTTTTCTCTGGTACCGGGAACCGAACTCACGACCTTGCGCTTGCCAGGCAGGCGCTTTTTGCCACTGAGCTAAATCCCCAGCCCCTGACCATGTGGTCCGAAGCTAGGATTGCCAAATATCACAAGAGACCTGCTGGTACTAAAAAATTATTTGTTGTTATCTGAAAATGGAGAATCCCATTTTGCTTGTTTGTTTGCTAAATCTCACAACTCTTCTCCACCCTGTCAGGAGTACTGAGCAGATCATATGAGCAGAGAGACAGCCTTGGATTTTGTGAGTCTGTATAAAATCCACCAACTCTTCATTTGTTCCCATATCATACAGAGAACAATGACTCTCTGGTACCTACCGGGACCAGATACTGGATGTAAATATGTAAATACATATGTTAATATGTGCAAGAACTTGCGAAGATTTACTTCTACAGTTTACAGTGTTTACTACATTGGTTCTCAAATTTTAGTATACATTAGGATCGCTTGGAAAGCTTCTGAAAAGCAACGTTGATTCACAGTTCCAATCCCAGAAATTATGGTTTTAGGAGTGGAGCCCTGACTTTTCCTTTTAATGAATACTCTAGGTGGTCTTGAGGTAGACAGATAGAGAGCTCCAGGAACATATTTTGATATTGTCTTCATCCATCCAGGCTGCAGTAACACCTACCTTAGACTGGGCACCTTGTGCATGATGAAAATTTATTGTTCACAGTTCTGGAGGCTACAAAGCTCCAGCACAAGGCACCTGCAGGTCTGATGCTGGATGAAGCCCCATTTCTCATAGATGCTTCCTTATTGCTACGTCTTCCCAGGGTGAAGGAGGCTGGGGAACTCTCTCCGTGAGGCTACTAATCCTATTCATGTCAGTGGAGCCCTCAGCACTTAATTAGCTCCCAAAGGCCACAGTTCTTGATACTATTTTATAATGGTATATTTCCCAACATATGAATTTTAAGGGTATATTTCTCAACATATGAATTATACCCACTATGTAACCATATTGGGTGTGGGTATGTACCGCTTGGGTGGATAAAAGGAGATTTCATCTAGGTATGGGAAGTGTCAAAATAAGAAATACCTTACAGTGAGACTAGAGGCACTTTGTGTGATTTGAGTCCTCCAAGGTGTTAACGCAGATTAAGAATATTATTGCACTGTATATGTTACTCTTTTAAAAAATGAAAGTATCTTCTGACATAATATAATTAGTGTGCTAGCAAGCAGGAATTGTCTGTGAGCCTATGAAGCTTTCTAAAAGAGACATTTCTCTCTGATTTCTGTGTGGGTCTTAAGTCAAATCAAGCATGACATTCTTTTCAGACAGTGTAGACTCTTCAAGCCACAGTTAGTTCTGTACCAGAATTAGATATGAGAGCTTTATTGTTAGAAGGAAAAGCTTCACTGTGTTTCGTAGGGTTAAGAGCAAGAACTGTATCTATAGATTTTCAAACCAATTTTATACTTCAGCATAATGTTTGTGGTACTGGTACGGTATATTCAGGCATTTCTGTATTGGTTATTGACAACCCCAACTAAAGAATCTTCTACAAAGTAAAGTCAAAGCAGTGTGCATTCTGGGAGGGATGCCAACAACAAATTGTAGTAATCCAGTCTTGTTTTTATAAAGGCATAAATCAAAACTCAGTGTCTTGCTGAGACAGCAATCATCTTAACCTTGTTATACTCCTGAGATGGTAATATGAGGTCTTATCAGTATGGCTGATACGGCTCTCAAAGGAAAGCTGAGGGTCAAAAATGGCTGAAATTTATCATGAGGAATACGGCTTTGTGGGATGTCTAGCTGAGGAATTGTGACTACCTATTAAATACGCAGTGAAGCAAGAAATATATGGTCCACTGCCTGTAGGATAAGACTAGGGGAAAGAGGTGGCATCAAGAGTGAAATAAAACTGGTCAAATGAGGTCAAAGTCTGATATCTTAATTTTAAGTCATAGGCATCAGCTTTTGTGATTACCACTTATGCACGTTCTCATAGTTCCACACTGTGGAAGATTAAAAACTTTCTGGGGGGCTAATTTTTAAGTAGTGAAATCTTTTCAAAGAGGCTCTGTTTTTGTAGTCAAGGTTAGGCTATGTTCATGCAAAAGGAAAGTTATAAGTGACACTAGACAATTAATAGCATTTAAATTAGTGTACAAAACTAGGCTGCTGTGATCTATGGTGTCTGTTTTTTATTTGAGCTTTCTATCTAGCAGCTTTCTTAGAAAGAAGTCAAACCAAGATTGATGGCAGAAGATAGAGCTTTTGTTAGGAGCCATCATTAACATTCAGTTCCAATCTCATGCCCTACAGAAAGAAAGCTAATATAGAGTGTTCAAGAGCCCAGACTTTATAGGGACAAAGACACGGGCATGAATCTTAGCTTTGTCATTTCTAAGTTGTGAGACCTTGAGCAAGTTACTTAACCTCTCTGTGCCTTGGTTTTATTATCTATAAACTGCAAGTAGTACCAGTACTTGCCTCAGAAAGTTTTGTGAAGATAAAATGGGATGCCTTTTGGAAAACGTTTCTGTAGTGCTTGCATGTGGCATACATTTTCTAAATCTCAGAGGTTGGAATTTTGAGACCCCCCCCCATTGCATCCTTTTATTTTAACAATTTCAGCCAGTTTTTGAACAATTTGAGAAATGTAGGAAAAGTAAATGCAGACAAAATATTGCCTTGTTATTTATTAAGAGAATGCAGTTGTTTGAGAAGTTGACTGGTTTGTTGCACCCTAAAATGAGGTACACTTGTACTTCTTGTCATTGAGGCACCCCTTGGAATGGGAAGAAAATCCTTATAGGAAGCTCTTTTTCAAGAAGAATGAGAACTAGGCTGAGTCTTCATCAATATTCTTTACAAATTATCCACAGGACTCACTCCCTGTTACTACAGCCCAAGGGCATAGAAGGCCAGGAGACTTTAGGAGTGTGTCAGATAAAAGTCCTTCCCACAGAAACAAAGACTGGGGAGAAGATGTTCCCATCTAACGTAAGGTATTAGCACCACCACCACCACCAACCACCACATCATCCTCCTCAATATTTCATTTCCTTTATACTTAATTGCATAATTTAACATTACCTTCTGCCTTTATCTTTTCAAATAATACTATGACTATATTCATTTCCCATTGCTGCTATAGCAAATTACTGTAAATTTAGTTGCTGAAACAAGACAAATGTATTCTCTCCTGGAGATTGGAATCCAGATTTAGCCTTACTGCAATAAAGTCAAGGCTGATTCCTTTTGGAGGCTCCGAGGGGAGAATCTTTTCTTTGCCTTTTCAAGCCCTTAGAGGCATCACTTCCAACCCCTTGTTCATCATCATCTCCTCCTACTGTTTTTCATCTTCTGACCTTTGTGATCATTCTGGGCCTCCTGTGTAATCCAGGAGAGTCTCCCATTTTTAGATTCTCAACTTAACCACATCTGCAAAGTCACTTTACCATGTAAGGTGACACATGCGCAGGTGCCAAGGAGGAGGACACGGTTGTCTCTGGGAAGCCATTAATCAGCCTCTCACCATGACATTTTGATTGTCTGAATCTGCCTTCTAGGTATTTTTCATGTCATATTGTGTACAGCATTTTAAAAAATATTTCTTGAATCAGATTGTAAATTCCTCAAGGATAGACATCTAGTCTTCCATGCTATATGCTTTCCTATTTCATTATCTCAGATGTTAAAAGCAAAACAGTCTCTCATAATAGGCACTCAGTAAAACTTATTGATTTAAATTCTTTTAAATAAAAAGTCTTCAGAAAGGAAGCATGAGTTTGAACTGTTTATATTCTAGGACAAACAAAATCTTAGCTTTGACTTGACAAGCATTGATTATGTAAAAAACAATGCACTTAGAGTGAAGCACTAGGATGTGACTTATTTTGCAGAATTCTCACTGTTGGACTGTATCGAGGCTTTAGGACAATTAAGTGTTAAGATCTGCCAGAAATCCATGTGATTATTCCTGCCACAGTCTCCTTCCTAAAATAAAGGAGAAGAAATATTGCAATTCCTATGAGTGGATGTGAAAACTTACACTGCACAATTTAACTTGCTCTCCCATTAAACTTTGGAGGAAAGAGGATTATTATACAATGGAATTTATTTCTGTTTTAGCTGCAATGGCTGATAAGACATGTACTGTGACTTGAAATGAATATAGAAACAAAATAATTCCAGCTCTCAGATATAGGTACATTTCAAATGCCCGATTGTTCATCACTTATAGATTGAATTAGAAAATTATGGAGACCAATATGTAATTTTAAGGTATTCAATTTAGGCTAATAGGTATCTAAATGAACCATAGAATTAGCTTTAAAACATATAACACTATTCACTACCCATAATTTCAAAGTTAGTGATGCTGTATAGTAGCCTTGCATATAATACTTGGTTATGTTATTAAGGCAAAAAGATTATCTTTGTACTTAGACCTAAAAATTTGCAAGTGACCTTTTGTACTTGACCTGTAGCACTTCATATCTTTCCTTTCCCATAGTTTTTCTATCTAGACCGGCAGCGTCTGAATTGTAGACCTGAAAAGGACCCTAGAGGCCATCTTGTCAATTTCAACATCTTACAACTAAGAACATAGTTTGAGAGACATTAATTAAATTGCTTAAGGTCATATATCTATTGGAAGAACTTTATTAAAAACTTGGATCTTCTAATTCTCTGTAAAGATTTCCCTTCCTCTCACACTATTTAGGTAAGATAATTTAATAGAAGGACAGGAACAAGAGGCAAAACTGAGTCCTAAAACAAAGAAGCGTGAGAAAATACTGAAAATATTGTGGTGTAAAGGGGACGCAGATCTCACTCTGTCACCGACTTTCTGCAGTTTCATTTAATAGAACAAGGGGAAGAAAGACCGGCCTGTCCCAGCGAATGAAGACGCGGCATAGGGGGAAGTTTTTATTCTAGAGAATGACGGTGGAGAACACCTGAAAACCAAGTTCTTGGGATCTAGAAAAACGATTATATCAAAAGAATGAAGAAAAAAATAGTAAGGAATTGAAAAAGTGGAACAGATATTATAATATTAATAATAGGAAAAGAGGTTTGTAAAATTAAAGTACTAAACAAGAGAGGGAAGAACAACTGTAATTATAAAGTAAAAAGTGATTATCATATGAAATGATAAAGTATCAAGCAACAAGAACACTTGAAGATTACAGAACAGCTGAATATAGCAAGCAGAATCCATCATAGGTGCAAGGATCAATTATAAAACTATAATTATAATGGGAAATCTTAATAGTAATTTTAAAGAATTACATAAAAAGAAAATTATGGGCCAATTTGTAATTTATATTTGGATTTGAAATTTATATTTGAATATTTCTTTGTACAGAGAGGAGATAAAATGAAAGATTTGGAAGAGTGTAGCCCCTGAATTTGAAATATAAATTATTTTCTATATTGATGGCAACTTTACAAAAATCAATCATGTAATCTTGATGAAATTTAAAAAGCAAAAATATTATAGGCTATTTTTTCTCATTATATTAAAAAGAAATAAGAGATGAAAGAAATGGTGATTCTCTACCCTGTGCTTAATTCTATAATAGTAACAACTTGGGAATTAAGAATGAACTCAAGATTACCCTGTAGATTAAAGACTACATGAAAATGATCACTGCAAACTATCTGGAAAACTACAAAAAATAATTAGCTCAGTGGCACAGCATCTGTCTGGCAAGTGCAAGGTCATGAGTTCGATTCCTGGTACTGGAAAGAAAAAAAAAAAAGCAAAGTATGACATAGTCAAACATCAGAAAGGAAATTTATAGACTTAAATTTCTCAGTGAGTGGTAAAGTAAAAGGGACAGAGTGGCACATATATGAAAGCCTAAAGAAAATCATTCATTTCCTTGCAAAACAAAATTTTTAAAATTGGTAAAGTACAGAAGTAGAATAAAATAATTATGAGTGAAGAAGTGAGAAAAGTCATTACAAAGATGTCACTTAAGAAGGTGTTGTGAGAGACTTCCGGGAAGATGGGGTAGCAGTAAGCAGCAAGTCAGCCTCTCTAATATTCAGAATCCAGGCCCTGAACAATAACAATGTGGGGAAGAAAAGAAGGAAGGAGGTGGATCCTTGGGACACTGGAATGATCTGAAGGGAAAATTGGAGCCTACTGAGAAATTGAATAAACAGATCATAGTACAGAAAAAGGAAGGGGTGGGGCTGGGGATTTAGCTCAGCTGCACAGTGCCTGCCTGGCAAGTGCAAGGTCACGAGTTCGATTCCTGGTACCGGAAGAAAAACAAAAACAAAACAAAGAAAAAGGAAGAGGCCACCTGCACTTTCTCCTTGGCTCCTGACTCATGGTATGAGAAAAGATGACTGAATCTACAGAGACACAATGAAAGGGGGTGATGCCAGAGACCTTCAGGGAGAAACATGCCAGTGGAATGCAGCAGTAGATGTGTACTACAACAGCTAGCGAGTGGCTCCAGTCCATGTTGCTGCCTGGAAAGAGTCTGGTTGGACACCATTCTAGGGAGGAGCCAGTTGAACCCAGAACTCGGCACAGCTATGGGTTGGCTTCATCTCAGGGCTCTTCGTGTTAAGCTCCCACAGTGCCTAAGTGAGGGACAATCATGGGAAACATCCATGGTCAGGGAGCCATTGTCATCCCAGCAAGAGACACCCAGGGTGTTATAAGTTAGATGACAGACGTCACAGCCCCATAACCAGAGGCCCGGTTCAGCCTGTATTTTTGTAGATTTGCAAGTCCCAGAACCAGCACCCTGCCCTAGTCCTACTGTCATCCTGCTGGTGACTATGCAGCATGGATCTGGACTCTGGCAGCCTCCTTTGTCTATCAGTGAGAGCAAAATAATCCTTTGAATTGGACAGTGCCAACAAAATTGTGGCAGATCACCACAAGCTTGAAATCATAGAGGAATTTCTTCATTTTTCCTTTGCTTTAAAAAATTTTTATTCATTTTTCTCCTGATATTTTTGCATGTGATTGTGAGCATATTTTAAAGTTTATTTTTGTTTGGTTATTGTTTTCTCCTTCCTTCTTTCCTCTTGTCTTCACCAGTTTTCTGAGGCCCAGGCAATTGTCCTTTGTCCTTTAGCCTCACTTTTAACCTCTTTTCCCTCTTTTATTTCTCTGTTTTTTCTTTTTCTCCCTTTTAAATTTCTCCCCTTAGGTAAAATCACTGTATTGAGTGTACATTTATTTTATATAATTTTTTTTAACCTTAGATTTTGTTATATAACTATAGATTCTTGTACCTATGGTTAAAGATGGAAAATTATTACTTCTCACAGTTTGTCATTTTCCAGTCTTTGTTTGATGCCATTGTTGTAACTAATTGTACTATTTTAGCCAAGGTGACATAGCTGTTGTCATCAATTGATCTTTCTTATGTGCTAATACCTAGACTGTCTAGGGGTCATAAATAATTATGTATTATAGTACCACAGAACTAGGTGCCAGGCCAAACAGGGTGCAACCTCTCATACCTAATAAAATGAAGAGGCAATATTCTGGGACAGACTCAAAGGCTAAAAGCCAACTATGCCTAGAAGACATATGCCTAGAAAAGTAGTCATTTCCTAAAGAGATCTTCATACTAGTTATGAGGCTACCTACTGTGAGCAATTTACAAGCCCCAACACAGAAAGCAAGTAAACGACAACAACAACAAGAAGAAAAAAAAGGGAAAACATGAAAGCAAGATGCAACCCCAAATAAATCCAGAGGGCACTGAGGTGGAAGAAATCAAAAGCTACTACTAGCTGAATTTTCTGAAATTGTAACAATGGAAGTAACAAAACAGAAGAATAAATCTCTTTACAATCCAAAACACAAATAATTACATAGACAAAGACATGATAACATATGAAGGAAATGCCTAGTGAATCTAGAGTAGATACAGATAAAAAAGAAATAGAGGCACTGAGGAAAGACATGGAAATCCTGAATGCCCAAATATACAGCAGGATTCCATAAAACAGACTCAAATAGAAATCTGAGAGATTAAAAATTCTATTGAAAGTATATACAAGTCAACCACTGTAAAGATAAGATATTAGATCTAGAAAACAGGATTGTGGTTGGCAATCATCAAATGAAAGACTTCTTAAAAATCACAAGGGACCACAAAAAATCAAGCAGCTGCTACGCTATGCAAAGAGGATTAATATAAGATTAACTGCAATCAATAAAGAATCAGAAGATAACACAAAGAGCATAAAATACTTGTTCATAGAAGTAACAGCAGAGAACATTTCAAGCATGGAAAAAGAATTTAATATATGATAAATAAAATGTATAGAACTCTATGTAGCTATGATCAGAAAAAAATGACACCAACACATATAATAGTCAATATTTCAAAAATTCATCACAAGAACAGGATATTAAAAGCTGTCAGAGAAAAAAAAACAAATCATCTATAAAGGAAAACCCATCAAAATCACAGCAGACTTCTTAACACAAACCTGCAAGTCAAGGAGAGCTTGGAGTGAAGTATTTCAAGCATTAAAACAACATCCAACCCAGATTGATATACCTCACAAAATTATCATTCAAAATTAATGGAGAAATATGATAGTTCTATGATAAAGAATACCTGAAGCAATTCAGGACCCCCAAACCAGTATCCAAATTGTTCTGAAGGATATTTTACAAGAAGACAATAGCTCCAGGAGTCCCAATAGAATAAAGGCACCATGAAAGACAAACAATTAAATAGAAGGGAAAAAAAGACAACCAACATGAGGAATATAATACAATGACAAGGACAAGTCAGTGATTATCAGTTATAACCATAAATATGAATGGACTAAATTCACAAATCAAAAGAAAGAGATTGGGAGAATGAATCAAGAAACAAGGTACAACAATGTTCTGCATACAATAAACACATTTAACTAAAAAAAAATTTTGTAGAATGAAAACCAAAGAATGGATACAATACTCTATGCAAGAGGAACCTGGGAAAAAGAAGGGAAAGACAAAATATTCTGTTTGTAGACACTGTGGATTTGAAGCCAAGACTGGTAAGAAGAGACAAAGAAGGTTGCTACATACTTGTTAAGGGAACAGTCCAAGAGGAAGAGATAACACTCATGAATACATATACACCAAATTCTGGCATAGCCAAGTATATAAAACAAACATTAATGGATATTAAAAATCAGATAAGCACTAATACAATTGTACCAGAATACCCACTGTCACAAATAGATCAACTACACAAAAAACAGATAAAGAAATATCAGAGCTGAATGAAACCTTTGAACAAGTGGACTTAGTGGATGTCTAGAGTGTTCCATCCAACAATAATAGAATACACATTTTTCTCAGCATCACATGGGACTTGCTTCAAAATAGACCACATATTAGTTCATAGAACATGTTTAAGTAAATTCAAAGGAACTCACTATCCCATGCACATTATCAGATCATAGTGCAATGAAATTGGAAATCAATGGCAAAAGAAATCACAAAACTACATAAACACATGGACATTAAACAACACCTTTCTGAACAAAGAATGAGTCACAGATGATATTATAGAAGAAATTAAGCAGTTTCTGTAATTAAAAGATAATGCCAATATGACATATCAGAACTTATGAGATGCAATAAAAGCAGTCCTCTGAGGGAAATCTATAGCAGTACATTCCCACACCAGAAAAACAGAACAAGCTCAAATAAATAACCTAATGTTGAACTTCAGACCTCTAGAAAAAGAAGAGCAAGTTAAACCCAAAGTTCATATGAGCAAGGAAATTATAAAATCAGAGCAGAAGTTAAAGCAATTGAGACTAAGAACACAATACAAAGAATCAATGAATTGGACAGGTGGTTTTTTAAATGTAGCAGCCATTGTTAATTCCTATCATTTTGTTTTGGGGCATATATCATTTTTGTTGTTTTTGTGTTGTTTTGATCTTATCTTCATTGTTATTGTTTTGTTAGTTTTTATCCTTAAAATAAAAAAGATTAAGTAAAATTGACCAACTCTTAGCCAACCTTATCCCAAAAAAGGAAAGACCCAAATCTATGCAATTAGAAATAAAAAAGGAGAAATCACAATAGATCCTGCAGAAACGCAGAAGATCATCAGTACCTACTTTGAGAACCTGTACTCTGAGATAAAAAATTCAGAAGAAATTGACAAATTCCTAGTACATATGATTACCAAAGCTGAATCAAGAACATATAAAAATTCTAAGTAAACCAGTTTTGATCAATGAAATTGAGGGGCTAATAAAATAATTACAAATAAAGAAAACCACAGATCCTGGTGGATTTACCACTGAAGTCTACAAGAAATTTAGAGACAATCTAATGCCACTACTCCTCAAACTCATTAATGAAATCAAAAGGGAGGAAATACCGCCAAAGTAATTCCTTGAAATAGACATTACCGTTATACCAAAACAAGACAAACACTCAACCAAGGAAGGGAACTACAGGCCAATCTCCCTAGTGAACATAAACACAAAATCCTCAGTAAGATACTGGCCAACAGACTGTGGTAAAGCATTAAGAAGATTATACACTATGGGCAGGTATGATTCATCCCAGGGATGGAGTGACGGTTTATTATATGCAAATCAATAAATGTAATACTCCATACTAACAGAATAAAGGAGAAAATCCCATGATCAACTCAATAGATGCTTAAAAAACATCTGACAAAATCCAGTATCCATTTATGATAGAAAAAGACACTGCAGAAAATTGGAATAGAAGGTCTTTATCTCAATCTGATAAAAAAAAATCTATGACAAACCAACAACTAACATCATACTAACTGGTCAAAGAAATGAAAGCTTTCACTCTAAAATCAGGAACAAGATAAGGATGTGCACTATCACCACTCCTGTTCAATGTAGTTCTAGAAACCTTAGCTAGAGCAATTGACAAGGGAAAGAAATAAAAGGAATAAGGATAGGAAAGGAAGAATTTAAATGATCATTATTTGCTGATGACAAGATACTTTACCTAGAAGATCCCACAAACTCCACCAAAAGACTCCTAGAACTAGTGACCAAATTCAGTTGACATAGCAGAATACAAAATCAACACTCAAAAATCAGTAGCATTTGTGTACATGAATAATAGTCACTGAAAGTAAAATTAAGAAAATAACACCTTCACAACAGCATCAAGAAAAATGAAGTACTTAGAAATCACTCTAATGAAGGAAGTAAAAGACCTTTACATTGCAAGCTGCAGTACTCTGAAAAATGCAATTGAGAAGGATATCAGAAAAGGGAAAGATATCCCCTGGTCTTGGATAGGTAGAACCAATGGTGTGAAAATTGCCATACATCCCAAAATCATATAGATTTAATACAATCCCAATGAAAATACCAGCAGAATACCTCACAGAACTAGAGAAGCAGTCCTAAAATTCATATGGAACCAGAAGAGACCCAGAAGAAAGAAAACAATTCTGGGCAACAAAGGCAAGTCAAGGGGCATCACAATCCCTGATTTGAAGTTATGCTACAAAGCTACTGTGAAAATACACTATGGTACTGGCAAGAAAAACCAAAATCCAAAAAAAAAAAAAAAAAAGAGCAATGGAACAGAACAGAAGATTCAGAAACAACTACAAGCACACTCATATACCTTACCTTTGACAATGGGACCAACCTTCACTGGAAGAAAGATAGCCTCTTTAACCAATGGTGCTGGGAAATCTGGCTTCCCACATGCTGAAGATTGAACTTAGACCCATATCTCTCACCATCCACTGAACTAAAATCAAAATAGACCAAAGATCTAAATATAAGAATAGAAATACTTAACCTGATAGGAGATAGAATAGGTAAAACTTTTGAAGACATAGGTGTAGGCAAAGACTATGTAGAAAACCCCCACTGGAAAGGAAATATTATAAAGAATCAACTGCAATCACATCAAATTAAAAAGCTTTTGCACAGCAAAAGAAACCACCAACAGAGTGAAGAGACAACACATAAAATGGAATGGAACTACTTCTCAGACAAAGGACTAAAATCTAGATTATATGAAGAACTCAAAAAAACAGACCTCCATGTTTATTTATTTATTTCTTTATTTTTATTTTAAAAATTAAAAAACTGACAAAACAACAATGAAGAAAAAAATCAAAACAACACAAAAACAACAAAAATGATACATGACCTCACAATAAAATGATAGAAATTTACAATGTTTGCTAAATTAGATACTGTTATCTTCAACGAAGTTGCTCAGTCCATTAGACCTAAGAATGTAAGACTGATCAAACATAGTAACAAGTAAAAAAAACCATTGGAAATGATGCAGAGCTTCACCGCACAAAATGGTAGGCATTCAACAATGGTTCTTATACTGCACATTATTTTCAGATCAGTCATTCTAATTACCACATTCAAGCATGCAAAATTCTGACCTCCAAATTTAAAGACCTACTCCAAAAACGGGCATCTGAAATGAGCACACACTTCTTAGATGAAGAAGTGCAAACAGCAAATAAGTACATAAAAAATGTTCGACATCAACTGGTCATTTAAGAAATGCCAGGCAAATTCATAGACAGTAAAATAGAAGCTACAGACCTTGGGAAGATTGGGGAAATAAAGGGGTTACTTTTTAGTGGGTGAAGAGTTTCTCTTTGAGATAGTGAAAAAATTTGGGGGATGATTAGTGGTGAGGCTGTACATCATGAATACACTCCATGGCACTGAATTTTGACTTAAAAATTGTTGAAGTGGTAAATTTCATTTTATGAATACTATATAAAAATAAAAAGGAATCATGACCAGATATTTTTTATGTTTTAATCTCAAAATAACAGATATTTCTTGTTATTTAATAAGTGTATATAATGTAAAAGCATGCAAAGCTTCCCAAATCTTTTTTTTTATTTTTTTTTGTTTTAAAGAGAAAAAACTGAAAATTTCAAAACAGGATAATAGGTGGGTAACAATGGTTAATACACTGCATATTGCTATCTTGAAATTAGTTACTCAGAACACAAGATATAGACATTTCATTGTCCACACAAGACTAGCACAAACCGTTCTTTTCAATGAACTAAGAGAAATTAGTATACTATATACATACTTTTTTCCAAATCCTTTTTAAAAGTCAACATGATCTTTATACACAATTTATTAAAAAAATGTTTAAAGATTGAGAGCTGTAGATCAGTTTCATACATGAGTATTACTTTAGTAACACCAAGTAAGGTGATTTCAATTAATATGTGGAGTTATCGCAAAAGATTTGTTAAAACCAGCTACTTATCGAGAAATGCAAAGGTGGTTCAGTATCAGAAAAATCTCACTGTAGTTTTCTTAATTTTCATAAATGCAAAGAGAATAAAAACTTCATAATATGAAGAGAAAGTAAAAGAACACAAAACACAATGTGGATGAATACACTAAGCAAAACATGAAAGAAGGGTATTACTTTCAGGTCCTTGAAACCATATCAATTAATATTAGAATTAGACAGAAATGCTGATTTTTGGCATTAGTACTCAATATATTTTGGAAGTTATAACAAATGCTGTAAAGTGAAACCAGTTTATAAAATACTGAAAAGAGGAAATTAAATTATCTTTCTCTTGATGAATATGATTATATATTTAAAAATACCAAGAAACCTAGCACAAGAATGGAATGAATAAAGTACTTTTATCTATATATGTAAGATAAATAAGTGAATTGTTTTTCTATCAGCAATCAAAATTTAAAAATTAGAATGAAGGGAATGTGCTAAAATACCGTATGGGCATAACACCTTAGAAATACATTTACTACTGGAAGTGGTGGGCGGGTTTGTATTCCCAGCCCTCTGTGAAATTAAGGCAGGAGAACTGCAATTTTAAACCTAGTCTGGGCAATTCAGAGACTTTATCAAGACCCTGTAGATAGACAGGTAGACAGACAGATGGACAGACAGCACTGGAGATGTAGCTCAGTGTGAAGGCCCTTGGTTCAATCCTAAGTAACACAGATACACACACACACACACACACACACACACACACACACACACTTTTACCAAGAATGGAATTGAATTGTTAAACTTTAAACTCTTCTTGAATTATATAAAAATAATATTGAAAAAATGGAAAAGACAATATCTTTGGATGGGAAAAAAAATGTCAATTCTAAAAATAAAATACTGTAATGTGATGCCAGTTAGATCTGAGAGTGCTTTATTTAGGGAAGAAGTTTTTAAGAAAATCTTAACATGAGATAATAAATGCCTACGGAAGCTGGGCATATTGCGCATGTCTGTAGTCACAGCATTTGGGAGGCTGAGGCAGGAGGATTACCATGACTTCAAGGCCAGTCTGGGTTACATCGTGAGTTCAAGACCAGCCTGAACTACAAAGCAAGATTCTGTCTCAAAGAACAAACAAACAAACAGCCTAAGGAAATGAAGAGCTGGCGTAGAAAACCTATTTTACTGTTTAAAAAAAGATAGGATAGTTATTGTGATAAAATCAGTTTGGTACTGTTCTAGAACTAGAAAATTCACTTATAAAACAAAATAAAAATTTGATAATTCCAATAAGTGTGATAACTTTTTTTTGGTTGAGACAGGCCAGCTTAGAGAAATCAATATATACAAAATTAGCACTTAATTCATGGGGAAATGAATCATGATAGCATAATTATGATAGCATAATTGACTATAGACTATCCATGTATATATAATTTTTATAGTTAATTCTAAATTCCTCTTCAATACATATGGGTGCATGTCCATATATACATGTATAGAGAGACCCCTTCCCAGTCCTCGTCATGGCCCAGGAAGTTTATATTTGTAATCCTGTGACAATTTGGAATTCTAGTGAGTCAATTCCAATCTACCACATCCAGTGCAACCCATGGCAAGAATAAAGACACTAAGACATATTTATAGTTATGGGGAGCCAAGGGGTCCTAAGTCCAGCCATGATCATAGCTATCCGGAACAAAGGCCTTGACCCAAGGCAGAACCCAGGTTTTATTCATTCATGAAGAAGGGAGTAGCTTGAGGATGAGTGACTGTGAAAACCGTGAGAAGTATGTGAGTGCCATGAGCTGGGCTAGGGAGGAGGCCTGAAATCACCTCTGCAATGCAGAGAGAAGGATATGCAGAAAGAGTCATCTGCATAACATAATTGACATAGTATCTAAGGTTTGGGGGTCAGTGCTTCAGTTCTGATGTGTAATGTTTGAAGCCCCAGGAAGTCATAGCTTTTATCCCAAGGCTGGATCCCAGCTGGCAATGTGGAGCACTGGCTCACACATCACCCCTCATCCTGGCTCACTTGAGGGAGCAGCAGGGTTCCGGGAAACATGCCTGCCACCTCCAAAGACTACCATCAGCACCTTAGCTAGACTGATACGCATTGCTTAAAGCCAATGGAAGGGATAAAGAAAGGGTCCTAGACAGCTCTGTACATATCAATGCATGGAGGTAGGGTCAGGCTCAGCCAAAATGGAGGCAATTGCTCCTCTTTCAAGGAGAGTCACCCAGGAGGTCTAGACAACTCTCCTTGAAAGAGGAGCAATTGTCTAGGTAGTCCTCCACATGTACATGTGTAAAGACATGAGCTTGAACTAAAATATGTAAATACAAACAGAGTTGCTAATATGAATACTAGCTTGATGGGGAAGAGGACAGTAAATCTGAATGAATTGGAGAAAATGTTACAAAAAAATGAGCTTGGAGAGGAGCTGGATAGGGGATAGATAATTAGTTTTTAATTCTATGCATTTTTGTATTTTTTATTGCAACATACATGGTAATTGTACATTTTGAAATCTATCTATAAATCATATCTGTATTTATATCTACCTTTATGTGACAGAACCTTCAAAATAGAGCTAGTTTAAATTCTTTGAAACACTCCAGTGGATTGAATGGTATTTGCAAATATAGTGAAATTGAGATCACTAGATGAGGTCATCCTGGAGTAGGGGGACTAAATCTAGTGACCAGTGTGGTTAGAGGAGAAGGCGAGAAGACAGGTGGAGAACCGCACGTGAAAGCTGAGGCAGAGACTGGACTGAGAGCCATAGGTGAAGAGAGCAAGAAGCTGAAAGTGATGTGAAGTAGGAACTACCCTAAAGCTGCTGGAAGGAGCACGGCCCACTTCAAGTTTGGGCTTCTGACATCCATGACTAGGAGAGAAAACATTTGTTGTTTTAAACCAATAAATCTGTGGTTATTTGCTACAGCAGCCAAGGGAATCACTATCTATCTACATCTACATCTGTTCTACATCTATATCATCTATCTATCATCTATCTATCATCTATCATCTATCTATCATCTACCTACCTACCTTCCTGTCTGTCTGACTCAAAGCTTCATTTTAATGGAAATCTTCTATGAATTCCAATACGTGCAAATATTAGAATTGCCATGGCTCATGAATGTTACACCCAGCCCCTTACCCCATCTGTGTCACTGCAGAAATACCAGGCCCGATTGGAGCACCACTTGACTATCACTAATGTAATTCTGTCCCTTCTCTGTACTGATGAGAAGAGACACTGTTCGAGTGTTTCCCTCAGTTTGTTAAGCTAAGAAAACTCGAGGGAACTTTATGCCCCTTGCTGAATTTGTCCTTTGGAAGGATAAGGGTCATTTTGAGTTCCTTATAAGAGCTGGTTGTAGTTTAGTTCAGCTCTTGTCTTTTTTATGGTTTTGACATATGTTTTTCACTGCCACACAATCACCTTCCTTTTTCCTTTACTTTATAGATTTCTTCTGGAAAGGATTTTGCAAAACACACTGGTTTCTTGTTGAAAACCCCCACTATGCTTCCTTTACTTCAAATCTGCTTCCCTGTTGAATTCTTAACTCTGTGTTTCCGATCTGCCATGTGAAGGCACTGAGTGAAAATTCCCCTCACTTCACTGGGTGCAAGTAGTGTAGGAAGGACATGAAATTGCTGCGGGAGGGAAAGCCCTAGGGGTGCAGGAAGAATGAGTGCAGCCTTGCACAGTCAAGGGAGGGAAACTGTTGAGCAACTTCCATTAAGGCTCTGTGTGTCCCTGCAGGGCGTAGGATTTGTGCACAGTGAGGTGGAATTATTTCTTAACACAGATGCATTTTTGTTCCTCCTAAAAGAAAACAGAAAGAATTTCCTACCTTCCTCAGACTTACCTTGTAAGGCAGCTGAGGCTGACAGGGCTCTGGTGAGTGAGCTAAGGTGTGAAACGGTGGGAGGGATCACTGTTGGGTAACATCAGCGCCATCCTTTTGCAGTGCTGATGTGGCTGCCTTAGGATCAGAGTATGTTTTATGCAGCAGAGAAGAGTGCATACTGGAGTTGAGGAAATAGCTTATAGATGCCTCTGCTTGACTCATGCAATTGCACCGATATTTTGAGAATTTTGAACCATATGTGTAAAAAAACGTGACTGTTACATGTTGGCCTCGGGCACATGGAAAACAAAAGGGAGAGAAACCATGCGAAATCAGGATGGTCACAATACAAAGTATAAAAGTGAATGAGGAAGTGGTTTTTCTATTTATTACAACTAAGGGTTGTAATAAATATGTAAATATAAATGTATAGATAAGTAATATTCATATGTTTACAATTACATCATTTGTTGAATCACAGTCCTTATTGTTAGGTTTCCAGCTAGCATAAGTACCAAATATGCACAGGATATACTTATACTAAAAAACTGCTGTTTATTTGGAGTTCACATTCAATTTGGGCATTCTGTGTTTCAACTTTTAATTCTGGGAACCCTTAAGTATTTTTTGTGTACCATTTTTAATGCAGAAGACTGTTATGGGGGGATCCAGCTGAAATTTAGTTCCTTTTTTGCATGGTGGAGATCTTCCAGATTTTTGGGAAATTTGCAGGGAGTTTATATTTGCCTGGCTTTCCAGGTCCTTTGTGTTTCTATGTCTTTGCACGCTGCATCTAGCCTGCAATGTCTTCATCTGACACGATGCTTAAACCTTTCTTCAGTTTTCTTTCACTAGTGTGCTTGCTGTACATGACGATTACATTCATTGTTGGGAGGTTACACATAACACAATTTATGTCTTCAGTTTTCATGACCAACTCCCCCTCACACACACACACACATACACACACATTAAGAACTTGGTTTTGGGCTTGGTGTCATTTTTAAGGGCGTTAAAATCATAAAGCCCCGCACTTCACCACTTCTTTCATCAGTTTTAGCACTGAACTTTCTTGGCAGTCCCTTGTAGCTTAATTCTTCACTGAAACTTTGGGGTTAGTTCTTAGCCCTAGGGGTGGCAATAGAGAAAAGAGAGGAACTTATATTTTCTAAAAATTGAAACAGTTTCCCCGAGAATGATGGAGGAGGAATTCTGCTACCAACTGTTAAGGAAATGCATTTTCTTTATCTTATAACATATTTATTACAAGCGTAGAAATAAGTCTACAAGAAAAGTTGAATTCAGTAATATGTTACATAATTTGTGAATTTGTGTCCTTGAAGGGCTTATTTTCCAGCTCATCCTGATTTTAAGTGACTACCAGCAGGGGCACTGTAAAAAATGATATGAGGCAGAGACCAGCTGAGACCACCAGGCTTGTGTAATTCCATACCACATGGTATGGAATTTACTGTGCCTGGGTGCAGGCAGACAGAGGGCAGAAAGGCCATCTGCAGGGAACAAGAGGAATGGGGTTTTTTGGGGGGCCTGAAAGAAGGCAAGAGACATTAGGTGGGAAGGTCTTAGTAAACATCAGTGGTCTAAAGTTCCCCAGATGTCTGGTGCCTTAGAGAACAAAGTCCTCAGGGTGTCTGGTGTAAATGTTTGAGTGTCTTCAGATGTCCTGGTGCTGGAAGATTCCCAGCTCCAGCTTATCTGTTTGCATGATATTTGCTGAGGGCACCAGCGCTGAGCTGAGTTTTCTCTGAGGGTGTTTCTGCTGACAAACAGGTTGGGTGCTGAGAAAGTCCCATCTGAGTTGAGCCTGAGGAACATTACTCTCTTTGTTACGCTCGTGTTCACCCCTGATACACAAATTTTGACCCCTGGAGGGTTTCTGACTTTAAGTTTAGTATAAATACAAAAGGAGACAAATCTAAAGCAACCTGTGGTTAACCAGAAATCGAGGCTGCTTCTTGAAACGTCAAGAGGGAATGCTTTTGTGATGAAAGAGACAACAGATAATAACAGAGTAATAGTGCTAGTAATTAAATCAGAACATGGTAAGCCTGTACAAGTTGTGAGTTCACAGGGAACAGTCAAAAGAGAGGACACAAGTTGTACAAAGAGGTACTTATGATAAAATGAAAGAATGATTGGGACCATTATATCTCCATTGATACAAAGAAACAACGGTGCATTGAAATATGATGCTTTATTCTCTTGACTTAGCACAGGCTTTCATACATTTAGCTCACATTCATGTTTGTATTTGTGTTAGCAAAGAGGAAGTACTAAGATATGTGGTTGAACCAATAAGACATAGGATTTCTGCACATTGAGGTAGAAATTTTTCTTATCATAGAGAAGACCAGACAAGGAAGAATATACTAAATACTAAAGGAATTATTGCCATTAATGGTCTTATAGAGCGATAACTTATCACATTTGATTACAGCTAAGGCATATACAATGATAATTATAAGACAGGATGTTCCAAAATTGTAAATGGACAAAATGTTCTAAAGAAGAAAAGTAAGCAGAGTTTTCAATCCCTCATTTCCTAGAAGATGAATTATTTACTAATTATAAACAAACTCCTATGTATGTTAATAAAATACTAATAAGAAGTACATATATTTAGCAACTAGGTAAATGTAGCACAATGTCAAGGCAATGATACAGATACTTCAGGCTATGTGGAGCCACAGGAACAATAAATCTTTAAAACATAACATTTATAAGAAAATCATATATAGGGCTATATAGGGATATATAGGGCTCCAGGTGCAATAAGTGAAAGTTTTGTGTGAAAGATGCTTTGTCTATTGTAGAGACTGATATTTGTTTCCCTCTGGACCATGCTAGTAAACGTCACTATTCAAATGTAAAGGAATGAGCCCATGACCTGGATTCTGGTATTCTGAGATGGTATTCTTTTCCTTGTTGGGATCTAAAAAACTTGCAAAAAACCCCAAAAAACCCCAAAAAACATTCCTAGGACAGTTATAAATACTGGTTTTGAAAATCTACTGAAAGTTCAAGAAGCTATTTGAAAAATTCAAACCTTGGAAGGACACAAAGATGAACAGGAAAGCTTGTAATTGTGTGCGTATTATTTGCTACTTAGCATATTTAAAATATTCAGAAGAATTAGTTGCACAGTTTACTAATTGCAGTGGAGGTTATTTAAAGGAATTTAATCGAATTTATAGTCAATAACTAATTGTCCAGAAAAATTGTGCAAGAGTTGGTATTGCAGTATATGGAAATAATGTATTAAGCATTGAGAAGGAATTATTACGTTGAACCAAAATGACTCTAGAGATGTGACTATTAAATAATTGTATTTTTGTCTTTCATTGTTTCTGTAACTGTGTCATATAAGGCTAATTCTTCTCCAGCACCTGTTGAAAACTGAGGCAGGTATTGGTTCTTTTGCTCCTTGTTGCTCTATGTGCAACAGTCTCTAGTTAATAAATAATTAAAATGCCCAGTCGTACGCAGTGATTAAATCTCTAATTTTAAAAACGGAGATTTCTTCCTCTTTCTAACTTGAGCCTGCTGCTGGCAGGAAACCTATAGGTGGGAAAAGATGTGGTTGGTTGCCTCTCTGTCACTTGTATTTCATTCCCTTTCATGACTGGCCAGTTGTATTTCTGACCACTTTGTGAAGAGTATTTGGGAAGGAAGAAACAGAAGGAATTTGGAGAGTTCTTAACATACCGAATTATTATTAGCTGGTGTCATGAATTGGGTGATTCTCTGGAAATTAAATATTCTTTTAAGGTATTTTAGATGTCCTCCCTTCTCCAATTATGGGGAACATCTTTCCTAAAGTTCTTCTGACCCTAGCAAGTATGTTTGTATTTTGAATAGCTTCTCACTGCTTTCTCAGGACTTTGATATTTGTTTTTCTTTTTTTCCAGAACTAGAGATTGAACCTAGGACCTCACACATGCTAGGCAAACACTCTACTACCCTCAGCACTAGTATTTGTTCATATCTTAAGATTCTCTGTTATGGTTAGTTTCCATGTGGTTTCCTTGACCAGGACTTAAGATTCCACACTAGGTCTCCTGGATGTGCTCCCATGTCTGGTCCACGGAAAATATTCATGCATCCTTTTCCCAAGCTGCATCTGGATTTGTGAGTCAACCCTAACTCTTTGATTCTATTATCAAAACAGCAAATGACTTTCTCTCTCACTCTTTCAATTTTTTATGTGTTGACCGTGCATCCTAGGCTTATGAGGGAGAAGTTATTTCCCTAGTGGGACATGTTGTACAGTTTTGCTCAAATAACTCTTCCTCTCCAAATTCTCTTCAAATATTTAGTTCTTAATTTATTTAAATCCTGCCAGTGATTTGTGATTAAAAGACATATGAGCAGTTTCCAGATACATCTTTTTTGAATTCTGAGTGCAGTCCAGTACCTCCTTTGAAATATAATACCTATTATATTATGTTGCTTCTGGCACACTTCATTTTAATGCAAAGTAATGGAATGTACAAATTTAATGAGTACTGTGCTCTGTGCACAAAATCATCTCATTAAGGACTCTCCAAATATCTGTATTAGAAGACCTTCTGGACAAAGGACAGATTATAAACAACTCTCAACAGCTGAATTAATTGGATAGGCAACCACATGAGAACCCCAGTTATGACTTTAGTGTTTGGGGGACATCAAGAAAACTAGCAGATTTGTGGGAGATATGGTTCAACACCATCGGTAATGCCTGAAACTAAAGAAACTACTGATCCCTTTATATATGTTTTTTCCTAGTCACATATGCCTAGGATAAATTTATAAATTTATCAAGCAGGGCACTAACAATCAACAATAAAATAGAACAGTTATAAAAATATGTTATAAGTTATATGACACTTATGACTTGTTTGTTTCTGGGATTTTCCATTTTATATTTCAGAGTGCACTTGACCGTGGGTAATTAAAACCTCCAGGAAGTGACACAGCTGATAGGGGAGGGGGCCTTACTGTAAATCTCAAATAAGGTTTTTTATTAATGTTCCATTAGCATGGTCTTTCATGTTTCCAATTCAATTATCAGTGCTGGGAGATCAAGTCCCAGCTACTTAAGAACTTTTTATTTGTGGAGGAGTCATAAGTCTTGGTTATTAATTAACAGCATAGGAGTACTATAATGGAAATCTCAGTTTGAAACCTTAGCACCTTTACAAAGAATACCTGAGGTATCCAGTGATATTTCTTTCATTTTCAAAAGCATTTATGGGCACCAAGTGGATTTCTTTTTCCCTTGAAATGACTTTAAGTCTGTGTTTTATAACTTTTATTTTGGAGTCGTCTGTATTGGACATGAAGGTTTCTAAGCTCAATCACACATAAAGATGACTCAGTAGAACTTTGATGGACCTCATGTGTGAGAATTTTAAATAGGGGCTACAGGTGGTCTGAGGGAAACAATTTGACCTGTAATTTTTCTTTCATGAAAAATTCATTGGCGTAAAGAATCAGAAAAGCCATCATTATGACCATATCACAGCTACATGAGATTGACTGAAAAATATCCTCCAATATAACTCTAACCAGAGGCTGAGGCCCCCTCTCTGTTTTCAGTGTTAGAAGCATGGAGTGGAGTCCAACACCAAGGCAGTAATTCTCAAAATGTCCCAGTTTAAAACATCGCTCTATTTTCCCTGGGTAGTTAGAAAATTTGAGTGTAACTTTTGGAAAGCTATTTATCTTCTGTTCTGACTTTACCCTCAGATCTCATTGATGTTTCTGTCTTGTCCAGTATGAGCCATGACAGGTAAGTGTTGCAGATATAATTGTTCATAAAGCCAGCGTTGATGTCCATAGCAGATTCAGCATCTTTGGATGATAGGATTCAGGATACATCAACCGCTACACTGTTTGCCTTCAGTCTGATGTGGAATCGATTGTATGAGAACCTTACATTATCTTTGTCTTCTGAAACACAGATGCCAGCAGCTTTGATTTATTTTTCATTGACTTGACCATCTGTCATGGGTTGTGTGGCAACTTTCAGCTCTATGATGACAAACAAAAACTGCCTGAGAGATGGAATGAGTTGGTACAAGATGGCATCTCATTAGTCAAAGAAACACAGTATATTGTCACAAATGATTCATTTATATTGGGATGTTTCTTTGTATATTTTTTTATTTATACGTATTCTGTTCTTACCTATTACTTTGTCCACCATACATGGAGATGTAATATTAATCATCTTCCTCTGATTTCCTAGCACTGTCTTTCACTCAAACTTTACACTGCTATTTCACTTCATTCTTTTTGTCAATGCCTAAAGGGAGGCTGGCTCTGTCCTATCTCCTAGGGCTGGCCAGATACTTACCCTGGGAGGGCCAGACCCTTCACTGGGCCAAACTTCACCACCAGAATAATCTGCTAAGCCAACCAGACAAATACCCAGACCTTCTTCCTCTGCCTGTCACTTCAGGACTTGGAAAAACACCACACAACATGGATTGGGGATCAGTTCTGGCATGGTGAGAAGCTGCTGGTGGGGATGCCAGGTGATGGATCCAGAGTGCATGAGAATAAACTCCCGGAGAGGTGAGATTGGGAACCAAGTGAAGAGGATCCAGGCACCCAAATTCCTTTATGTTTATTTTTGTGTCACATCAAACCACTGTTTCTTCTTGTATCTCATTCAAAGAAGATCCACATCTTCAGGACCCAGGCCTGCAAAGCATGCGGGTGCATTCTCTCACTTTGTTAGGCACCATGTGGCCCTTCACTTTACATTGGCTTAGATCATTTCTCTCCTCAGTGCCTTTTGCTCATTTTACTACCCTGTCTTGCACCTCCCAAGCAGAGTATGAACAGCCTAATCCTTGCCTTGAGTTCTATTTTCCAGAGAAGACAGGGTAAGATCGGAGGCAATTATAACTGTGGAAATCTTTGGAGCACATTCACAACACTGTCTCCTGATTTATAACACATATTAAGCAAAATCAAAGCTTTTGAATTTATCTTTGTCTTTGAACTGGAAAAAGTACATACAGCTGAATGTAACATACAAGATATGATCCAAATACATGGTGAATATTTGAAAATTTATTACAGTAAAGGACACATTGCCATTAATCCTCAAAATACTTCCTCTTTCACTTTCTGAAGCATATCTGGAAGTCCTCTTTTATGAGTGTATTTATCAAGTGTGATTAAAACTATAGTAAATGCTGCTGCCAAGGACCATCCAATGGTAAGGCAGGCCCATAAAAACATTACGATGTGTCCTCATCCACCTTGTTCACTGGATCTGGCAAAATGTGATGTCTGGCTTTTTTCCAAAGTCAAAATGACCATGAAAGGTAAAGGTTTTAAATAATTTTACTACATTGAGGAAGCCAGGGCGGTGGAACTAAAGACACTCATGAAAGGGGACTTCCAGAACTGCCTTATAAAGCGGCAAGAATGATAGGGTGAGTGCGCTTGAAGAAAGGGATATGTTTTGAGCAGGATCAATGGCAATGTGCCCTTTACTGTAATACATTTAAAAAATGTAAATAGCTTGTTTTTCAACCACATCTTATACATCTAATATATATTCTACATAAATATTTATTATGCATATAATACAAAAGTATTATATAAAATTTATTTATAATCATGAAACATGCTTACTGAAATATGTCACTTTTCGACTGTCACTGGCTGTAATAAGGGAATAGCATTCTCTAAGAGAGACTCTAACCAGGCCCTTCATTTCTTTAGTGAGTCTGGTGTATTCCTGTGCTATCCACGATGCTCCTGGCCCTGTAAAACATCCCAGTAGCGACTATAGTGGTCTCTTTTTTGTCCTCATGGAAATCTCATGTAAGTGTTCTCCTTTTGTATTGGAAATAGGGCAATTGAGCAACCAACAGGTTATAAATCTAATTTTCTCCTTAAATGGAACTCTGAAACTTTTAGAATTGCAGCTGATGGACCTGTAGGGTCTTCCACAGAATAACTTTTTCTGTAGGAACTCTGGAACACGAAAAATAGCAGAATGTTTCATCTCAAGGAAGGAAGTTTTTAGGCATAAAGTCAATGCCTAGGAAGGGAGTAATTCTGCTTTGTCACCTCTACTTTGAACCCAATATATAGCTACAAGATCACACTGTGAAAGTTGTCTTTTCTTTTCCTCTTCAATTCTTAGAAACATTTGACATTTTTAAAGTGAATTACATTCCTACCCACTCTGACAATGAATGAAGATGTATGCTGATCAACTATAATGGTTCAGCTTGATCTATAATTATTCTGGTGGAAGTACTATTAGAGAGAACAGTAGGTTAGCTTTTGTTTTCTTCAGCCTTTAAACTATAACAGGCCAACAGAAAAGTTAAGTGACAGAATTTGACACTAAGGGTGTCCACATCCCAACTTTCAATCTATCATAAAACAGAGCAGGGCCTTGTCTGGACTTCTATGCCCTGATATTGACTTATACATGCATACGCATGCATTTGTTCTTATAGAAATATGTCACTTTTTATTTTTATAGATTTCCCAACCGGGAAAACTAAGTTGGAGGTTCCAACCTAATTGGGTCCCCAGGGCCTCCCAGAGTCCCTTTTTGGTATATTGATAGCTCCATTTTGGTTCACTTTCTGAACATTGAAAACCTGGGTTAGTTTCTACCTACTTAGTTTAAAAATCTTTGTTATGTGGAACAAAAGTTGATTTTTAGCTTTTAAGAAATACTTTTTTTGTAACTATTTTTCCTTGAAATGGTTCAGTTCTTTAACAGGGTAGAAGTATCTAATGGGACTTTAGTTTCCACATTTCTAAAATGGCTATGCATCTCATAGAGGACTCTTTCTATTTAAATTCACTATTCAAGTAATTGGAACACATGGGATATAAATTGAAACTACTAAATTTTTTAAATTTATGTGCTATCCATTTCAGAAAATAAGCCCCACTTCTCAAATAAAACTGGAGAAGATATTATATTAAAGATTTGGAAATCTGCTATGAGAACAATATTCTTTAATAAAGTCCAAAGAATGATGTGAGAAATATACCACCCAAAGAAAGACACAGTGTATGAGGAAAAGATGATGCCCCCTTTTTACTGGTTGTGACTAGAGAAAAGTTTAATAAAGGAAATGTTTACCTCCCTGAAAATGAGATGAATACTTGGATCTACCCCCCAAAAGAATAAAGTGAAGGAAGTTAGTGCTATTATATTTGCCTCCTAGGGCAGAACATCTTGTCCTTTGGTTATTTTTAGATAAGGAGTTTTGAAATCTTGGCGGATGGCTATTCTGGACATTCTGTCCAGAGATGATTCTCCTTGACACCTTATTGCAGTAAATGCTTTGTAAAAAAAATTCTTGTACAAGGCACCAACAGGTTTACTAACCACCATGTCGCTAAGAAAAAGGAATCCTCTATATTTTGATACACAAATACATATGAGTTCCTTAGAAAATCTAATCTATCTAAAATGTAGTTTCTAATTTAGCTGTTGGAATTGTGTTGAAAAATGTCATGAGGTGAAGTTAGAGCTACATATGTTAGAGCATATGTTTGTTATCCAAATACTTGAATGATTTTATAGTGCAAGACCAGCAAATCCAGGGATGTCTCTTAAAGTCTAGAGCATAATAGGCTACCATTAGAAGGTCCGAGGTATGGCATTTTTAGTTGCTTACAATTACTGAAATTATCACTGAATTCAGTAATTGAACGCCCTTAATTGAAGCTGCTTCTTGGCATGCTTCTCTCCCTTATAGTATCATTTTACCAGTTAAATGGAACCTCTGAAACTGCTTTCCAAATCAATTTTATTAAAAATGATCAAGCAACATTAATTGCTTTAGTTTGCTGCTAATGTATTAATAGATTCTGAATTCAAATAATTAATGAAGTTGATTTAACTTGTTTGAAAAAGGTCTCTGATGGTAAATATCTCATGGTTGCACATTTTGCTTAAATTAAATTTTTGTGGTAGTGTTCTCTTTCCATGCCTTTCTGCTTTATCAGCTGCTTAAATAATGGAAATATTGGCATAATGAGCAAAATTTAGTAGGAAATTTACATTCTGATGTTTTCAATACATCTATCACTTCATCCCTTCCAGCACTGTGCTTCTGTGTATCAGCTGCTATAACTGCAAAAAATTAGAGGGCATAAGATCATGACACAATTCAGACTTCCATGCTATTTGCCTTTGAAATGTACAAGTTCCTAAAATAAGCAGCTATTTCGTGATGCAAATTTTTTGGTTATCTACCCTGTTAACTCTACATGTCTGACAAAGATAGAAGTGGAAGTGTTTTACTTTATACCTAACATATCATATTATGTGTTTCAGTTCAAATAGATTAAAATTCTTTTACTGTTTTTATCTTGCTTACTTTCTGGGTGTTGTTCTTCCTAATCTAGTCTGGATTGTTCTTATGTACCTTATCCTTGGTAAACATGTTCTTATCATTTAATCTCCAGCCGGTGTGTCATCATAGGATGCATCTTCCCCAACCAGGTTGAACTGTATTTTGTGGTTCACATGTGAGTCTCCTACTGAATGGTAATCTTGCAGAGGGTTAGCAGTATGTCACATTCATCACTCTTGACCCAGCAACTGAAAGAGAATGTGGTAGTTTGTGAAATGGATATTGGTTGAATGAGTTAGTAAACTAAAAATAATGTCAAATTCACATCTAGAGCTTTTGAGTGCATTTGGCAAATGGGTATGGTGTGAGAAACTAGTACAAGGGAATTACAAATTGCTATATTTTCCTTTGGTAATTTACCCCGGAATATCAGAAACATCATAGATCAATCATACTTTTGGGAGTAGGAATTCATGGTAAAAATTTAGGAGGAGACTGAATAACACGGGAACAGATGTTGAGAAAGAGTATTACATGGCTGCATACATAAAGCTTGCTAGCATGCAAAACCAAGAAGGACTGAGGGAAGCATGGATTTAAAAGCTCCAGTCCATCGGATCTGAAGTACCTATCTCTAAACCATGGTTCTCTTCATAGCTTTCTATTTGAAGCCAGATAGTAAATTTGATTGTCCTGGCAGTCATGGCTCTCAGTATGTTTCTCCTATGACTGAGCTTAATCATGAACTTCCGATTTATAATCCTGTATTTACATGAATCACCTCTCAGAGTTTGCTGCATTTAATTTTCAGTATTAAATTACAAAAAACTAGAACAATCTCCCATTGAATTCATGGCTACAAGCAATATTAATAGAATCACCAAAAATTACATTATTGTGCTAGATGGCTGCCAGATTTGCCAGTGCAAGCCTATTGCTTGAGTTGGACTTCACTGGGAACTATGTTAAGATGAATTTTTTTTTGTAACAGGAGGCAATGTTTATTTATTCATTCACACCTATTGTGTTAGTCATCTCAATTGCTGTGAGAAAGCACTTCAGGCTGGATGGCTAAAATAATAGAATTATTTTCTCATAGTTCTGGAGGCTGGGAATCTGAGATCAGGGGGTTGGCGTGATTCGTGTCTGCTGAGACTCTCTTGTTGACTTGCGGATGCTACCGTCTCTTTGTGTCCTCACGTCGCCACTGGTATTTCTTCCTCTTCTAATAAGATCCCAGTCCTGTCAGATTAGGGTCTCAGCATTATAACTTCATTTATCCATCACCTCATATAAAGTCATATCTCCAAATACAGCCACACAAGTGGAATTTTGGAAGGGAAATAATTCAGTCCATTGTGTCTGTTGACCAAGATGACCTGCTTAACATTCCCTTCAGTGTGACTAAACTTTAGGTAGGCTTCCTCCTGACACTAGGCCCTGATAGATCTTTTCTTGGAGCACTTATTTCAGATAACCTGTAATTTTGTAAATCGTTTCTTTATCCCTTTGTGATATAAATTTTTAAAAAGCCTCTAGACAGTTTTAAGACCTAGGGTCCTATAATCTCCCCTCAACTACAGCACAGCTATTAAAAACTTCTCAGGCATTTGTTTTGCTTGAGCTGAACTCAGAGTTAGTTCTGGGCTCTTTCTTTTAAATATAGTCTTGAATAAATTTTTTCTCTTCTTGTTTAATATTGTCCTTTGCAATTTTGGTTTGACATTGTTTAAACGCATACATGATTCTTATACTACTAATATTAAGTAGTATTAGTTATGATAACACTTATTTTAGTGATTCTTTTGTCCTTTAAGGTGATCTTAAAATTTCCTAGCCTTTAGGGGTGCCGGACTTAGCCTAAGGCTGCCACACAGGTGTTTAAATCCTGGAGGAGTGATGCCGATGCCCATCAGGGTTTGCCTAACACTTATCTTCAAAGTTACTGTTCTGTTTACTCATCCTTTTCCTTACACCTTTCTCCACATAGCAGCATGTTCCTTTCATCTTTGTATATTTTTTCTGATATCCTTTGTGAGAGTCTATAGGGAGTACATAGCTTCAGGGTTTTTTTTTTTTTTTTTGTCTGAAAATCACTTTATTTCATCCTCGTTTTTTCTGTTTTGACAGGTTCTAACTATGCAGCTCAGGCTGGCCTTGGACTCACTCTGTAGCCCAGGTTGGCTTTGATCCTCCTCCCTTAGCTTCCCAAGTGCTGGGATTGCAGGTACGTGCCATTACACCTGGCTCATCCTCATTCTTGAAGCATTATTCTGCTGTGTATGGAGAACTCTAGGCCAATAGTTATTTTTGTCTGCCCACGTGGGTGCTTTACTGCCCTGTAGCTTCCACTATTCTATGGGCTGGTCTGTTCTTATGCTAATTACAACTCCTGTATGGGTTTCTCTTTGCTCTGGGATTGCTTTATTTTTTAAATTTTTAAAATTTTTTGGTACTGGGAATTGAACTCAGGACCTTACACTTGCCAAGCAGGTGCTTGTGCCAGTGAGCTATACCCCGGCTCATCGGATTGCTTTAAATTTTAGGGGGATGTGAAATTTCCCTATAATGTGCCTATATGAGGATTTTTGAAATTATTATTTATTCTTTTTTGGCAGTCATTGGACTTGAGTCTGACGGATAAAATTCAATGACTCTGAAAAGTTCTCAGCCATTTTCTCTTTCTACTTTGCCATTATCTAATCTACTATATCTTTCTAAAACGCCGATTAGGTATCTATCAGCCATTTCCATTTAGTCTCCCTTATTTTCAAAAACTTAGGTAGTTTTCTTCTCCTTGTCTCTTCGAGGCAGGCTGCAGGTTAATCTTTGGGTCTGTATCAGTCAAGTCCAGCTGGGAACATAAAAACTCATCAGGTGTTCAGTTGATAGAATTAATGGCAAAAGTGATATAAGGGAAAGAAACTCCCAGCCTGCTAGATGTCCTGCATGAGTGTGTGTTCTCAAAATCAAAGAATGAATTTCAGGAACAATGGAGGTTAAAAGCAGAATATATTTATTGGGAAAAAGAAAGCTGTCTGTGAGAGAGAGATGGAAGTGGTTCTGAAGGAGTTGTTAAGGACTCTGCTTTTTCTAGGCATTTTTATAGAGCAAATTCAAAAGGTGAGGCGGGTCCAAGACGGGGAAAATGGGAAATCACAAGGTGGGCATGAAGTGGGCCAAAACGATGGTTAACCAATAAGATTATAATTGCTCAGGTAAAATTGATTAAATCAGGATCCAATGGGGAAGCATAGGAATCGGGCATGCATACAGAACAGGGGCTTTTCCTGTAGGGGGTTGGGTGAGGGGCTCTTCCTGGCTTTCTCAAGGTGATGGACACCTATTTAGAATATCAATCCCTGATGTTTATCCTTAGGAAGTGTGTGGGTGCATGTGTTTTATCTTTCATCTTTGGCTCGCAGCAGAGGTGTCTGTGTCTCCCACAGCTGCAAGGTATCTCATCTTCCACACTGGCTCCTTGGAGGGCCCAGCCCTATCTGATGAAGAGCAAGGCTCTTTCCCTCTCTTACAATGTATGTAAACTGCCAGCCCCAGGGCGGGTGTAGCACTCACACCCGTAATCCCAGGATGGGACCATGGATCAATCATAAACTTTAGAAAATATGCTGTTATTTGGGTGACCAAGTCTATGTAAGGATTGGCTCCTAGCGTCAGATTTCCTATTTCATGGTATCAAGAAGACTCCAGTATTTCTCTTCTCATTGACTTCATTAGAGGTACAGAAGAACCAGTACCATTGTGCAGGCACCTGTCAAGCCTTTGTTGATATCCTGTAGTCTAACATCCCACTGTTAAACCTGACATCAATGGGTTGGCAAATATTTTTTGAGGAATAATCCAAACTATTATTACATTTTAAAAATTTTATTTTATTTTATATTATTGTTTTGTCTTTCTGAGACAAGTTCTCGCTATGCAGCTCAGGCTGACCTTGAATTCACTTTGTAGCCCAGGCTAGTCTTGAACCCACAACAGTCCTCCTGCCTTAACCTCTCAAGTGCTGGGATTACAGACGTGCACCACCACGCCCACTTCAAACTATTACTACAGATTCAGTTTATTTAAGAGATTCCATTAGATGTCTACTTGGGTAATTATTATGGTTTTTTTCCCCTCTGCTCTGAGCCCTGTAGAGTCATCAATTGAACTGTAAATTCTCTAGTGTTAACAGAAACTGAGGCTGGAGATTAGGGTGTGGCCAAGTGGTTGGGCAAGTGGGTGTGACCTGTCAATCACGGAGATCCAGGAAACATGCGCAGGACAACTTGCAAGCCCTGCACCTGGTACCAATCAAAGAATTCCATCTTTAATTCTTTTGACACAAGATCCAATAGGTTTTTAATAGGATGACCTAGCTCTGACATCAGACTGGGGAAATAAAAAAAATGGGCAACCATTAACCTCATAGTTGCTGTTAACTTTTTCACCAGCCTCCTCTACTCTGTATAGCATCCTTCTTTTCCTACCTTTAATAAATCTAAAACCTCGGGGCTGGGGATTTAGCTCAGCTGCAAAAGCGCCTGCCTGGCAAGCGCAAGGTCGTGAGTTCGGTTCCCGGTACCGGAGAAAAACCAAAAAAAAAAAAATCTAAAACCTCACTATGTTTTGCATGTGTTTTGTCCAATTCTTTGTTCAGGACCCCAAGAACCTGGAAAGAATCTCAAAAAAGAGTACAGAACCTCAGAGTCCTGCTAACAAAACTGTCAAAAACCTGACTAATCTCCCAAGATACTGTTTACTTTATATTTGACTTCTGTGGATTTCTTATCTTTGTGCCAGTTAAAAGATATGTTTTAGAATATTTTGAAAGATTCTTAATCAAACCTTCTGGAGGTTTTTATCAGGAGGATGATTCAGAATATGAATTCTACCATGCCAATATAAAAATAAGCCTTCCTTGTTATAGAGCTATAATCCTCATCTCAGCTACGTACTTTCTTTGACGGTGTAGTTCAGTTCTTGGTGAGTAGCTTGGATGACACTATTTTCATTTCTACATTGAAGATTAGGCAGCTTTTGTTTAGCTCACATTTGTCAAAACTTATGGGCAGTCAAAGAGAAGTGCTAAGCCTGACTCACAGCTTTCAGTCCTAGCAACTGACTGATTATGGTGTCTCCAAACTCAATAGATAATATAGGGGAATAAGTCACTTTGGGAGAAGAAAAGTTGATAGAGATGAGCTTTTTAAATGTTGGAGTTCCATCCTCCAGATGGTTGCTAAGGATTGGAGTTACAAATTGGAACATTTAGTTTGGCAAACTTGGAATCAAGGTAGTGGATTCAATGAGCTATGGAATGAGTATAGTACGGATAGTGAGGACCCATAGTGTTTCAGGGCACTATATTAATAAAAATAGGAAAGGCTATATGAAATAAGGCCCTGGGTTTAATCCCCAGCACCCCTCTCAATGGCAATAACCAGAAGGTTGAAAACATTTTTAAAAAGAACTCTCAGGGTCCTCTATTTAAAATTCTACATGAATGTACCATTGAGAAGGCAGGTGAGAAAAGTTCTGTGAGGAGCTGACTCTTTTCTTCTTTCTCTTGCTGTCAGGCACTTAAAAAAATATGAAGGTGGACAGCAGTATCTACATTGCCTCTTCTGGGATCCATATTTATATTTTTCTTTTTTCTATGTTTTATTATATTATCAGTTTTAAACTGGCTTGAGTCTTTTATAGAAAGTCATTAGAAATCATTGTTTTGGTCCTAGAGTTCTTCAAAAACATTTTAATGATTATCAACACCCATTTAACTTTGTATTTGTTGTGATAGTTCAGAATAACCTTGAATATCTTTTTTGTCTTCTTTTTACATATTTAAAAATCTATCATAAGACTAGCTCCACAAAACCTTAAGTATGCCAGTGCTAAAGAATAGCATATACACACACACTTATGAAAGCAAGATTTGTACCAAATGAAATTAAACTAGCAAGAAAGATTTTGGTGAAAAGTATTGGCAACAGGAGGTGCTAGAATTCACCCTAGCTGCACTAAAACAAGAGATGAGACAGATTTCTGAGAAGGATTGATGATGTTAGATCCAAGGGCATCTGTGTTTGCTAAATGGCTTTACCTAAAGGCAAAATTATGTTTATGGCAGGAAGTAGTTTTCCAACTTGGAGTAAGGTATCCCCTAAGGTAGGCACCTGCTCTTTCGTAGAACCTGGAAGTTGGAGGATATATCTGGATGATTATACTTGACAAAGATGCCTCCAAGTCCTTTAGAAAGGCATTCCTGGGTCCTAAAACTGGCACGAAGCTTTTTTTGGAAAAAAAAAAAAAAAAAAGGTTAAGTCTTGAAGGGGCAGAGAAGAATGGAGAAATTTTCCAATGTAAATGCAACAAGGGAAGAGAGTTCAGGCACTGAGAGTCTGGAAGAATACTATCAAACCTTAGCCAAGGGCTAGGGATTTAGCTCAGCGGCAAAGCGCCTGCCTGGCAAGTGCAAGGTCATGAGTTCGGTTCCCGGTACCAGAGAAAAACCAAAAAAACCAAACAAAACAAAACAAAACAAAACCTTAGCCAAGCTGAGGGAGCACTGGGGTGGTTCCCTGGGCCGTACCATTATACAAAGTGAGGAAGGTTGGGAGCCATCAAAGGAGTTTTAATGTGACTTTTGTGCTCTTCAGCACAAAGGTTTAATCCTGGTTCTTCTGTGTACGAACCTGCCATTTACTTGGCAGTTTGGATTGCCTGCTTCTATCACATTTCAGTACCATTCAATGCTGGCTACACAATGAGAGATATTTAGCTGAATTTTGTAAAGATTTAGCCTCTATGTTGATGTAAGAGGAAGCACTCAGTAGCTCTGTATAAGGAAAAGAAAAGATTTCAGTATTTTACCATTCAATACGACCAGCTCCTCATACCTACAACAAACTGTCAAAAATAAAATTTTCACTCAAGCTGAGAGCAAATGAAAGGAAGATGGCAAGAAACAGTAGCTGCAGGAGTGAAACTGATTTATTATTTCATGGAAGGATCACTTCAGGAAGCAATACGGGCTGACAGTGACTCTTTGGGTGTTTGGGTGGGTTTAGCCTTGTGGGAAGCCAGTGTGAAAATGCCAAGTCTTTGGTGTCTGGAAGTGTACCAAGCTCGATGTCTGTGTTCATCATTTGTGCTAATTTCTACAGGCAAAAATGACAGCTAGTGTTATTTAAATAAAGACCAGATGTGAATGCCTTGGAAGGAAAAATACATGTTTCATAATTCGTCAGTGCTCAGGTTTTACTTTACAGAAATCTCAGGATGCGAGATCAAATGGAAACAGTGGCCAGTGACAACTTGGGAAAAAGCCCTCCCCCCTTTTTTCATGTAGTAGTCTGCAATAAAACCAGGGAAGGGAAGCAAGCAACTAGATCTGTACATTGTACATCCATTGTTTTAATCCAACCTCCTGTGAAATAAGCAGTAGCATAGGCTTGTGGTTATTTTCGAGTCTCTCTCTCTCTTACTCTGTCTGGGTGATTGTTAAGTTCGAGGAAACTGAGATAATCATGTAACATTGCATATCTATAATCATATTTGCATGTCTGTTTGTGAATTGTACTCTATTTTAGTTTTTCTTTTTTAAAAATAAAGAAGTAAATATGTAGCTCTGACGAAAAGGTGAAAATATTTGTTGAGATTCCTGTTATTCTTAGCATCAGACACCGTATTTCTACTTCATTTTCAGGGAACTTCAGCAGGTGATAAACAGCAGATAACTGACCTACTTAGCTACCACTACAGTGTGACAAAACTTCTGTCTAGGATAAACATGTTTCTCTATTATGTGGCTACATTAAACAAAGGCTCATGGCAGTCCTAGTCCTTGCCTGGTAGTTTTAAACGGCCTTAAGCAAAAGCAAAGGGATTTGACCAGGCAGTGTGAAGACATCAAATGAGGGACTGTCATGCTGAACAGAACCAGGGAAGTACAGCTTTCCCCTCCAGCTGCAAAACTTGGGCTTGAACTTCGCTTCCTGTAAGTGTGCGGATTTGGCCCACTGAAGCTGAAAGTCAGTCAGCCGTAGGGAAAGCGTGGCAGAGGTTCTATAAAACATCACAAGGTCATGCAGTGATTCTTGATTTAGTGCTAAAAAGATGCAAAAGAAACAATGATTAGAGAAAACCTGAGCATTTTGCAAGTGGAAATTTTCTACATCTCAAGGGGCAACATGTAAGAATCCTGTAATCAAAGCTTTCATTTACTTGCATTTATTCCTGTAGGCATATTTCTCTGCAGAGATTGTCTGCAGTTGAAAGAGAAGAATTATATTCAATAAGTTAATGGAGAAAGACAAAAAGTAGATAGCAGGTGTTAGATTATGGAATAAGGACTCAGAAAAAAGGATTCTGCCCAGAGAGAACATCGTCAAGCTGAGTTTCAGCAAGCACGTGCTTCATTTTTTTTTTTTTTTTTGTACCGGCACTCAAACTCACGATCTTGCACTTGCCAGGCAGGTGCTGTGCCGCTGAGCTAAATCCCCAGCTCTCAGCAAGCACCTGAAAGAGACTCAGGGCACTGCTGTCCAGAAGCTGAGCTGACCCATCTGGAGTGGTTCAGGGTTTTGGAAAGGCTCTCCAGAGGTACGGGTTATCATGTGACTGGTTACAGAGCAGAAAGCCACTTGACAGGAAAGAGGCAGAACTAGCAGTTAGCTGGGCTTGCTGGGGATTTTCCCATTCGGTTGTTTTGGTTTGGGTACACTAAGGGGCGCTGCATCTCTGGGCTATTGTTTTTGGTTTCTGTTTTTTTCGTGGGGCGGGGTGCCCTCGGGCTTCTTGGCTCAAGTGGAGACCTCTGGGATTTGGTTGGGTGGATATTTGTGCCAGGTATTCTTAGGAGCTTATGAATCTCCTAAAATAGTGTCAAGAATTTTGGTTATACTGTATATACATATTTCTTATGTACATTTTTCTTGGAAAGAAACCTATAGTTTTTCTTTTTCTTGGCAAATAAAATTACATATATTACTTGTGTACAATAGGTTTTGAAATAATTATAGCATGTGGAATACCTAAGTAGAGCTAATTCACTTATGCATTGCCTCCCATAGTTTTTGTCTGGTGAGAAAACTTCAAAACCTACTCTCTTAGCAATTTACAAAAATACAAGGTATTGCAATGTTTTTATCTATAGTCACCAGGTTGTACAGCAGATCTCTGAGTTTTCCTACTTGGGAATCACAATGTTTTACTGCAAATTCTGAGTGGTCTATGTGAAAAAGTTGAGACCCTGTGACTATTTTGAAGCCATCTGTTTTTATGAAATAAATAATTCAGAAAAAAATATTTCAATTCCACGAATGAAAAAGCACATTTTCTAATTTTATTTCAATCATTTTCTGTGATTTCAGCAATGTTTTATATAAGGATAGATTAGAGTATAAAGCATAATTTAAAATGAAGGGTAGGGGCTAAATGAGGAATTCAATAATACAAACTCTGTTTCTAACTGCCTATATCCAGCCTTTTGTACCAGTTATCCTGTAATATTTTTCTATGTGTTTCTTTCATTTTGCTTTATGTTTTCTTGCACATAGAAAATTTATGCTTATTCAAATTTGATGACCAGGTTGACTGGCTGGCTGAAAAACTGAACTTGGTTTTGACCAATTGTTTTATGCTTAAATTCATCCTGAATCCAGGCTTAACCTTCTGCTGGTCCCTTGACCTGTTCCTGAGTAGGAGATTGAGAAGGCAAACTGATATAAAGGGCCATTGTAAACAGTAGGCAAAAACTTAGTCTTTAGTCTTGCTGCCTATAATTTTATTATTGATTCTCCTTTGTCCTCCAAAATGTTATTCAACCATAAATCAGTTTAAAATGAAAATCAAGGGCATCTTGCAAAAGAAAAATCAATTATCCTTGATAGCCTGTAGAGTACATATGGGAATGTTGAACAGTCATCCTGCCCATATTTCTCAGATAATAACGCTGTGGTTGTAATTTTAAAATCCCTAGAAAATTTGATTTCTCTTTCTGTATCTTCTACCATGACAGTCAACTCCCCAAGGCATTGCCCATGTAATCACATTATAGAATCCCCAAGATATTGGTCTAGGGGAAATGGTAGAAATAAGAACTTTTAGGTTGTACTTTAACTCTGATGGTTTTACTTCTCTTCAAACATGGGAGATTTGAACTAGCCATAAATGTCAGAGCAAAGAATTTTCTCAAGAACAGCAAACAATGGAAAGGCAATTGAAAATTGTCTGAAAATATCAGACAGTGTGCAAAGACTTAGATAAATGGTGTGCAAGCTTTATCAAACTTACTCCATATTCTATACTCAGAACTAGGCCCACATTTTAAATATTTCAAATATCTAGGAGATGGCGAATCACATAGAGTACTTGGATATTAATTTCTTTGGCATTTTAATTGGCCTTCCTGATGCACTAGCTAGACTGAACGGAATAGAGTGTAGAAAAGTAGAGTGTAATTCCAAGGGAAAAATTTATTTGGGTGCTTTGGAAAAGTCTATTTCAGCAAGCATGTGGCCCTTGTGAAGAAAGTCACATTCACAAGATCAGGGAGTGACTGTCACTGTGTGCAGATGAAACAATTACTATGTCAAAGCGAAGCTGTGGAGCTCGAAGATTACGATAAATAGAGAGCGGGTGGATAGGACAGAGACAAATTTAAAAAGCTGGGGGTACACAGCAGTGTACGGGTCTTTGTTTATTGCACTGATTATGGTAGTTTCCTCCAAGTGGTAAGGGCTTAAAGGGGTTATATTACATGTGATAAAAAATAAGGTCATGCTAAATTTTTAAAATTCTATTACAGTAAAAGATACATTGCCATTAACCCCCTCAAAATATCCCCTCCTGCTGCACTTTGAACACATGTATCCCGTTGTTCTTGCAACTTTCTGAAGCAGTTCTGGGCCTTCTCTTTTATGAGTGTCTTTAGCTGCACTGTTACGGCTGCCTCCATGTCCGGGATCTTTTAAAGCGTTTACGTTTCATAGTCATGCTGTCTTTGGGGAAGAGCCAGTAGTTGCACAATACCAGATCTGGTGAATAAGGTGGATGAGGCTGCACTCTCATGTTTCTATGAGCCTATCTTCCTGTGGCACTCAGCAGCCATAGCACTGACTGCATTTTTGATCAGAACTTTTAAGGACAGTTCCCCAAAAAGGACTTCCGGCATTGCTTCAGAAAGTGGCAAGAAAAGTGTTCAAAGCGTGGAGGAGTACTTTGAAGAGGATTAGTGGAAATATGTCTTTTACTTGAATAACTTTTAAAAATTTGAGCACACACCCCTTTTGATCTCCCCTTGTGTTATACAAGTATATTAAATATACTTGTATAATCATACATTTTATCCTGAGCAGAAAAAAAAATCAGAGTTATGCAAATTCAATTCAGAGTCTGGGCTGTTCCCTCTTTGAGGTTTGCTGTTAATCTTTGCGCATGGAAGCAGCAGAAACTTTGATGTTATTTAGTTTGATGAGAAGCAAAGTGGCAATGACTTCTCCCCCTTGAAAATTCCACTTATTTACATAATACAGTAAGTGGCAGCAGTCCACTTTATATGGTTTGTGTAATTCCGCATCTCATATGACTAACAGGAACCAATTAGCCACAGGACCCATGAAAATTAGTTTTATGTAAAGATGGAAAATGTATGTGTTTGAATTACCAAAGTGTAATACAGAATAATGGATAAATGCCAAACCAAGTCTTTGGGATATTAAATAAAATGAAGTAGAAACCCAAGAGCTAAGAGGAATAATAAGTGAAATTACTAGGCAGTAGTCTGTAAAAATGGCAGAAGCAGCCATTTTTCTAATTCATTAGAAATTAGACTTTCCCTTTTGCACAGTTAGACTTAATGCTTATGCACAAGTTTTTATGTGTACAATAGTGACTTTAATCTGTAATGACTTCCAGCGAGTGCCTGAAAGCCTGGGTGGTAGCAGACTATATGTATACAAGTGATGTGATACTGTGTTGGTTGGTTGGATAGCCAAAGGAGGTGGCTGCTAAATAACTAATGGGTAAGTAGCACATCCAGTATGGATACACTGGACAAAGGGATAATTCCCATCCCAGGCAAGACTGAGAAGGTAGCATGGAATTTCACTGTACTACTTAGAATAACTTGTCATTCAAAACATAAAAATTGTTTACTTCTGAACTTTTCTATTTAATATGTTTGGACTGCAGTTCAACACAATTACATGAAATTAGAGAAAGTAAAATCATAGATGAGGGGGGACCACTGCATGAATAAAATTTTCCTAAAATTTTAAATAATAAGATGGAATTGCCTTGTGTTAAGTCATAAAGAGGGAGAGCCATGAAAATGTACTGCCACTTTCAAAAATGATTTAGTGGAAGAAACACAGTAGACTGTGAAGGGGAAGATGTGCTGACAGTGAAAGCCTTTGGATTTGTTTTTGAGAATGATTCACTTAGAGCCTTGTCTCACATGATGAGTACTGACAACTTACCCCTGGTGGAAATAGACATTTGTATGGATTTATTGAGTCTAGATATTTTATAGATAGTATTTTAATAAACTGTGTAGGTTTTCATTTAAGAATGAATAATCTTGCATAGGGACAATCTGTGGGTACAGATTTTGGGGAAAATTTGAGCAAATAAAAGAATAAGATTGAGAGAAAAAGAAATCAGAAGGAGGAAATAAGAAGTTTGATCCTGTAGCGCGATGTGGGGAGGGTGTCAACCTCCAGGGTGCGTTCAGTTCCTGCTCTGCTGTTTATTAGCTGCCACTTTCCCTCCCTGATCCTTCGTTTCCTCTTTTATAAAATGAAGAATGTTTTTGCCTAATTCATAGAATTGTTAACAATGAATGGTGCATAACATATGTAAAGTACTTTTTACACACACTAGCACATAAAAATGCTCAATAAATGGCTGATCTTCTACCTGTATTGCTTTCAAACTGTGAAATGACTTGCTTCCCCTAATGAATTTTATGGCTCAATGCATTAACTAGTTTGTCTATTTTATCTCAACCACTGGAAAATGCCTCTTTCAAGTTGGAGGGTGGAACAGATAGATTTGACCACAGTGTAATTTTTTCTCCTGAACAGAATCTCATGCCATTGGAAGGTAGTATGAAAATATGGAATTAAAACTGATGGTATTGTCTGTATATAAAACACTAACAGTGTATGTCTTTAGCTTGGCAAATGAAAATTGTTTGTTTTCCTTTTTTTTTTTTTAACTTCAAGTAGATAAAATAGAGATGGCTCAGTATAATTTTGATAATTCAGATAATGTCTAAAGAGCTAATGTGTATATCTGGGACATCTTTCTGCACATTACTGCAGGGGGTTAATGATTTCACTATTAACTGTCTTTGGGCTGTTTATTTTAAAAGTTAAAATTTCCATCTTGTTGACAATGTTTCTTTGCTGTTGTAAGGAGAAAGTCAAATAAGGTGACCTCTTATTGCAGAACAACTTATGGTCTGCTTTATAATTAATAAAAGATAAAATACTTCTCTTCAATTTGACTAGAATTTAAATGTATTCCACAATTTGTTTTAACACACTCTAGCTTAAATATCTTAAATAGCATGATTTTAACTATAATTGCAGTGTGGAAAATGATTACCTTAATTAAAGGCAGTTAGGCCCTAATTGAAAAAAAAATTCCTTCAAAATACATTGCCTAACAAATATCACACAATTAAGTTTGACAGTTCTGCTAATATACAATACTAGGCTGACAGCTATTAGCAGTAATTTAAATAAATTATTCAGAAATATACATAAGTCTATATTAAGCTTGTTATTTCTACCTATTTATATATGATGTGAAGAATTGGTAATAATATAGTTTCATGCAAATAGGTCATACAATATATATAAAACACGTACCAAAATTATTGTATCTAATTTTTGCTAGAAAATTTACATTGAATTTTATTGACATTAATAGAAAAGATATTTTTTCTTATAAAATGAAAGCAAATAAAAATTTTTTCATAAGTGGAATAAATAGAGCTAAAGCCTTTGCCTTTCATTTGAAGAATAAATGATGAGATTTGGAGAATAAATCACTTTGTACCTAGGTTTCTCCAAGCCTAAGAAAGAGTCAGAGGATGTGCTCAATAACAATAATAATAATACTACTACTAAGAGAATAAACTTTTACAAGAATCCAGAGAAAATATTTATGGGCCATGCATCTGAATTGATATTTATAAGTACACTATTTAGTAAGTTTCCCAGAAGGTCAAGACTGGAGTTCATTTGTATATTGACCAAAGAAAAACATGTCGCTTAACTAGTAGGCATGTGTGTGAACATTTGTAGTTGGACTTTCAGTGCGCTGTTATCAGTTTTCATATAAGGACAGTCCACGGTAGCAGTGGAGCTCAACTTCTGGGTCACCCAACCATGCCTCTGCCCAAAGCCCTGGCTCCTTTCCCTAACAGGACTGAAGCACTTACTGTACCAATAGAGGCCTGATACTGTCTCACCGGCCTTTTTCTTTCTTTCTTTTTTTTTTTGGCATTAAAGTGATATTCTGGATATTACAAGATTGAAAACATTGCAAGTCAAAGTCAGTTAATTTGTAACAGCAAGCAATATCATCTAGTGGGCTTGTTCAGTAACTTCCTAAAAATTACAGTTTGAGTTTGATTCTATGTGCTGTTCTTCTGACAACTCTTCACATATTATAGCTACTTGATAAAAATAGCAGGATGATCCAGACAGAGCTGTAGCTCATTTGAAAATATAAAGGAGCCAGTAGTATTCATGCGGCCATGAATAACTACACCGTGTAGAAGGAAGTCTACCCGTGATGACGAATGGCTCCGAGGCCCTTTCCTCACTGAGTAAATGGACCAGAAAGCAGGGAAGCTCCGGCTGACAGTTATAGCGGTGTACCAGGAACCAATAATACCTGAAGCAAACGTAATTGCAGAGCCAAGAGACTGTGCTGGGCTAGAAAACTTGGCTGAAGAAATTAGCAAGACGGAGTGAATTTAAATAACCATAGTTTGGGGCTGGGGATTTAGCTCAGCGGCACAGCACCTGCCTGGCAAGTGCGAGGTCATGAGTTCGATTCTCGGTACTGTAAAAAAACAAAAACAAAACAAACAAACAAACAAAATAACCATAGTTCCCAAGGATCCCCTTGATCCTTTGTATTGCTGAGCATGGTAACAGCGGATGGCAGTGATCGCGTCACTCACGTGGTGACCGGACAGAGAAGAATGTGTATGGCGGAAGCTCCTTTAGCTGCATCTGATGCACAGAACATAATGGTATAGAGAGGAGCGCCGAGGTGAGAGATCTGTGGCGAGGGAAAGGAAGACAAATGAGGGTAGGGTTCCTTCACAAGGAGCTTTTAATTAAGCGGAGAAGAAAACCTACACATAATACATCAAAGAGCTGCTTTTTCAGACATACACACACTCACACAAAAACTTGAACTGATGTTAAAAAAGGTGTTTGCTTGCATCTCTAAGAATGTATTTATATAAGTAGGAGTTTGCAGGCAGGCACGCCTGGCTAGAATCCAGCTACGTGGACACTAGCTGTGTGGCTGCAACCACGCTGCTTAACCACCCCGAGCCCTGGTGTCCTCAGTGTAACAGTGGGAGACACTACTGACAACAAAAGGGGGTCATGAGACTCAAAGGAGAAAATGCAGAGTGCCTGGTGTACAACACAGTCAGTAAATGCTACTAAGCAAGGGGGCTGTCCTTTTGGTTTGGTTTCTTTTCTAGAATTTTTTTTCAACTTTGCTGAAATGTGACTGTTAAGTGTTTATTTATTTATTTTATTTTAGAAATAAAAGGAGGAAAATACTAACAGACAGACAACATTTTGCAAAATAGCAAAGGATCAGTACAGACATTACAGAGTTACAAACAGAGTGGTAGGGAATTGACAATGCTTGTTGTATTACATATTGATATCTTCAAAGTAGTTTCTCATGAAAACAGATATAGACTTTTGTGAGAGCACTTAGGCTCTGTCCCCCTAGCAGATTTCAAGATTATTATTAAATGTAAGATTATTATGAACTACAGTCACCTTGCTGTACATTGGCTTACTGGAACTTACCGTACAATAGAAGTAACTTTGATTATCATCTGCTCGTTTCTTCCACTCCCCAGCCCCTGGAAACCATTGTTCTCTATTCTCTGTCTTTATAGGTTTGACTTGTCTTGAAGTAGTACATGTGCTATGACCATGTAGTGTTTGTCTTTCTGTGTCTAGCTTATTTCATCTAACATAATATTCTCTGGGTTTATCTGTATAGTTATTGTTATGGCAGAAATTCCCGTTTGTCCCAAACATTCCACAAGAGACGCCAATCGCCAGTGAGAACAAAATCAGAGTTTGATTTGAGGCTAGCCACCCTCACTTCCTTGCCAATCTGGAAGCGGGCCCATGGCTAACTTTGTTTCCCCTTATATACATTTTGGTTTCTAATGACAACAGATTGGGGTGTTACATTCTCTGACCCCAGTGGGCATATGGTGTTTCTCTCATCCTGTTGGACCCCAGGTCAGTTGCAGGTTGCATGTCAAACCGTGATAGATGTTTTCCCCCATTATCTCTGTTTTCACAACCTATGCATTCCTTTAGGGTTACAATATTTACCTAGGGCCAGGAGATGGCACTGCCCAGGCAGGGTCACGGAGGGTCACCTAGGCCTAGGCTCCCCCTTACCTTGGGGAGACATTCCTGGGAAGTGTTGATCTGGGGAATTAGCTCTTGCACTGTCCCGGGAGGCTTCCCGAGGCACCATGCAGGCTTTTACCAAACTATTTTATCTAAAATAGTATGCTAAGATTCATTGCCCCCTACATTATAGATGGCAAGAATTTTTTCTTTAAGGCTGAATGATAATCCATTTTGGCTTTATCTGTCTCTTTCTGTAAAGACACACACACATACACACACACACACATGACTATTGCATTTTCTTTATCCATTCATCTGGTGATGAACGTGGAGGTTGTTTCTGTATCTTGGCTACTATGCAGAATGCTGCCCTGACTATGGGAGTGTAGATGTCTCTGTGAGGTGCTGATTTAATTTCTTTCTGATGTATGGCCAAATGTGGAATTACTGGATCATATGGTGGTTCTATAAATGCCCAATATTATTTAAAGTCAGCAAAAATGGTAAGAAAATTCAGACAGATGAATGGCTTAAGAAAATGCCATGCATATGTTTGTAGACACACACATATGTACATGTTTATATATAGATACAACGAAATATTCCAATTTAAGAAAGAAGAAAATAGTGTCACTTGTGACAACATGGATGACAGAGGGTATCACCTTTGAGTGCAGCATGAGTGAGTTTTAGAGATCTAAAGTACAGCAAGGTGACTAGCGTTAATAATAATGCATTATATACTTGACTATTTCTTATACTCCAGACACTGCATTTTCTCACTTAAATCTCCTGACACTCCTCTGCTGTCAGTACTATTGTCTTCCAGAGTTCACTGAGGAAGCCAAGGCTCAGGATGTTGAAGGAACGTGGTTGCAGTTACACAGCTACAGCTGGTGTCCACACAGAAGCATCCCATCCAGGTCCGCCTGCTTACACACTCCCACTGCTGAATATACTCTTAGGGATGTAACCACACTCCTCTTTGCAGCCTGAATTCAAGGTGTGTGTGTGTGTGTGTGTGTGTGTGTGTGTGTGTGTGTGTGTGTGAAGCAGTTCTTTGGTTTACTAGGTATGCGTTTTCATCTCAGCTTAATTGAAAAGTCCTCGTGGAAAGGGACCCTGCCCACATTTGCATGGCACAGAAGATGTTTATCACTGTACTGTATGCTCTTTCCAATTTTGTTCTTTGGAAAGGCTTTTGAGCATTTTGTTTGCCCAAATATTAATCAAGATGGCATTTTATAGTCTAATAACCAAACCTCCTATTTCCCATGGATTTTGGAGCAAGCAGAACATAACCTGCATCTCCATACTGACTGCTTCTTTCTATGTCTTTCATATTGTTTCTGAGTTTAGAGAGCATTTTATAGCTTTGAGTGATATTTCTTACATGAGGCTCTGAGAAAGGACAAAATCACAGGAGTATCTTTTATCTAATATCTGTATCATTGTTACGTAAATTAAAGGTTACTGAGAAAATAGAGTCCATTTGTTTTTACTTGGAGTCTATTTAGAATTTGCCAAGTGCTGTACACATATAAAACCTAGAGAAGTTAGTCACAAAGGACTTTCAAATACTTAAAAAAATTACTCTCCTCCATACCACCCCAACTATTGTGAATCTGTGTTAAAATGTGCTCAGGGATCTAATGTTCCCAGACCAGTGTCAAAGTCAAATTTCATTTTGCAAGGGATATAAATCTTAGAATTTGAGATAGCTCTAGAAACTGTTTGGAGTTTTAATTTCATACTTGCCTAATTTTAATGTGGGTCAAGAAAATGGAATGACAAACTCAACTGGTAGTTGAAATGATGGAACAGCACGTACAGAAGAGTGAAGGGACAGCATTAGTAGTCTATTTTGAATCCATACATATAGATAGAAGAAAAATAGGTTTTAAAGTAAAACTGCATTATTTTGAGGCTAAGTGCTATGCTGTTAATTAAAACTCATGATTTTTACTAATTACGTCCTTGACCCATCTTTCATTTTCCTACCCTTGTGTTTCCCTATCAGAATTATCTGCTCTGATTTTAACACCTGTCCCTTTCCTCCTCAAGGTCTCCGTTGTTTTGTCTCACCCGTGGAACTGCTGGCAAGGCTTGTCTCCAATTTTTCTGTTCTTTAAATTACAGTCTCCTTCCTCTGTCCCACTGAAGTTTCCTAAAGACATTGAAGCTAATTTATAGTGATACTTTCATTGCCTCCAATTATTAAGGAGTGATAGGTGGTGGTGAGGAGTGTACTTACTCTACAGCACAGCGAGCCTGTTGAAGTTAGTGCCCTCTTATTTGCTGTTTATTCTCAATTTAATAAAGCTGATTGACTTATAAAATTTGCTTGGTAGGAAAAGTGTTTTCCAAGTAAATTAACTGTTCAATTATTTCTCTGTAATCTGCCTGCCCTACTTCTTGCTGTGGATTTCAAGGTGATCTTCCTTTTTGTAACAGATGGTTGATCAGAAATCATGTATGTTTATGGAGATAGCACCAACACCATTTAGGGTACTATAGCTATCGAATTGTGGTGCATCAGGACAATAGCTTCCAAGAAGTCCTTATCAGGGGATAATGCAGGCAATATTTCCTATTTCCATGACAACTCAGAACTGCATATCACTTCGCTGTCCTCTAGAGGAGACAGACTGTTCCTCAATTGGGCTGTCCTTTGCAGCTGGGATTGGGAGGACAGTCTCATTGCTGCTTTCTAGGCACTGGGGCTGGTTACTAAGATCAGCCCTAGCAAAGGAGCCACCCTGTGTGTCTGTGACAGCTGAAGGGACCACCCTGCTCCTTCCTGCTCCCTAAACCTTTGCCCAGAATGATATTCTGGGTCATGGTTTAGAAGTTTATAGAATGAACTAAAAAGAGCTTTTTGGTGATCATTTTTGGGATCACCAAGCTTCCATTGGCCTTCTGCACCAAGTTCCTTAGGATAGGGACTAAATGCAGAAGAGTGGTTCTTCAGTCTCAGGTCGGTGCCCCAAAGCATTGAACCATTTCCACATCTGCAACTCTACGATGACTGTACCTCAAAAGGACAAATTTCTTAGTCAACATTCAGCTGACTAAGATTGCAAGTACTTTGGGATCATGCTGAGAGTATGTGAACTATGCTGATTTCTCAGGGCTCTTTCACTACTGTCATGGAACAATGAAGCAGAGTCTATGTTTTTTCCTTTTATGGAGACAATCCATCTCTTTGAAGAAGCTGATAAGTATAATGGTCCTGGACAGTCTCCTCTTAATCACTGTTTGTACCTAATTAGTAGTGGGCATTCTATTATAAATAAGTGACTATCTTCTTCCTTCAGAATTGATAAAATGCTTAAGATTGTTACACAGCTAGTTTCTCTTAGTTCATTAAAAAGAAAATTTTGTGCTAATATTTTATGGGCAAAATACCATGCCTATATCTTCTACTGTGAATAACTCCCAGGAAGACAAGAACATACAATGTATATAACTTGTTTTGAAACTCAGTTTCATTATTATGTTTATCTTTATTTTTAAAGGAAAGAACAACTGGTATGGGGGAAAGGAGAAAATAAAGAAGGGAAATATATATATATATATATATATATATATATACATATACACACACACACGTACATATACACACATGCACAAGATAGCTAAGATAGTTGTACTACTAATTTCTATTGGTTTATTGAAAGGAACAATTAATGCTTAATTGTTTGATTAATCTTGCATACCTATATCTGGCCATCTGTGCAACTATTTTCAAATAACAATATGTAATATAACAACCACTGTTAATTTCCTGTCACCTTGTTTTGGAATTCTGTATCGATTTTACTGCTTTTTGTTGTTTTGTGTCTTTGTTTTTGCTCTTTTGTTTGTTTGTTTTCTCTTTAATATAAAAAATAGAATTGACAGAATGCTATCTCATTTATTGGCCTATTTTCATTTTGTGGTCCTTTTTATAGCTTTCTCACTTTCTCACTAATTGCTAAAAATCAACATATGTCCTCAGTGATCTTTATCTTATGGTTGTCTCTGTAAAGCATTTGGTGATAAGGGAACTTAGGGGAACCATAGACCAACCTTTTCTTCTGTGGGTAACTTTGTTTTATTCGCTAAACAATGTTCTTACCCAGTGTAAAGTCTTCATCATTTCTCCTCTCTGACCAACCAGTAGTCTTCGCATTTCTAAAGATTAATTTCAGAAGACAAGAGAAATAGGCTCAGCTTGATTGACACTGTATATCTTTGGCTGAAAAGATGAAATTATCCCTGACTATATAATATTTGAAAGTAGCATCAAAATTGTTTGCCTTATATAATATGGTATTTAATAATATTGTATTTGCCTCATATAATACAGTATTTATATAGCATGGTATTTACTTATCATTTCCATCTTCTCATCATCTCCTGCTCCCTTAGACAGTTACAAACACACATTCAGCAGCAGTTACTAAGTTCTCTCTGTCTAAATGTAGTCTGGTTATTTTTGTTGCTTTTAAGATGTCAGTAGCATGAGTAAAGAGCTTAGTGAATTGGTTGTAGAAAAGAGACTGGAAACCTCCATCTGCTACTTATTAACAATCCAACTTTGGGCAAGTCCCTAAGTGATTCTAAGTTTTAGTTTCTTCATCTAAAATGGGAGACATGGATGTTTTTCCTATTATAGGAATGTTTAATCTCTGGCATGAGACTTTTCTTCCTAATACGTCCCAGCATTCATAGAGTATGTGAGAGACTGGGGCACTGAAAGATGCTATTCTTTAAGGAATTGAATGATGCTATCCTTTGAGGAGCTGAAGAGTAAATTCAGTTGACTTGAATTGCAAAGTACAAATTTTGTAGATGTTCCTAGCATCACTGAGTGAATTTTTAAAGCACTCTTTCTTTCAACACTGCTTCCATCCTGGGGCCCAAAGTTTCATCTAAAAACCAACTTCTTCTCCAGCTGATCATACTCACTATTCCTCACCAAAAGTTCTTCTCATTTGACCAAGCCAGGCAGAGTACTTCATGCCTGCAATCCCAGATACTTGGGGGAGGGAACAAAAGGAAGATTACAAACACGTTAGAGGCCAGCACAGCAACTTATACCCCATCTCAAAAAGGGGGCAGAGTCATAGCTCAGTTGTAGAGAGCTGGCCTAGTTCAAAGCCCTGCATTCAAGTCCCAGCACCACATAAAGAAGTTAAAAAAAAAAGGCAGAAATTAATTAAAAATTTATCCTCATCCAACCAACTTCTAAAGATTCATTGTATCTGAGGCTTTGTGAAATATTGGGGGGGGGTAGTGATGAAAGGCACAGTTCTTGACATTGTTGCAGCATGTAGATTAGATACCCCCTGAGGTTGATTTGGTTGTACAAAGCTGTTCACCAAGGGATGTAGAGTCCTACATTCATCTTTCTGGGCGTATGGGCAGAGCTGGAAGGACAGGGGTTTGCATCTGCTTTTATCAGCACAAGGAAGAATATCAGTTAGCCCAAGTGGAGCAGAAAGCAGGAATCAAATTTAAATGAATAGGAGTCCCTTCCCCAACACAAATAATAAAAGCTTCTAGCAAAGTTGTGATCAGGCTTTTGGATTCTGTGTCTCCTACTGCCGTTGGTCACTTCAAGCAGTCTGCTGAGAAGCTGATTGAGAAGGGAGCTGTGGAGGCCCTGGCTACAGCACTGGTCCATGTTTCAGGTGCTGCATCAGGAGACCGGCGCTCTTTGATCAACTCAGAGGCAGGTTTTGTGACCATGATCTTGCAGCGTTCAGTTGAAATACCAAACATTAGTTATGCTTGGAGAGAACTGAAGGAGCAAGTGGGTGAGGATATTGATTCCAAAGTGGAGGAAATGGTCTTTCTCAAAGGGAAGCGGAGTGTTTGTTTTGATGTCCATACACTGCAGTGACAGAAATACAGGGGAAATGGCGTGACTTGAGCCGCTGACAGCTTGCTGTGGCCACAGAGCAGCCGGAGCTGAAAGGACGCCGGGAAGGATTTCGAGGATCCAGGGGTCGGGAAGGCGGCCGTGCCTTCAGGGCACAGCGAAATGGAAGCAGAAGATTCAGGAGCCAGCGGGGAGAAAACAGAAACTTCAGGGGACCGAGATCAGGAGGTGGCAATAAAAGTAACAGATCCCAAAACACAGGCCAGAAGCAGAGTTTTAGCAAAGCATTTGGTCAGTGATGAGTTGTAGAGGATTTACACGGCAGAAACAGAACTGCGCTTAGCAATGTGGAACTGAATGCGATTGTTCACACAATTAATAGCACATTGTGCTTCCTTTGGACCACTTGGCCAGTTCCCAACCTTTTTCAGAGGGTAAGGGCTCCTCTACATTATTTCATTTGATCACTGTTGTTTGTAACTACTGCTGTTGCTTTTTATCAGGTTTGCATTTGAAAAGGAAAATGAATTCATTACATCTTTATTCTAATATATTATCTAGATTATAAGTTAAAATCAAGCACATATCTGCCTATACTGTACTAGTAAGTTGGTCTTTTTAATTTTTTGTAGTACTAGAGATTAAACCTAGCATCACTTTCCATTCCATCAGCCAATAGTGTGCTATGTACACAGTCTTGTGCTGGCAAACTTGCGCAGGTAGTAGTGACATACTCCATTTCCATTGTACACAGCACAGCATCCATCTGCTGATGAAATACATACTATATTTTATTTCAATTTAATATTCTTTTAATATGTTTGAATTAACTTTTAAAATATTTTTATAGTGTTTTAAATTTTTAGGCAAAAATAATGAAAATCATAAATATTATGTAAATACCTAAATACTGCAAAATCCCGCAATATAGCAAAAACTTCATGATTAAGAGTTAGGTATATATATTTTTAAAAACTGTGTTACAGTGAAGCTGAAATAAGTGAACCATGATATAGCAAAGGATGATTGTATTTTTCAAACAAATGAACTAGTCACCACTTTTAGAAATGCAAGGGTCTGTGGTGAAGGGAAACAATTTATACTCATTTAGGCTTTAATATAAAAATGCGCTACCAGGGACAGAGTAAGTGTGCATGCTGTAGCAGAGTTCAGTGCTTTAAGAAGGAGCAATACTAATCAGTACTCCACCAGAGTCCTGCAAAGTGTGCTACAGAGGAAGGGCGGGTTGTGGGTGTGCTTGTGTGTGAATATGTTTGTGAGTGTGTATGTGTGCATGTGTATGTGTGTGTGTGTGTGTGTGTGTGTGTACATCCTGTCAAATGGGAAATGGGGGTAAGAATTGGGAATTAAGTGAAAGAGACTGTGAGTCCAGGCAAGCATTGCATTAATTATAAAAGTTCAAAAAGTAAGAAGGATTACATCAATAGAGGGCGACTCATAGTTTAATGAGGTTTTTTCATCCATAAGGCATCTATTGATAACAAATACTCTGCTCAGAAATGAAGCTGTGTAAGGCACTAACAACATAATTTTAACGATTTTAGCTGTGGAAAAGGGTGCATAGATTGCTCCCTGAGCATAGAAGAGTCTATGAAACACTATATTGTCTCAAAATAATTGCAGATGCAACAGTCCAGTAGCCATTGCATAAGCACACCTTCTGCTTATAGGGAATTTACAAGAAATGTGTTCCTTAGTATTGTATTTGAATGGACCCTTCCTGAATACATATTCATAGGCACTCATAGTAATAGTCAAAGTAATTCATAACTATTTTTTGGAAAAATACAGAATATCTGATTTTCATTTGTTTTTCCCCAGAAGACCTTGGAATTTCTTTGGGTTTATAGCAGAACTGCTGATAAAGTAGATTTGAAAGAGTTGAAAATTGAGAAAGGAGAGGGCGGAAGACTGAGACATATAAGGGTGATTCATAAATGGAGACAAAAGGTAGGGTGGTTAAAATTCTTCCAAGTTCTAGTATATGATTTAAATAGACTGCAATTTCCATGAACCAGAGGAAAAAATCAATACAACAAGAGTCTGAAAAGTAAGGAAGTGCTTACCCAGCATCTGCTCCCTTCGTTGCTCCGGCCCTCTCAGAGTTGAAAACATGATGGGAAGTCATGAAAGAACACTGATTTCTCCCAGGAAAATGCTGTGAGTATTAAGAATTGCTTAATAGTTCACACTAATAGATTGCTTACATAGAATTCAATATCCTCTGGCTTTGTAAATGAAGGGAAATTTTAACAGCAGCCTAAGGGATTTTTTTCTGTCAAATTTTGAATTTAAGAACATGTGGAATTCAATATGCATGGATTCAATAAAAGCACATGTCATTGCATTTTGGATGTAATGAAGCAAGAAGGAGAGATGTTTCCATGTGAAGAAGTCCATTTATATTTCATCAAAATTATATTACATTTGGCTGTGGTGCTGCATTGCATTTATCTCTAAACATTGTATTAGAAAAGATTTTTTTCTTATTCCGTTTCAAAGTACAGTGTTCATTGTAAAGGTTCTAAAGAACTAAAAATTAGACTTGTACAATTTCCATTGCTAAAACATGTATTTCCTTCTTTTTTAATTCCCTGTAACATATGTAACTAAAATAATATCTTGAAACTTCTCATTACATAAATAATCTTGCTAATAGAAGAGGAACTTTGAATTTTTGAGAAATTACACAAGAACTATTTTAAGAACACTTGGAGATTGTTTCCTGGAGTGCCTGACAGTTTTCTTCAGAACTACTTCTTTGTAGAGCAAGTGGTAATTGTTAAACCTTTCTGCATGAAGCATACAATTTTTCAAATGTACTCTGCATAGGTATATTTTAAGAAGGAATTCAGTTTGGTTGCATAATTTCAGCCTTTTCTAAGCTAGTAGTGATGATAACATTAAAAAATAACTTGGTGTGCTACTTGTTCTCCGACTGCTATGATTTTATCACAAACTGCTAGCTTGCTAGAGATTATAGCTGCTAAAATGCTCTCTTGATTAATGTGCTAATTAATTAATGCAGCTGCTAAGTTGCAATGCTGATTAAAATACACCACACCGAGAACACTGGAAAACTTCCCCAAATTAGTCAATCATCCCGGGTGCATTTTGACCCTAGAAAAAGCTCAGATGCTGGGCAGAATAAGTGAATCTACTGCTGCTTGTGGGAACAACTGGAAGATCTGTTAGTCAAGACCCCATTTCTTCTTCTTTAATCCTTAAACTGACTTCATGGTGAGAAATCAAAGCTAAAACACAGAGAAGAATTACCATTCTCTTTGTCTCTCTCTCTTCTCCCCGCCTCTGTCTCTCTCAGATTTGTTTTCTCTAGTAATAACAGAGTGTTAGTGAAGGAGTTTATAGTGTACAAGATGAGCACCAAGTTAAACACCAAATACAGACTTAGCGGCTATATGGAGGTTTGGCCCAGTAAACATTCCTTCTGATGGTGCTGATCATAATGCTTCTTCCCAGCACCCTCATTCTTAGAGTTAAGATTTGCCCAACAGGAAATAGTAAGCATTTATCACTTATAAGACATACTAGGCAAGGGACAAAAGATATGTTTTACTCTCTTTAAGAACTTCATTTTATAATTTTGGAAAGAAGGAAAATAGCTTAATATTAATTGCCATTACCAGACAACAAGTGAATAGATACCAGGTCAGTGGAACAGAAGTTAAGGACTACAGAGGAAGAATAATTTGCAATTTTATTTTTTTTATTTTATTTTTTATTTTTTGGTTTTTCTCCACTACCAGGAATTGAACTCACGACCTTGTGCTTGCCAGGCAGGCGCTTTGCCGCTGAGCTAAATCCCCAGCCCTGATTTGCAATTTTAGTTATATCTTCCCTAATGAAGTAAAAACGGACAGGCACTTTGGAAGGATTTGAACTGATAGATTGGTAGCATAAAGAAGACATATGAATAGATGTTTACAGGCTCGAGAAGGAATATGCCCACAAATAAATGAGGTTTAATCAGGTAAATGAAGCTGAGGCTAAATGATGTCCTGGGAAGGATTCTGGACATGAGAGCTAAGGATGACAGGTTAACATGGGCCAATGCAGGGCAGACTTCGAGTGCTGGCCAAGAAATGGACCAGTGAAACCCTCACCTTCTGTAGAGGGAGAGAAACCTGGTTTGAGCGTTTTAATCTGTCTGCAATCAGCAGGTTGGACTGGATGAGGGAAACACTGGAGAGGAAAGATGCATGAGCAAGATTTTTCATAAATCCAGGTATATTCTTTGTGAGCTAGAAAACAGCCAATCTAAAATTCAAAAAGTGGATAAAGAAGGTGTTCCAAACAATGGACCAAGAATTAGAGCAGACTATGTAGATCCTTGACTTTTCATTTTATTTGACAGAGAATCATAGTTTTTGTTTCATCTTGGGGGACTGTGCTGGAATTCTACAGGAAACTCCTATGGAGGGATGGCCCCTCATAGTGTGCACTTTTAGGTAATAATACTTCTTAGTTCTGGTACCAATGTCATATCACATGTGTAGAACTATATCACCTAAAACCCAAACTGAAACCTCTGGTCCTGGGTGTCTTGGTTACTTTATTATACCTGAGATGCAATACCTGACAATCACAACTTAAAGGAGAAGAGGTTTATCTGGACTCATTGTAGAGCTCTCAGTTCATAGCCCTCTGGCTCCAAGGCAGGGAGGGCTGGCAGCTCCTGGCCTGGCAGAGGAGAAACAGCTCATGGTGTGGCCACAGGAAATAGGGAGAGATCAAGGCAGGAGGAAAAGAGACAGACCCTTCAGGCCCTCTCTCTGCAGTGACCCCGCCACTCTGCAACCAGGCTCCACCTCCCAACTTAACATTCAGCTACAAGCTCATCAGTGGTCTGAGACATTGATTAGTGTCACATCCTGTCTTGGTTAGTTTTCTCTCATTACTGGGACAAAATACCTGATGCCCAAAATTAAGGAAGGAAAAGTTTATTTAGCTCACAGTTTGTGGAAGTTTCAGTTTATACTGTCATCGTTTGTATCTAGATGTCCCCCAAGAGCCTCAGGTAGTCATGGGGTGGGATTCTAGAGTTTGTGATTGATTCATGGTCCCATGCTCGGGGATTATGGGTGTGAGTGCTACACCTGCC
>NW_004955410.1:13126645-13136603 GCF_000276665.1 Chinchilla lanigera
CAAGCACACACCAGGGCGGAATCGGGGAGGAATGTCCTCAAGCACTCTTTTCCTCTCCCTTACGTATGCAAATTAACCACCCCAGGGCAGGTGTAACTCTCACACCCACAGTCATTCAACTCTAATAGCCTGCCCCATGGTCGCATGAGGCTTTGGAGGGGACACACAGACATAAACCATAACAATAATATAATAAAGGGAAAGAGTCTTGCTCTTTCTCCTTTTTTGCTCTTGCTGCTTTTACCATTTTCTGCTGTTACAAACTTTTCTCCTCTGCCATGTGCCACTCTCCCTTGGAGCCAGCCAAGTATGGACTGAAACCTCTGCAAACAGTGAGCTAAATAAACCTTTCCTTCCTTAATTTTGGGTGTCAGGTATTTTGTCCCAGCAACAAAGGTAACCAAGACACGTACACAGCTGGCTCCAAGGCAGGGTGGCACATGGCAGAGGACAACAGTTCATGGTGGTGGAAAACAGCAAAAACAGCAAGAGCAGGGAAGAGCAGCAGCAGAGAGCAAGTCTCTTTCCCTCCTTTATATTGTATGCAGGCTACCCACCCCGGGACAGGTGTAGCACTTACACTCATAATCCCAGCATTGGACTATGAGTCAAGCATAAACTCTACAAGCCTGCCCCCTGACTACATGAGGCTTTGTGGGGACATCCAGACACAAACCATAACACACCCCATGACCGAAACATCTCCCTAAAGCCCCACCTATGAGCACATGAGGCTTTGGGGGACATTTAGATAAAAACCATAACATTTGAGTGTGACCTTATTTGAAAATTGTTTTTTGTGGATGGAATCAAGTCTAGGTGAGATGATTAAGAGGGTCATGATCTGATTGGACCAGTGTCATTTATAGAAAGAGGACACATGGAAGTGGACACATAGAGGAAAGGTGTGACGATAGAGGTAGATGTTAGAGTCATACATTTATAAATTAAGGGATGCCATATTGCCAGCAAATGCTGGGAGCTAGGAGAGTGGAGGGAGATTTCTTCTCACAGGTTTCAAAGGGAGCATGGCCCTGCCAACAATTTGATTTCAGACTCTGGAACTTTGAGACAATAAATTTCTCTTGCTTTAAATTACCCAGTTTGTGATACTTTGTTAGGATGGCCCTAAGAGACTAATACATCCAGTAAGTTCTCAGTGATTTTTGATGAGCTCTTCCGATGTACCAAGGGCTATGGTGAGTCCTTTTCAGGCGCTGCCTTTCCCAGTGTTCACAGTAACATTATCTGGTAGGTATTATATGCTTTTTACCTACATATGTGTGTGTATACACATATATGGGAGAGAGAGAGAGATACAGAGAGAGACAGAGACACAGAGGCAGAGGCAGAGAAATTGAAAGACTGCCTAAAATCACAATCTACCTGGTTTCAGTGTCCCATGCCCTCATAAAGCAGGAGGAAGGAGATCCCATGGCCTGTCTTTAGTTCTGAAGTGTGTGTTCTTACATGTGTCTCAAAATAAAGTAAGGTCAGGCTTTATGAACAAGATTACAAGCATTTCTCAACCCAGGATTCCTGGACCCCAAAGTGTGAGGAAATCAAACAGCATTGCTACCTTCAATCCTTTGTTTCTATGATTGCCAGACTCAGGAAGAATACCCACTGCTCCTTCCTTAGTAATCCAATAGTGACTAGGACATTGACTTGGATGCCAGCCAACATCTTCTCCACAATTCTCTCTTAACAAGTATGGAACAAAGGCTGGAGGTTTACAGTGGGGCACATGGTCAAGATCAAGTTCCGCCTGGCTCAGAAATAGAACCAGACAGTCCAGTGGGGTTTGTTTGTATGGCTTGCTTTCTTACCAACTTCATGCTTTCTGTCAGCTGAGAAATTGAGATGTTGTTATTTCCAAATGGGAATTCAATTTACACATATATTCATATCACCTGGGAAGCACTTAGGTGATTTTAAACTTTAATTTAATAATCATATATTGAGCACTTGCTGGAAGGTAAGAGGTCCCCTGGCAGGAGCAGGTATACGAACATAAATATGACATTAATCTTATTTATCAGATGTTGCACTTTTGCTGAATGTGTCATATTTTAGTGGTCCATCACTTAGAATGAATCTGTTATCTTCCTAAACCTCAGTTACTTTATAGCAGAGCTTAGTCCTGAAACATAGACAATAATCTCTCAAAATATGCCTCTCTTATTCCTGGCTAAGGGTTTTGCACCAAAATGTAGCTTTTCCCTTTCTTAATAAGCACATTTTTCTCCTATTTTTTTAAGTCTGGAGTGGGCAGCTGGGAAATAGAGCTGAGGAAAAGCAAATCTCCTTCAGAGTGTTTGCTCCAGAGTTCAATCTTATATCAAATTTCAAAAATTGTTTCCAGGTAGAAAGTCAGACAATCTGGAAGAAGATGTTCCCTCCCTGGGTCTCCTAGATTGTGTCCCATTGTGATGACTCCAAGAATTTCACAACCTAGCACATTGTCCTCATGGTTTGTGACCATGTTTCTTGTCCTGCACTGAAGTTTCAGCTTGAGAAGGATGCAGGGGAGTGATGGTGTGAAGGTGGGGAAGGACATGGAAAAACAAGGTAGTGTGTGATGAAGAAGGACAACATCCTGGGCTAAATGCTTTAATAGAGGCACATATCCAGAGTCAAGGCAGCAAACAGAAAGAACTGAGCAGCTTTGTCTGGAATGGCTGGCTTGCATGGAAGACTGATTTGGATCTAGGGATTGTGAGAAGGTTCTGTAGGGGAGAGATGGGGATGAGATTCACAGTGGTTTAATACATGCAGAGCTAGCAGTTCAGCAGGGCAGCTGACGCAATAGGGAGAAAGTCATCCATCACTGGCAGGACAGGGGCTATTGAATCCTGGCTCGGGTACTTTCAAACTTATATGAAAAAGCTTGTACCAAAAAAAAAAAAAACCTTTTATTTTTTGTAAAAAAGGATATTTTACTACTGACTTTAAAAAATAGTTGCTAGCACATGGTTCTAATATGAAGCAGACTGACTTTGAGTAGGTTTTACTGGGCATTTTAATTTTCCACATAAAAATCATCCACTTTTTGCTTGTACCATGAGTGAGGCTAGTGCAGAAGAGGTACTGCAGGTCCCTGTAGGCAGCTGAAGCTGTCAAAGGACTTTATTTTAACGTTTAGAGTACATGGCTAATGATTTCTCATCATTAATACACACATAGTTATTGTAAAAATATAAAAATGTAGTAAAATATAGAGAAAAAATTAGTTACTCATGTTCATATCCACAGAGACTAATGCTACTTTTGTGGAGAATTTTTTCTCATGTATATATTTTCTCCATGTATAGTTTACATTAATATTCATTGATACCAATGCAGTGCAATATGCTGATTTCTGCACTGTATCCAGAATATAAATAAAAATGATCTAATGCCATTATTTCATTGATATTCCATTATGTGGATGCTTTGTGGAACAAGTCCTGAGATGTGAACTATGATCATTGCCTTCTGTAGGCTTCCTATCTAAACTGTCTTACCCAGAGAATCCAAACACTAAAGCTAAACTTGCCTCACCCTCTGTCTTGCTGCTTTATGTCCTATTATTTTTGTAAAGTAGAATTGGGGTTAGAATCTGAGTAGATGACACTAACTACACTACAATGATGCAAGTTATATTGTTTTCTTTGACTTTTGTTGCACAGTTGAACTGTTGAGGAACGCTGTGTACATTGCATTGGTGGATTACTCACACAAAGTGAGAAACTATCATTGTTGCTTTTGTCTGATACTAAGAATGTTATATTTATATGGTATATATCATATTTATTAATATATATCATATATTAATATATAATATATATAATGTGTTTCAAATAAACACAACATTTATATCATCTATATGTGTGAATCAGCTTCCCACTTTTCTTGCTTTCTACCTTAATCCAGATCTGACTGTATGATTCATATATGGTGATAACTCAGCCCAATTTGGTAAATTGAATAGTTGATGCTGGTGCTGCCCAGAAGGGATCATTTTGGATTAGAAGGGAATAGTTATGGGCCATTGCAACCTGCAAATTTGTTCATGGCTTTGCCTGAGTTTACAGCTGAGCTTTGGTCCAAAGAGCTCTTAAACATAATTTATCAACAGCCTCAGAAGTCTCCATGGGGTCTGCATTAATTCAACCAGGACATCCTGTTACTGGAAAGAATTTAAGCACCACTTTCCAAGGGCCCCTGTGCCATGCACAAATTGATGTAGCAGGCCACTTCACAGTTAAAAAAAAAAGAGTACATTTTCCCAAGCCACTAGATAATATATTCTTGATTTGAACTGTAGTCTCGTTCACATTATACTGCAACATACAATCATACCGAATATGCTTTGTATTTTCTGTGGTATGATTTTTGCCACAGGTTTATTTTAATGGGTAATCACTGTCTTAGGGATATGTAATCTATTCGTCATTATCAAGGCTTCATCCTGGAGCAAGGTCAGGCTCCATGTGAGACAATAGAGGACTGCAACTATCACCCCACCAGCTACATAGTCAAAGATTTTCGTGAATTGTCAGGGATGGAATGTCTCTCTCTTGAGCAAGGGCAGGATGAAGCTCTTTGGTAGTGAATTTAAATTCTAATAGTTTGAATGCATTTTAGTAAATGCTTAAATATTAGTTGAATTAATATGTTTCAGATAAATATCCTATTGGTCATTAATATTACCATAAATATAAAAAATTAAATACATTGCATTTATATAAAGCTTTCTTCTACTTCAAAAAATTTTTCTCACCTAAGCCTTCTAGAAACTGTGTGACAAGTAGGTCAAAGAAAACATGCATACTACCACTGGAATAGGGAAGGAGTCTTAGAAATCTTTTGAGAGGCTTTTTCCTGGTTAAAGAACCAAGTTCTTCAGTGACTGAATTTACAAAGTGGTAAGGGGAGTTTTAGGAAAAGACCAATATCAAAACTACGTTGGGATCTCATCCATTTTCTTTGCCTGTGACAATCTTAACAAAAGTCTCCTGCTGTAAGGGAGAGGTGGCTCTGTGTGATCAGTTTTCTTCCACCCAGGTGACATCTGGAACAACAGGGTCTGTTCTTCATATTGTGACACCTGATGAAGGAGGAACACATTTTCTTTGTGTCCTTATAGATCAGTCAGCATACATGACATCTTGCTGTAGTATAAACCATTCCACACTGCAGGCACTTAGAATGATGAAAATTCCATGTCCTCATCTGGTTACTCTGGTTCCACATCCTTTACTTTTCACTGTATCATATGGGTGGTGGGACATCCTTTTATCTGACTTGCTGTTGGTCTCATAACAAAGGGAAAAGAGAACAAGCTGCCTCTTAAAGATTCTAATTAGATGTAATCAAACTCACTGCTGTGTTCATTTCACATACCAAAATGGCCAGTACGGCTACATGACCACCCTGGTGTCAGCGAATTTAGAGATGTATTTTGTTACTTCGGGGAGATGAAACAATCAGTTATAAATGCTAAAATCTTCTGTAACCTTCTTGAACTTCGGAAAATGTGCAAGAAACAACATTGGACTTGTGCTTCCATATCTGATGGAATGGTTTTTACAGACCAATGCTTCAAATGGGGGCTGGGGATTTAGCTCACCGGCACAGCGCCGGCCTGGCAAGCGCAAGGTCGTGAATTCGATTCACGGTACTGGAAAAAGACCCGAAAAACCAAACCAAACCAAACCAAACCAAACCAAACCAAACCAAAACAAACCAAACCAAAACAAAGCAACACAAAAAAACAAGGCATCAATGAACCACGAAGATCATTGAATTCTAAAGAAATCTTGTGACCAGGATATAGTTCAGTGATCAAGCAGTTGCACACACCTCTGGGTTCAATCCCCCACACCACAAAACTCGGACAAAAATCCCTAATCTTTCTAAAGAGGGCCTCCCTAATCTTTCTAAAGCAGCCAGTCTCTGATGGATCCTGCAGAAGAAAAGAGAAGCCTACTGAATAGGGCAACCTTCAGCACACTGCTTCCTGGTGGGAGGGCAGGCACTGTCATTCAAGCAGTGCATTAAGAGTTGAGGCAAAAGATACAAGGATGACCCAGTTGATGAAGGTGAAAGTAGCAGCTAGAATATTGTCATGGGCTGAGAGGCCAAATATGAGCTTGAAAGTGTTAAAGCAGCCAAAGTGGAAAGTCTGAAGTTCTAGAAGAGGGGGCAACCAAAGAGCCTGTGGTTTGCAACTGGTTGTTTCCTGGAGCATCTATCTGTAGACTGTTGGCCAGGTGGAGAATCTTACAAACCAAAAAGTGAAACTCTAAAAAGCTAAGTAGACCTGAGTTTGCACTAGAAACAATGGAAGTAAGAACATGAAATGACACCTTTAAAATGCAAGGAAAAAATAACTGCCTATTTAGAATTCTGGGCTGACCAAAAATACCCTCTAAAAAGATATTAAGGTGTTTTCACACAAGCAGTAACTCAGATAGTTTGTTGACAGCAGACCAGAATTAAATAAATATAAAAGAGGGCTGGGGATTTAGCTCAGCGGCAAAAGCTCCTGCCTGGCAAGCGCAAGGTCGTGAGTTCGGTTCTCGGTACCGGAGAAAAACCAAAAGAAAAAAAACAAAAAAACAAAAAAACAAAAAAAAAAAATATAAAAGAAATATCTTCAAAGGGAAGAAAATTGATAAAGAAAATAATAATAGGAAAAATGGGAAAAGTGCATATATGAATTAATGTAAGTGCAAGTTGATGGTGAAAATATTAATGGAAATAATGTCTTGTGGAAATAATGTTTCAGGAATGTAAGATTAAAGTTACAGCAATAACACAAAAGGAAGGGAACAGAAAAATGAATTTTAAGTTCCATAACAGCCCTCTGTTGTCTGAGAAATGACAAAATTCTAATTTTTATTAGATTCCACTAAGGTGTTTTCTATAATCTCTAGTGTTATCATAACAAACAAAAGATTTGTAATTTCTTGTGCTTTATTGTAAAAAAGAAGACAGATAGGAAAGTGAGAAAGCTAGAAATAACAGCAAGAGGGTCATTTTTAATCCTAAAGTAGAAGTAATTATGTAATATAATCGAAATGGGTGATTCAACTGAAGTTATTAGACCAATGAAAAGTCAAATGTCTATATGCTCTTTTGAAGACACATTCAAAATGAAAAAATTGTGTTAGAAAAAATTATAGTATGTAAATACTAAAAAATGCTTGTTATAGTTGTTTGTACAAATGTGAGCTGAGCTATAAAGTTTCCGTATATTTCAATTACCAAAATTATGAAGAATATGTCCTTTTATTATATTAGAATTATAGCTAGGAATTAATTGTACAAATAATTTTAAAATATTCAACTATCTGTGGACTAATAGTATGCTTTTTAATGTTTTTTCAAAGTATATTGGTATATTTAAGGTATATATAATGATCACATTCATCATAGGAGTTTGTACCTGTACATGATATAACTTGATTCTATTCAACCCCCTACTCTCTGTTCAGCCTCCCTTCCCCTCTTTATTTATAAAAGCTTTCTTTCCATTTTTTCCTTCTTTTCTCTTTTTTTTTTTTACTTTCCCTTCCTTCCTTTCACCCTTCCCTCTCACTTGTTCCCCTTCCCATCTGAACATTTTCTTCCTGTTTCACAATATCTATTATATATTTTGGTCCTTATTTACACTTTCAGTTTCTCATACCAGAGGAAAAATGTGGTATTACACATGTGTGTTTTGTTTATTTCACTTAAGAGTGTGGTCTCAAGGTGCATCCATTTTCCTAGAAATGCCTCAAACTTATCCTTTTTATGGCAGAGTAGTATTTCATTGAATTAAAAAAAAAAACACATCTTCTTTATCCATCCACCAGTTGATTGACAATCGGGCTGTTTCCAAGATATAACTATTACAAACTGTGCTGCTGAATGTGGGTGCTCATTTATCACTGTGGTATGATGCTTTTAATTCTCTCAGGAAAATACCAAGAGCATGTCTCACTGAATTAGAGAAAATAATACCTCTTTTGTCTGAGGAACAGCTGGCATTTTCTTTTTGTACACACTTTGGGTTATTTCTTCATTGTCTTGGTTTTTCTTGTTGTGCAGAAGCTTTTTAATAAAATGAGATCCCAGTTATTAATTTTTGGTGATAGTTCCTGTGCAATGCAGATTTTGTTCATTAAGTTTTTGCCTACACCAAGGTCCTCAAGAGTTCTACCTATTCTATCTTCTAGCAAATTTAATGTCTTTATTTTAATATTTAGATCTTTGATCCATTTCAATTTTAGTTTAGAGCATGGTGAATGAGGTGTATCTAATTTTAATCTTTGGCATGTGGAAAGCCAGTTTTCCCGGAACCATTTATTAAAGATACTATCTTTCTTCCAGTGAAGGCATCTGGACCCTGTGCCAAAGTTAAGTTGGCTCAGTATGTTTATGGTTCTTTCTTCATCCTCTAATCTGTTCCATTGATCTTTGGGTCTGTTGTTTTGCTAGTACCATGCTGTTTTTTCTTTAATCACAGTAGCTTTGTAGTACAATTTCTAGCCAGGGATTGTGATGTTCCTTGCCTTGCATTTGTTGCCTAGAATTGCCTTTGCTGTTTTCAGGCTCTTCTGGCTCCAAATTAATTTAAGGATTATTTTCTCTGCTTCAGTGAGATATGCTCTTGGAATTTGGATCCAGATTGCATCAAATCTATATAACAATTTTGGAAATATGACCATTTTCACTATATCGGCTCTTCCTACCCAATAGTAAGGGATATTTTTCCATTTTCTGATATCCTTTTTAATCTCCTTTTTCAAAGTAATGTAGTATTTAATTTAGAGTTCCTCTACTTCCTTCAATAGATTGATTCCTAAATATTTCATCTTTTTGTATGCTATTGTGAAAGGTGTTGTGTTCCTAATTTCCCTCTCAGTGAGTTTGTTATTTGTGTACAGGGAGGCTATTGATTTTTGTGTGTTGACTGTGTATCCAGTTACACTACTGAACTTGGTTATTAAACCTAGAAATCTTTTGGTGGAGTTTTTGGGGTCTTCTATATGGCGTATCATTTCATCCATGGATAATGATAATTTAACTTCTTCCTTTCCTATCCTTACTCCTTTTATTTCTTTCTCCTGTCTAATTGCTCTGGCTAATGTTTCCAGAACTATTTTGAATAAGAGTGGTCACAGTGGACATCCTTGTCTTGTTCCTGACTTTAGAATCAAAGTTCACATTTTTAAAGTATTGAGTATGATGTTGGCTGCTGATTTGTTATAGATGGCTTTTATCAGATTGAGATACAATCTATTCCAATTCTCTGTAGGATTTTTATCAAGAATGGGTGTAGGACTTTGTCAAATGCATCTGTTGAGATGATCATATGGTTTTTGTCCTTGGCTCTGTTAATATGTGTTGTAGTCAGGGTTTGCAAAGGAAATAATTTAATGCAGGACACATCATTTATAGGAGGATTTTATAATAGTAACCCACAGAGTCAAATACAAAAGAGTGCAGGAAATCTGTCCACACGCTACAAACCCAAAGAATCCAGCTGATGGCCTGGATTCCCTGGCAATGTCCTGCATGAGTCCAGCTGAAGAGAGCCCATGACAATGTCTTCCATGAGTCCAACTGGAGGCCTAGAGCCCACTACAATGTCTCATGCAGATCTGTTTCTTTTGGGCCTATGCTAGAAAGGCCCAAAGGTCTGTGGTGGAAGCTAGAAAGTCTGTGTTATCAGAATGAACAATCTGTTCCAGTAGGCTGAGGTATTTACACTGAAGCCAGGAAGCGGCATTCAAAGTAAAAACCAAAGCTCCCCCCCAAAGCACCACAGCCATCCTCAGGGACAGTGAGGTCTTGAGTTTCTCTGATGATGAGAACAGCTGACTTTTTATCAGGAAGATCAGCATAACAAGTTTCTCCAGGAGAGCCAACAGCACCACCGCTGTTTCTCCTCCTCCTCCTCCTCCTCCTCCTCCTCCTCCTC
>NW_004955410.1:13137023-13151627 GCF_000276665.1 Chinchilla lanigera
TCTTCTTCTTCTTCTTCTTCTTCTTCATTTGTCCTTTTTATGTTGTTGGCAACAGTCCTCAGGTGGGTCCTCCACACTCAGCACCATGCTGATTCAGTTCATCTGTGTGTCACAAGTTGACCACCATTTGTCAATCCACCACAATATGTGTATTACATTTATTGATTTGTATATGTTGCATCATCCCTGCATCCCTTGAATGAAACCTATTTAGTTATGATATATAGTCTTCTTAACAATTTGCTGCATTCTGCTTGCAAGTATCTTATTGCAGATTTTTGCATGTATGTTCATTAGGAAGTTTGGACTGTAGTTCCCTTTCTTGGTTGGGTCCTTGTCTGGTTTGGTATCAAGCTAATGGTTGCTTCCAGGAATGAATTTAGAAGTATTGCTTCCCTTCAATTTCATTAAAGAGTTTGAGGAGTAGTGGCATTAGGTCTTCTCTAAGTTTCTTATAGAATTCAGCAGTGAAAAACCATCATAGTCTGGACTTTTCTTAGTTGGTAGGTTTTTAATTACATCTTCAGTTTCATTGACTGATGCCAGGTTATTTAGATTTTTTATATCTTCTTGATTCAGCTTTGATAGTTTATATGTATCTAGGGATCTGTCCATTACTTCTCCATTTTCCACCTTACTAGAATATAGGGTCTTGAAGTAGGCACTGATGATCTTTTGGATTTCTACAGGATCCATTGTGATTTTACTGTTTTCATTCCTAATTTCATGGATTGGAGTCTCTTCTTTCCTTTTAAAAATAAAGTTGGCTGAGGCTTTGTCAATTTTATTTAATCTTGCAAAGAACCAACTGTTTGATTCATTGATTCTTGTATCTTCTCTTAGTTTCCATTGCATTGATTTCTGCTCTGATCTTTATAATTTCCTTCCTTGTATGAGCTTTGGGTTTGACTTGCTCTTTTTTCACTAGATGGTTAAGGTTGAATATTAAATTGTTCATTTGAGCTAACTCTATTCCTGCCATGGATATCAGTGCTATAAATTTCCCTCATAGAACTGCATTGTGTCCCATAAGTTCTCATTTAGTTGTTCAAATTTAAGTTCTAATTTAATTCCCTCATAGAACTTTGTTGTGCCCCATAAATTATCATTTAATTCTAGAAACTGCCTAATTTCTTCTTGAATTTTATCTGGTTGTTCCAGAGGGTATTATTTAATTTCCATGTTGTTATGAAATCCTTGTGGTTTGTTTTGCCATTAATCTCTAATTTCATTGTGTTATAGTCTAATAATATGCATGATATAATTTTAATTTCTTAGCATTTACTTAAGCATGTTCTATGAGCTAGTATGTGGTACATTTTGGAGAATGTCCTGTGCACAGCTTAGAAGAATGTGTATTCTGATTTTGTGGGGTGGAACACTCTGTAGATATTGACTAAGTCCATTTGTTCAAAAGTTTGGTTTAGTGCTAATATTTCATTGTTGATTTTTTTGTCCAGTTGACCTCTGCTTGTGACAGTGGTGTATTGATATCTCCCATGACAACTGTGTTAGCGCTTGTTTGATTTTTCATGTCCATTAATATTTGTTTTATACATTTGGGTCACTGGCATTTGGCATATATATATTTATGATTGTTATCTCTTCCTCTTGGATTGTTCCTTTACAAGAATTTAGTAACCTTCTTTATCTCTCTCTTCATCAATCTTGGCTTGAAATCCACTTTGTCTGCAAATAAAATAGTTATCCCTGCTTTTTTTCTGGGTTCCTGTCACATGGAATATTGTTTTTCATTGTTTGACTTTCAGGCTATGAATTTCTTTTTGAATTAAGTGTGTTTCCTGTATGCAGTATATAGTTGGATCTTACTTCTTGATTCATATTGCCAGTCTGTTTCTTTTGATTGGTGAATTTGACCATTACCATTGATGAATATAACTGACATGTATTGACTTATCCTTGTATATATTTCCCTGTTGTTGGCTTCCTGTTGTAGACTTTTTGATCATGGCTAATTGGAGTTCTATATACCTCACTTATGTGTATGTCAAGTTGATTTTTTTTTTTTTTTTTCCCCCCTGCCAGGGACGTTTTCTGTCATGATGCCTGTGGACTGTTTTTTTTTTTAAACGTCATTTGTACTATTTCTTGCTTTTTCATTGACTCCAGTCAATCTTATGTTATCCTTCTTTGTATCATCTAGCAACTGCTGAATTGATTTCTTGTGGTCCCTTGCTATTTTTAAGAAATGTTTCTTTTCATGGTTGCTAACTGCAATCCTGTCTTCTATATCTGAGATTCAGTACTCACATTGGCTCATTCTGTGCCCTATATTTTCAATGGAATTTTTAATCTCCTCGATATGTTTCATTCCATTTCCTTCCTATGTTGGGCATTCAGGGTATCCATTATTTTTTTAAGCTCCTCTGTGTTTCTTTTTATCTGTATCTAGTCTAGATTCACTAAGCTTGCCTTTCATTATAGTCACCATCTCTGTAGTTATCTGATAGATTATTTTTGATTTAATTTTTTTCTAGAACATCATTCACTTGCTTTGTTACTTCCACTGTTACCACTTTAGAGGGTCCAGGTGGATGGCTTTTGGATTGCTCCACCTCATTGCCCCCTGCATTTGACTTTGGTGAGCTGGATGCTTGGGGTTGCCTCTTGTGTACATGTCTTCTCATTTTCTATTGTTTTTTAGTTTAATGCCTAGGTTGACTCTTGTAAATTGCCTATGGTGAGTCGTTTTATTGCTATTATCTAGAACCTTTAGGAAATGACTAATTTTCAGAAATGTCTTCCAGGTGTAACCGGCTTTTGGTTTTTGAGACTGTTGCAAGACCCTATTTCTTCAACTTATTGGATATGAAAAGTAGCTGCCTACTTGGCCCAGGCCCTGGTTCTTTGGCACTGGCCTTTAACATTTTTTGTGACCCTTAGACCATCTCAATCTTGGCATACCAGGAGGAACAACTGGTTAGAACAATTATGTCACTGGCTAAAGTGGTGCAATCAGCAATAACAATAGCATCAAACACAGCCTAGAAAATGACAGAGTGAGGTAATTTAATTTGCCACATTTAACCATATAAACTAGATTTGTGGTTACATAGAAAAATCTAAAATGAACCAGAAAATTATATATAGTAAATATGTCCTCAATATGGCAATTTTACCCTCATGGGAGAAAATTTAAAAAGGATTGGGGAAAAATAGAGAAATAGCAGAAAAGGAGGAGATTGGAGGCTGGAGGCCCAAAGAGGGTCATGCAAACTTTGGGAAACTGGTGAAGAAGAGGGGAGGGAAAGAGAGAAGGAAGAAATAAAAAGAATAGAATGGAATAGCAACAACAAAAAAAAACAAGAAACCATGTTCACACATATATAAAAGCAAGAATGAACAATGATAAAAAACCAAACCAAAACCACAAGAAATCAGAAAGAAAAAAGAAAAGAAGAAATAAAATGTCAAGGTGTGACTCAAGGTATGTCTCTCCTGTTGGTGGTAGACAATGTGGGCAGACAGAGTCCATATCCATGTTGATTAATAGCCAGCAGTGACTTTAGGAAAGGGTAGTGAATAATTCCAGTGAGCCTGCACCTTGTTTTCCACTGCAGTTCAGGCTGGTTTCTGGTGGTGAGGTTGGAACTAGACTGGATCAGCCTGCAGCAGTCCATGTGCCTCCTGTTGGCTTAAACTCAGCTGGGAGCCACTAGATGGAGCCAGCAGTTGTTCTGATTTCTGGGTTCAGTTGGCCTTTCTCCAAGATGGCCCCCAGCCAATCATCCTGTCCTATGGGTCCTCTGAACCCAAATAACACATCAGCTACTACAGTCCACTGTGTCCACTGCTCCATTCTACTGGTGCTTCTCCCCATGGAGGCCTCTGAGGTTGCCAGAAGTCATCGTGCATCTACAGGTTCAATCTCCTCCCATACAGTGAGTCCAACCTCAGGGAGAAAGCACCACCTGCTGCTTCCTTCTTCCTCATTGAGTTTTTGTCTTTCCTTTCCCTGTGGGCTTCAATTCTCTCTCCTTCTCTTTTTTTTTGGTACCAGGAATTGAACTCAGGACCTTGTGCTTGCCAGGCAGGTGCTTGTGCTGCTGAGCTATAGCCCCAGCCCCAAGGGCTTCAATTCTCACTTCATGTCATTTCTGGGTCCCAGAGACCCACTTTCTCTTTTTACTCTTCCTTGCATTGGTACATTCCAGTGTCTGGACACCAAAATCCACCTAAATCAGTTTGGATGCCTGAGATCAATAAGAAATATACAAGAGAGAAAAATACATGTCCTAGGATTTACACTTAGATAATGCCATTCCTTGAAAAGTAGGGCCACATGTTCTATTCAGTTGCCATGGGTCTAGCAACTGTTTCTGCTCTTACCAGGGCAAGTGTTGATCCCTGTGCCCTTGAGAAAATAGTTTTAATTAACACAAGGAAATAACCCACATACATTCAATAAGCATTGAAAACAGAGTCTTATGTTGATAATGATAGACTACAGTATCTTATTTTATTACTAATATGAAACTGCAGTGCAGAGAGAAAAGTTAGCTTCTCTAGAAATAGATTAATGAAATAAACTTGACACATGTTTAGAAAATAGATTTTTACTGTCTATTTCACATAAGGTACAAGAAAATTCTAGTTGAATATAAAAGGAAACCAATAAGACTTCTAGAAAAAAAGATAAAAGAATGCTTTGTACCTTTAACAGCTAAAAAAAACACAAACTAAAGGGAGAGTTGATAATTTGCACTATACTAATTTTAAGACAAAGAAAGACACCTAAAAATAAAAGGCAATTAATAGAATCTGACTGTATTTTCAATCATATATTATTCACAGGATTTTGGATATGGAGGCAATCCTACAAACCTTTGTGTAAAAGGAAGGTGACCATGTAGAGAAATTGTCAAAACACTTGAATAAACATTCCATAAACAGAATATCCAAAGAGTCAGAAACATATGTAAAGATTCTTCAATCTCATTAGTAGCCAAGAATATTCAAATTAAACCTAAATAAATAAGATAGCAATATAAAGAAGAGTTGAACTTTAAAAGATTGGCAGTACTAATTTTGATGAGAATATAGAAAAATAGAAACTCTTATACATTGTTAAAGGGGTGTAAATTGATACAATTGATTTGGAAGACTCTGGCACTTACCCATGTGTATCATTTGAGCAAAAGAATTTATTCCTATGCTACACGTAAGTGTACATATATATGCAACAAAAGATACATCAAAGAATATTTGTGGTGACATTATTTATCATTGCCTTCATTTAGAAACCATCTAAATATCCAGTAGTAGAATGGATGAAAAAAGTGTGGCAGAGTCGTACATGGTAATATATATACCATTGTGCATGCATGACTACTGCTAATGCAATAATATGGTCACATGGCACAAAGGTAACAGTGACAGAAATTATCTAGACAGAAAAAGCATTCATAGTGTACAACTCCACCTATATAAAGAACAGAACTAGGCAGAGCTACTCAACAAGTTCAGAAGTTGTTATCTCTGGAGAAGGAAGTATACAGATTAGGTGGTATGGTGGAGGTAATTTTGGGTGTTACGATTGTCCTATTTCTCATTCTGTGAATTGGCTCTTCAGATGTGTTTATTTCATGAAAATAATGTATTGAGAATATATCTGTGCATGTTGTATTGAGATTAAATCTTCTTTTAAAAAAATCAATATTTTGGCTCAAGACAACAATTTTGAAAAGAGCTATTTGGTGCCAAGTAGGGAGGACCATCTTGTAGATCAAAGTTATGTAGCACAGGACATGGTGGTATAGGCCTGTAATCCCAGCAAGTGGAAAGCTGAAGCAGGAGGATCGTTTTGAGTTCGAGGCCAACCTGGGCTACAAAGTGAGCTCAAGGCCAGCCTGAACTGTATAGGGAGACCCTGTCTCAAAAAGACAAAAAACAAAACAAAACAAAACCCCAAAACACAAAAACAGCGCCCCCCCCAAAAAACCAAAGTTATGTAATCTTCATTTAAAATGGTGGATACTTTAAAGTGTAAATATAGAAAATCTATGAATATCAAATGACAAGCTGGAACAGGAGACCCCCCAGAAATCTGATATTATTTCATTAATTTATAAAACTTCACTTATTGAACATATGTTAACTTATCTGATCCAATAAGCAATTTAGATTACAACTCTAAGGACTGAGTCTTTCAACAATATTGAATATTTCCAGATGGGATTTCACTAGTATTGCATGAATTTGCCTTATTTACTTACTGATTTTTCATCAAAAATAAAAATCAAACACCTTCTTATGACTATTTGTACAGAAACTATAGCGATTATGGATACCTCCTCTCATTTTAACTCTCCCCTAATTCTTCACTGCTTAGAAGGAGATAGTTGCTTTTGCTCAACAATTGTTGAATGGTATTTACTTGCAGTGTAGAGGAAATCTTGTAGGGCAAGTGTGCCCCTTCCCTTTAGGACAGAGAGCAAAGACAACATCCAGCAGAGTCTATTGTCACTCAGGGGAAGACAGGAACACTGGTTAGTAGCCTTGGTTTGACTACATATATAATTTTTTTTTTTTTTGTTATTGAAAATTGAACTCAGGACCTTGTGCTTGCCAGGCAGGCACTTTGCTACTGAGCTATATGCCCTGTCCTGTTTGACTAATTTTTAACTCATTGCCTATATTTCTCCTTTTCTCTTCCATGATTATCTGACCTCCTTGCTTAGGAGGGATGTCTGTGCTCCAGAGTTTACTAGAACTAGAGTCCTCTCCGTTGTATATTCAAGTGGAAGGAAGCCACCTCACCGGTAATGGTGCCGAGACATGGGCACGCCTGCACTCATTCACATGCACACACTCAAAACACTCCTGCATCCATTCACATGCACACACTCAAAACACCGGTCTTGCAAAAATAGTATGTTAAAGGGGCGTTTGGTGCTCAAACATCCACTTATCTTGGAGTTCCTTTGATCTGTATTAAAGGTGCAGCTGTGTTAGTGTTACAACAATGGAACTTATAGCCACAGAGTGTTGCTTGTGCTAGACAGACATCAAGCTACAAAGACAGAGGCAGCATCTGCATTTGCAGTCATCAGACCTCTTCCAAGACTTCCTTTCTCCACATCTCACTGCCTGAGGCCACCTGAAAGATGTCACCTGAAATGGCCACTCCTGGCCTATGTGGGCAGTACCGCTCTTCTATGTCCCTGCACAGGAGTCTTTGCACCTTTTGAGGCAGACTACCTATGTGCAGTCCGTAAAGCTTGTAACAGCTCCTTGTCCACCAGTAAGAAGATGATGGTGACCACCTTGCCATAGCTTTAGCAGAAATTACTATCTTAATCTGTTTTCTAGTTTGATAGGCAAAACGTGTATATTAATGCTGACAGAGATATTGTAAAAACTCTGTTGCCTGATTTCATTATAAATTTTCTATTTTTGTGTTTTGCTCATTAAAATATTAGGGCCAAGAGTATTTTAGTCCCACCTATACTATTTGCCACTTTTAGCATATTTTCCCTCTCTTCCTCCCATCCTGCTTTTTTTCTTGCCTCCTTCCCCTTCCTCTCTCCTTCATTCCTCCCTTTCTTCCTCCCTTCCTTTTCTCCTTCCTCCCATTTTTCCTTCCTTCCTCCCTCCCTCCTGTCCCTCCCCTTTCTTTCTTCCTTCTTTTTCTTTTTTTTCTCACACTCCTACTCTTTCCTAAGTAAACAGACTTCACTACATATACTTTTCTCAAAGTAAAATTTTAAAATAATGCTTCTGATTTGAAGAGATTTTTGGTTGACTTTGAGGTACAATTTGGAGTGTGTTCAGGCTTAGGGCACTTGTCCCTCTTGAGAAACAAAGTGTTTTCACTTCAATGTGTAAAAACAATGGAGAGATAGAAACTTATGAGTTAAATTCTTTTCTTTTAAAATTCCTGGTATTCGATATTAGACCTAATACGTTTTATGATTAAGCACATATTTTTCTTTACCTCCTGCTTTGATTTATGCTGAATTAATCTACTCCCTGGATTCAGCAACACTTTCAAGAATGAAGAAGTTAGCAATATTGACGTTCAATTCCATGGTATAAAGTAGGAGTCATTGAAATGCAGTCCAGCCTTTGCATTTCTACTCTGATGTACTGTACACTACAGGCTTTCTACTCTGATGTACCATACACTACAGGCTGTTGTTTTCCAAATTTACCTGCATAGCGAGTAGAAGCAATTGGGAAAGTTGCTGAATCTTCCTGAGTTGGAGATTTCTCAAACACCAAACGGGATTCTTGAGGCAGTTGTGGTGGTGCACACCTCTGTATTTATTGTACTCAGGGACACTGAGGCAGGAGCATCACAAGTTCAAGCATAGGCTGAGCACAAGACCCTGTTTCAAAAACACAAACAAACCAAAAAAGGTCTAAAGATGTAGCCTTTGTGCCTGGTGTGATTATATGAAAACTCTGGGTTCAATCCCCAGTACTACAAAAGAGAATCCTTGTTGGGCTGGGGGGCATTTTGTTCCTCCTAAACTTTTAGTTGGAAACAGTTGTACAGTGACATAGCCACATGCACATTAAAGAATAATGCAGAGTGATTCCAGCTACCCTTTACTCAATCTCTGCCAAGGTAACAGCTGGTATAATTGTGATCTCACAACCACAACACCAACATTGATCTAATCTGCTAACCTCCTTCAGATTTCACTGCGTGTGTGTGTGTGTGTGTGTGTGTGTGTGTGTGTGTATTTTCAGTTGCCTGACACTGTTTCTTAAGTCTGTTCAATAACAATCTATGCCTGGCTACTCTTTCCTTTCTGGTTTTCTCTGAAGGAGATCTTTCATGACTCTTGGCCTTTGACAGCAAGGTACAAGGAGGCTGATGATTGCTCAGTGACCCAGAGCGTACACCAGACCTCTGGTTCCACTCCCAGGCATCCATAAAGAGCAGCTCAGGGCCTGTTCATGGTGGATCCAGAGCTCAGCCCCCACCCAAAGTTGCTCCTTTCGTTGCACTTGTTCCCCAAACTTGTTAGAATAAAAGAATCATCTGAGTCCCGCTCCTGACTCTACCGTGTATGTGCAGATACCTGGGGATCTTGTTACAAGGCAGATCTTGATTCAGGTCTAGAATAAAGCCTGGAGTCCTGCATTTCTAAGGTTGCTAGATGACACTGATGCAGCTAGTTTATCCACACCAGCTAAATGAGCAAGAATTTCAGACACTTGCTGGAAGTTTTTATTCCCATTGCCTTGTTCCTAGGATTCTGGTTCAGAAGAGAAGAATAGAGGCTAGGAATTTTTCTTTTTATCTAATATTCTGGGTAATTCTTACTTTTGTCAAATACTGAATATTTCTCCTGATAACTCTGCCCCAAGATTCTGACATCTGGTTCCTTTTAAGCTTCCAAATATTGTGATTTAACCTTGTAATTGAAAGCTGGATGCAATCAGTTGCTTTGTTCTTTCACTTTTGTCATTGTTTAACTTTGTTTGGCTTGAATTTTGTCCCCAGGAGGAGAACCAGACACTTTTGCTGAAAGTTTAGTTCAACTCATAAGAGGTTTAAGATATTAAAATAATTTTAGTGCTGCTCCATGACACACAGATTTTATCAGCATTTTGAAAGTCTTCCTCAACCTATACAGAGCAGGTTTTGTTCCTGATTTAAATAAATAACACATGGGATTTGCAACCAGAATTTCTTATCATCTGAATTTACTCTTTCTAGGTCCAGATAGAAGTACTGACTAATACCTTAAAGATACAAACAGTTATGTGAGCTCTTTGTACTGATAAAAGTGTTACAGCCAGAGAGGACCGGATGGGTTCAACTGTAAAACCTCAAGCTGTATAAATTGTCAAGGAACACAGGAATTGGAAAATATCATTATAAGCACCTTGTGTGAACCCCTCATGGTTTAAATTAGCCATGAAATGTGACTTGCTTTGTAATATTTTGGAGCTTCTAAAAATCCTACCTTTCAAACCAAACGCTCCCTGTTTGGCAGCCACACAGCAGGCCTTCAAAATAATTTACCACCATTTGCTTTGTTAGTTATTCCCTTTAAGCAACGCTCTAGGGGAGGAAAACATTATTAATCCCCATTTTATGGATGAGGGAACTGAGGTATTAGAACCTTTCAGAATTTCAACTTTGTCAACCTTTGCATATTTTAGTTTCAGCTCAAAGCCCTCATCTTTGCTTATGCCAGGGTGCCTGCTTGAGTTATTTTGGCTTTGTTAACAAAGAGCATGTGCTCAGTTTTCAAAAGTGGACTTAAACCATTTAGAACAATTAGTTTAACTTTAGCAGTGTTGCTTGATTAGGTCAATGAACAAGTCTAGTTTTTATGAGGCCACTAATTTATTTTTCATTGATATTTTTTATGTTTAGTTCTTTAATTTATGCTTCAGGACCACGACTTTTGAAGTGATACACTCAATTTTGACACTCAGAGAAAGGAATACATTATAATCCTTACGGAAGTGTTTGTTTATTTGTTGTAAACCGTGTACAGCAAATTCTTTAACACTTTCTTCTTTGGTTAAACAAATATTTTATTTTGGTGTTTTATGCTGTGGGAAATATCTTTCATGTATAGATGTTTTAAAAAAATCTTGTCTACAGCCCTTCCTTGTTTTGTAAAATAGACCTTAAAAGACAAGACTACTGGAGATAGCTCAGAAAACTGAAGAGCTTGATCAGGACAGAGACAGCGATAAGGCACACACAGATTTTGCTGTGAATCTATCGTTATGGAAAAGGAAATAATTCACTGTCAAACAATGTCTTTAACCCCTTTCCTGCATGCAATCCATGTTTCACTACCATAATAGTTCATTTAAGTTTTTCTCAAAATATGGGATCCAGATAACTAATATTAGAATCATCTTAAGCTCTTGGTTGAAAGAAAAGTACCTTTCTTGTATCAGGCAGTTACTGAAAAAGAATTCTGGGGCCTTTGAATGTGTGCTTTCCTGAGCTCTACAGGTGATTTTCATGCTTACCTAAACCTGAGATTCACAGTGTAAAGGCAAGAGGTTCCATTTGCTCCTCTTCTAGAGGCAATCTTCTGTTCCTGAAAACTGTTTGAGACTTGTAAGTAATTCTGAGATTCCTGTGTTTTGCCACAGAGTGAAATTTTCTCAATATAAGTTTTCAATTACTTTCCTAGTAAAACAGCTCATATCTGGCAAGAGCATCTGAACAGCAGAAGCAGTTCAGGTGACCAAGATGGAGGATGTTCCCCAAACCTCCTCACATTTTGAACCAGGTGGGTGGGTGATCTCTTTTGAAGGCAACTGGTGCTCAAGTCAAACACCTGTCCTATTCTTAAATTTGTTCTTTCTACTGAGCTTTCAGGCAGTAGCTAATGGTAACAGAACACCTGTGTTTATTGTGGAGACTGCAGCAATTTTTCTTGGCCAGGTAGTTTGCTCTAACTAGTCACATCTTGATAAACTGCTTATTTCAAGGGCTAAACTTGGCATCTCCTGAAAATGCAATCCACACTGCAGCGGTTGCAGAGAACAGTGATCCACTGACCTAGAACTTACAGCTCCTTGGAGCATGAAAGATCACTCAGAAATTTCTCTTGCATTCTGCCCCACGTACCTCTGTTCCTTGACCACCAACGCCATCATGTTGTAGTTATCTGGCAAAGATTAGAAGTAGAAAAAACCCAAGTTTGTAAAATGTAACAGCCTAGAGAAATGTGCAATATTATTCACATCCATGTCAAGAAAAGTGATGTCAAACAAAGTTCTCTTGCTTAGCTTTATTTAATGGGCAAAGCAAGGATTTTCTTTCAGGAAAATTACTTAAAATACCAGATTCCATATTGCTGAAATATTGAAAGCTCAAGGTTGTCTCCTATCTTAGAGTCTTTGTACAGAAAGCTCTTTCTAGCACCTCTATTTCCATTACTGCAGACATATTCTTGTAGACTCAAACCTTGTATAATGGGTTAGGGCAAAACAGAAGCCAGCGGCTATGTTACCAAATGGCTGGAATTTTGCTGAACTGCAATGGCTGCTTATGGCTTTAGCACAAAGAAAGGAAGAAGGAAAGGAAACTTCAGTGTGATTTGAGGCAAACTGCTCAACCTTTAATTTTTCCTTTGAAAAATGAAAGGGTTGAGCCTGGGGATATAGCTCAGTGGCACAGCGCCCGCCTGGCAAGCTTGAGGTCGTGAGTTTGATTCCTGGTACCAAAAAAATATGAATGGGTTATACAGTATTAATGTACCTGTAGTTCTTTTTTTATTATTTTAAAGAATAAAAGAAGGATAACATAGTAATAGGTTGGCTTACCAAATTACAGACAAAGTGGTAGGAAATTATCAATGGTTGTTGTTTTGCATATTGTTATCTACAAGATAGTTTCTCAGGAGAACAAATAGACAAATAATAATGAGTTATAGACAAAAGTGGTAGGTTATTATCAATGGTTGTTGTATACTTTGGTATCTTCAAAGTGGTTTCTAAAGAAAATAAATAGAGCTATACATGAGTGACCAATTGAAAATTCATTGACTATTCTCAGTGGTTGTTGTAGGATACACATAGTAATAAACATACATCCATTTACAAAATAATATAGGAACAATACAAACATTACAGATTTATGGACAGATTAGTAGGAAAATATCAATGGCTGGTGTAATACATGGGGGTATCTTCAAAGTGATTTCTCAGGAAGACAGAGATATGCAAGAAAGATCTAACAAGTAGTTACAGCCTCATGGTTGTGAAAAATAGTGTATTACCTCCTCACCGGTGACTCCTTTCACTGAGATGTGACGGCTGGAAGGAAGGCCAGGATTGAAAAGAAGGACCGAGAGACTTGCACCTGTATCTAGCAACAGGCTGTTTTCTTGTTCCTCCATAGTCATGATTACCCAGGGCTCCTCCATGGAGATGACAGTCTGGCCAGAGGGAGAAGGCAGAGTATGCCCCAGACTCTCTCATTCCTGTTAGACTAACTGGTAGGATGGGTCTGAGCTCTGGGGCTTCCACTTCAGAGAGCAGACTGATCTCCAGTGGTCACCTTTCAATTCAGGGCATGGCCCAGGGGGCTTCTTAGGGCAGTTCCTCTTGAGGTGGCGTGGCTTTTAATAGTGGTAGCAGATGAATGCAGTCATCGAGTTCTTTTTGGGCCCTGAGAATCAGACTTAGGGTCTGTTTCTCTTAGTGCTGCAGCAAAAGCAGCTGCTTTTTTTCTCTCTTTGTTTTCTTTCCTTGGCCTCCTCCTCATCACAGCTATAGAATACTGAGGAGGCAATTCTTACTAATATCTCAAGTGAGCCATCTGGGGCAAAGGCCATTTTTTGTAGCTTTTTCTCTCCATGTACCTGTAGTTCTAAAGCTAAGAGTCTCAATGAAAATTGGGAGAGGGGACGAGATGAAGAAATAGAAGTGATAAAAGAAGGAAAAAAGAAGAAGAGGGAGAAGGTGAGAGAGTGAAGGAAGGAAGGGGGAAATAGAGGGAAAAGCAGAAAGAGAGCAAGAGAGGGTGAGAGAGAGAGAGACATAACTATTCTCAGGGTCACAAGTGATTTAATATCCACTTGGTACTTGGTTAGTTTCATGAATTATTCACGTAGGACTTCAGTTAGGTTCCTGTAGTTGATGGGGTTTCAGGGCATCACTGACAGGGGCAGGGTCATGCTTGGCTTGTAGATGCCAATGCATGGAAGGGGGCTATGGGAGGATTGCAAAAGGTGGCCCTGATAAATCTATACAGTTTGTCAGTTAATTAAAACAAAGCCTCTGAAATCTGAATAACAACTGTAGTATGAATGGGAGGGCCCTTATCCTATCTACTTTGTTATTAGCTATGAAAGGAAAACCTTCAATCATAAAGGTTGATAAATAATAACAATGCATGGACATTGTCTCTACCTTCTTTGACTATGTCTGATATTATTGATTCTACCCTATAAATATTCTATTACAGCATAACTGAACATGGATATTTAACAAGATTTTAGGAGGAATCAATATGCACATATTTAATGGCTGAGTTTCATGTCTGGAAGGAAAGAAATTTGTATCAAAAAGGCTAAAGGTGCATTTATTTTTGTGCATCCAGGAGCAGGTGGAAAGGAAGGGCGTTTGATATTCAGTCAGCCAGATCTATCACTGGAGGGAGCTCTAACTTCATGACACAGCCAGAAATAAAACCCTCCTTTGCTCTCCAAATTCACCTACATCTGACAGACTCCCCTGACTCCATAAAAATCAATAATAAATATGAAAAGTGTCTAGAAAAGAAAAATGTCTTTTTTTTAATGGCCATATACCTCCCAGGCTTACAAATAAAGACAGGATCATTGTTCAGAAGTGGCAAAATTTAAACAAGTCAGAAATGTGGGATAATACACAATGACAAGGCTCAATCTCTTTTGTCAGAGAAATACTTCAGAAAATTTGCTTTATAACTGCTTCCCCCCTCCCATCCTTCAGCGAGAATGTACAGATGCACAGTGGTTATCACCCTCATGGGCAGCCTGGAAGATCGTGGTGACCATGTGCAAAGGATGTTCAAAGTGAGGGTGACAAGGTCTTAGGTATTCATCAGTGGGGTGGGAACCTTGTACAGAAGTGTGGATGCAGGTTTCTAGGCGCTGGGAGGCC
>NW_004955410.1:13157696-13162389 GCF_000276665.1 Chinchilla lanigera
TCTGTTAATGTTTCCCTCCTTTTATCCTTAAAATAAAAAAAAATAAATAAATAAAAAAAAAAAAGAAGTGTGGATGCATCTGGTCCCATTTCTGGAAAGATTCGCAACCTGGCCTGTGTGACACCAGGTTCATGAGGAGGATTAGTTTTCTATGGCAGAATGGGGAGCTTGACTATGACCTGACTGGGCACTGGAATACCTGGATTCGGGTCCCATTGGACTTAATTCCATGAGAGCCTTTGGGCTTTGCAATCTTCATATTCCTGGTGACATAGAAATGTGAAAGGCTGACCTGAATGATTTCTAAAGTCCCTTCTAACTTGTAAACTTTGATTATCAGGCTAAATGTTTTCCATTTACTTTTTCACCATTATGTAATATAATAACATTTACAGTTCAGCAATGCCAGTTAATGGCCACACACACACACACACACACACACACACACACACACAAATCTATCTTTAAAACCTCAAAAACTTTTTCTATGAGTTTTTCTATGCCTTCTGTTGTGGTTTGTGTCTAGATGTCTACCCAAAGCCTCGTGTAGTCATGGGGCAGGCTTCTAGAGTTTATGATTTATGATGATTTATATATTATTTATGATTTATATATTATAAATATAAATCATATTATGATTTATGATGGGTGTGAGTGCTTCACCCGACCCGGAGTGGGCGGCCCGCATACAATATAAGAGAGGGGAAGAGGCTTGCTCTCTCTCCACTCCTCTCTCTCCTCCCTTTTTCTCTTGTTGCTTTTACTGTCTTCAGCCACCGTGAACTGTTTCCCCTCTGCCACAACACCCTGCCTTGGAGCTAGCTGACTACGAACTAAAACTTCTACAAACTGTGAGCTAAATAAACTTTTCCTTCCTAAATTTTGGGGGTCAGATATTTTGTCTCAGCAATGAGAGTAAAGTAACCAAGACATCTTCCTATAGACACTTCCTTCTCCCCATACGTTACTTGTATCTTGAAACTGGCTCTGGCTAAGAAGCAAATTTATAGTAGCATTCTAAAAAATGATTTTCTCAGAAGCTAATTTTTTTTTGGTTTTAGGATTAAGTTAAGCATGGTAGGAGTGCTGGCTTCTTACACAGGCAATGGAAAGAGTCTAAAGGCTAAGCTCAATTATTCCTCCAAACCAGCTATAGAATTGGCCCAAAGTCCAGAGCAGAATGTAAATGGAGGGAACTTGCTAAAAATTATTAATATTTTTCTGATTGTGACAGTAATGCAGTAAAATGGAGTCCTTCTGAGCATGGGGCCTTGTGGGTGAATCTCACTCTACCTGGAACTATGGGGTTTTAGTTTCCATATGATTGGGTTTGAGTCCAAAAGTATTATCTGCTTTTCCCCTGAAGCTAATACAAATAAATAAAATTAAAAATTAAGCCATTCCTGCCAGCTTCCTTCTTAAAAGGTGAGAAACTGTTTCAACAAAAACTCTGTGATTGTGTTTGGGCCAAATCCTTAGAAGGATAATTAGTTAATCGGGTGTTGGAAAGAAGTCGGTGGACAGAAGAAGTATGGAAATCATATTATAATTTTGTTCATACCAATTAAGACTTTTCAGTCTGAGAAGATGTAATGCTTTCTCCCAAATAGTTTCAAGAAGTTGGAAAGCCAGCTGAGGTGTACAGAGTTCCATGCAGACTGACAAGAAATATCCTGCAGGAGCTTCTAAAATGTGCAGAGATGCATTTGATTCACATCTCCCACCAACAACCTTAAAACAATTAGAAAATAAAAGTGTGCAAGAGTTCAACTATATAATTTCTTTATTTTTGTTAATCCTTTATTTCTGTCTGATTTTAAATTACGATATTATTCTGTGGGGGAGTTGCCTTGGACATGAATATACTGCATTGTAACTTCTGATGACACGCTCTGGTTTCAAAACAGTTTTGATGCGATTTTCCCTCTACCAATAGCCATTATTCTGCATTGATTGACTTTATGACTGTTCTCCTTGGCATTCATTTTTATTTGAGCTTAGAACTGTAGGTTGTGTAAGTATTTTAGATAGCAGCTTTTGGTTGGCATCAGCAGAAATCTGGAACAAGCCAAATCGCAGCTGTGAATTTGTTTTTTCCCTTTTAAGAGCAGAACAACTTGCTGGCATCCTGGCTGCTTCAGAGGAGCCATTATCACCTTGATGAAGGTCTCTGCACTTTCTCTCCCTCCCCTCAGCTCCTTAGTCTCATTTCTCTTTGCACTTCCCTTCTCCCTGGATAGAAGCTCACGCTTGTAGACTTTCAAGTTCTCGTTAGCCTACACTAGACCCTTTGCCTTGAGTTAAAGACCAGCCACTCTGCCAAACTAAGTCTTGTTGATTTGTCGTTCCATGGACAAATTACATGCCTAAGTGCCCCGAAAGAATACATTTGGTTTTCCTGCAAGCCTTTGTTATCAGAGATGGAAAACCAAATGAGGATCTGAAAGGTGAATGGGTTTATGTCATGGAGGTAGGCCAAAAGGACAGTTGCTTTGGTGAGGACCTTAAAATGAGAAAGTTGTTTATTTTTAAAGGTAAAGGCACCCCTATTTCTTAGATATTATATTGTGTCTATATGAATGTAGGTGTTATGGTAATTTGTAGATCTGAAGACAGGTCTGTAGGGATTTGAAGACAGCCCTTATTTCTGTACTCTTTTCCAAATGAAAATATATCAAACGAATTCTCCTGGGGTAATCTTAAAATTCATCTATTTCATACAGAGATCCATAGTCATTACTGCAACCACCCTCCTTAGGTAGGACTCCTTTAATTCACATTTCCTGATTCTGCAGCCATTTATAAGAATATGACAGGGTCCCAAAGAACTCTATGGAATGAAATCTATAAAATAATTTTTTAACTTAAAATCTCAGATTTAAAAATTACTCTGGAAGGAAAACATGGTAATTGCAGCCTAATATGATAAAGTAAAGGGTACAGGTCACTATGAACTAGCTTCAATCATCATTATTATCTCAGTTTTGGAAATAATTATTTGCTAGATTTTAAGTTTTTTTTTTAACCAAGGCAAAAATGTACTTTTATTTATGCAAATGATGCCATTGAGTAAATGTTCTGAGGATGATAATTATTTCCTTATTATCACAAGATCTTCCCTTGGCATGTTGCAGAAAGGTATTTTATTTATAGATAATGTCTACTCAATTGCATAAGTAAATAAAAGACCTTTCTACTTAGAGATTTATACTAAAATTATAATTTTGATATATTTTAGACACAGAAAAGTTGGGAAATCATACAGAGAATTCCTGAAATTCTTAACAGAGCTTCTTCTAAAGTTAATATCTCAAATTAACAACTGCAAGGATCAAAACCAGGAAAATAATATTGGCATAATGCTGTTAGATAAAATACAGATGGAATTCGAGCAGTTTTTCATTTAATGTCCCTTTTCTTCTGCTGTGACAGACTCCAGCTGAGAATCCTATATTGCACTCACTTGCAAGTCTACTTTGTCTTATCTAATCTGTGAAAGACCCTCAGTCTCTCCTTGTCTTTCATGGTCAGGGTCCTATTTTAAATAAGATTCATTCATTTGAGTTGAATAATAGTGGAAGAATTGCAAAATCCCTGATATTGGGGAAGTTTAAGGAAGCTGCATGTAGTTGTCCCTTGGTATCTGCTGAAAACTAGATCTTGGAACCTTTGTTTACCACAGTGTGCTGATGTTAAGTACACTTGTATAAAATGATGTAGCATGTGCATTCACTCTACACATGCCCACATACCTTCAATCATCTCTAGGTAACTTGTGATACCTACTACAGTGTAAATATCACCCAAATAGTTTGTGTGTGGTATCATTTAGGGACTATGGTAATGAAGGAAACAAATTCTGAACATGTTCATACAGATCCAATCCCCCACACCTTCCCCAAATTTCAATCCATGTTTAGTGGAATCCAGAGATGTGGAACTCACAAAGGCTCCATTGTATTTTCTCTGAAGTACTTCAGATTACTGGAACATTTTTCCTAATTTAAAAACTGTGAATAAAAATTCAGTGCAATTACATATTTTTATGTATTTTTAGAGAAAAAAAATTTTTTACCCTGCACTTTGGCTGCTACTTTTGAATGTCCTGCCTTGAACGTTTGTTTGCATCTAGAATAAAGCTCCTTTATGAATAGATTTTGGGTTACACTTTAGAAGAATTTTTGGAAAAAAAAAAAGAAAGAAATTAGCATGATTGTGCTATGGCTTCTGAAGCCTAGGGTAGAAATAATTCTACTGTAAGGCATGAATCGATTTGACCACATTACTCTTTTAAATCAATTAAAATCACAAAGTAGTGCAATTAAATTCTGTATGTACACATATGCATGTATCCCACATTTCTAATGTGAGTCCACTAAAGATACTTTATGATTCTGATTATAACTATATGTAACCTATATATTTATAATTTATTATGTAATTATAATGTATCTGTGTGAAAGTAAACACACATGCACACATCTGTTTCTTTTTTTTTAACAGGGTCTCAAGACAAATTAATACAAATCAACAGCGGTAGTTACATTGCATATTGGTATCCTCAACTACGTTGCTCAGATTATCAGATGTAAGAATGAAAAATTGCTCAAACCATTAAAGAGAATAGGAAAATAATTCTTCAATAAAACATTAGAGATAATAGAGTTTCACTAGACAAGATGGTAGGAGTTCA